>NW_027672388.1:0-524153 GCF_964165515.1 Mesoplodon bidens
TCACAGATTCATTAAAAAACTTATGGTTCACCAATGGAAAGGTGTGAGGATTGGTTTCATTACGATATCGGGGTTAACAGACATATACAATCACAGGGGACATATATAATCACCAAAGACCTACGGAATACCAAGAGAAGACTACTCAACATTCTGTCATAACGTACATGGGAAAAGGATCCCAGGAAGAACAGACATCTGTATATGTGTAAAAGAACCACATCTTCCACACCTACAACAAGCCAAACATTGTAATCAAACTTGCTGTAATACAAAATAAAAAAATAAATTAAAAACACGAACAAGAAGTAGTGAGACAAACTTGAGGGGCTTTCTCCTGGCACATTCCATTCTAAATTCCAATCTAGAACACGACTTCCATTGAGGCTCTGTTGCCCTAGTAACCAGATTCGGTAAGGGAGAACTGCTGCCACCTTGTGGCCGTTTCACACAACAGCAGCTTTAATCCCAGCGCTAATGGTCAGTTGATATTCAAAATCATTGCCGGCCTGTAAATGACACCTGCCCTGAAAACAAATCCTGGGGTCACATATCGACCAAAAAATTCAAAGGACGTCCATATTTCAAAACGACCGTTTCTAAAGGCATATTTTACGCACATTAGTGTTCTGCTTCTATTTCTTTCTTTCTGTTTTGGTTAAAAAAAACGGGAATGGAAAAAGGCATCCCTCAGAATGGGAGAAAATCGTTGCAAACGAATCAATGGACAAAGGTTTAATCTCCAATATATATAAACAGCTCATGCAGCTTAATATTAGAAAAACAAACAACCCAATACAAATTGGGCAGAAGATCTAAAGAGACGTTTCTTCAAAGAAGATACCGAGATGGCCAAGACGCACATGAAAAGCTGCTCAAGAGCACTAATTATTAGAGAAATGCAAATCAAAAGTACAATGAGGTATCACCTCACACCTGTTAGAATCGGCATCATCAGAAAATCTACAAACAACAAATTCTGGGGAGGGTGTGGACAAAAGGAGCCCTCTTCCACTATTGGTGGGAATGTAAATTGATACAGTCACTATGGGGAACAGTAAGGAGTTTCCTTAAAAAAGCTAGAAATAGAATTACCCTCTGATCCAGCAATCCCACTTCTGGGCATATACCCAGAGAAAACCATAAATCAAAAAGGCACATTCACCACAATGTTCATTGCAGCACTATTTACAATAGCCAGGTAATGGAAGCAACCGAAATGCCCACAGACAGACGAATGGATAAAGATGTGGTACATATATAAAATGGAATATTACTCAGCCATAAAAAGGAATGAAACTGGGTCATTTGTAGAGACATCGATGGATTTAGAGACTGTCATACAGAATGAAGTAAGTCAGAAAGAGGAAAACAAATATTGTATATTAATGCATATATGTGGAACCTAAAAATGGTACAGATGAACTGGTTTGCAGGGAAGAAGTAGAGACACAGAGGTAGAGAACAAACGTATGGACACCAAGTGTGGGAAGCCATGGGGTGGTGGTGGTGGGATGATTTGGAGATTGGGATTGAACTGTATACATGGATATGCATAAAATACATAACGAATAATAACCTGCTGTATAAAAAATAAATAAAATTAAAGTTCAAAATTTTAAAAAATAAAATTTAAAAATAAAACAGAAAAAAGTTCTTCCCTTCACACAGATGCATTTATATGAATGAATCATTTCCATGCTTATATCTATAAATACATAAAAGAGGAATAAAATCTAACTTGAACCATAAAAGAAAAAAAAAAAACCTGAACCCACCAGTTATACAGAGGAACACCCAATCAGGGCACTTGCTCCAGCGGAAAATAATTCTGAAATTGGTCAGAGGTGGGGAATCATCTCCCATACAGCCAGCAACCCACACCCCACACAAGGAGCGTCCTCATTGCAAAGCTGGGGGACCGTGCCGAGGCATCTGTGAGTAAACGTGAGCTGAGCCCCAGGCCAGCTGCTGCTGAACTGTTCCCACCCTTCCCAGGTAAAACACCTGAATATGTACAAGGGCTTGAAAGCCTAGAGGAAGGGCCACGGAACCACACAAGCGACAGCCCACAGGCCAACTTGGTGCCTGCAGGCCAGCCAGGATGGTCCTGGCCCCGGGCGCTCTTCCAGAAGTTTTCCATTGCCCTGCCTGAGATACCCCTCCTGTCCCGGCCCCCACTGGTTTTTTCCTTCCTCACCTCTGTCTGGAGAGTGATTCCAGCGGAAGGTATGGGTGACACATCCTCTTCTTTATAGGTGGCAGCCTGGCAACTCCTGCAGAAAGGCCAGCAGAGCCCCACTCACACCGGGCCACCCACAAAGCCATGGCCCCTCACTCCCTCCCACCAGCACAGCCCCGAGACTGCTGACGGGGCAGAGAATCTGGAGTCAGGCACAGCTTCATGGGCTATTGCTGCCTGGAGCACTGTTTATATTGACCTCAACCAGGCACACCTGGGGAGGGCCGGCCGGCAGGGTAAGGCTGCCCAGGTCAGCTAATCCACAACCCTCAGGGAATCACATTGTTGAAAATGGACCTCGCTAAGGCAGAATAGAAGTCAAGGAAAAAAAGGACACAATGCCATTTGCAGCCCCGTAGATGAGTCTGGAGGTAATCACGTGACTTGTAGTAAGTCAGAAAGTGAAAGACACATATCGTGTCATATCACTTATAGGTGTTACCTAAAAATGGATACCAGGGCAGATATTTCCACCGAGAAGGGCAATCACAGATTCATTAAAAAACTTATGGTTCACCAATGGAAAGGTGTGAGGATTGGTTTCATTACGATATCGGGGTTAACAGACATATACAAACACAGGGGACATATATAATCACCAAAGACCTACGGAATACCAAGAGAAGACTACTCAACATTCTGTCATAACGTACATGGGAAAAGGACCCAGGAAGAACAGACATCTGTATATGTGTAAAAGAACCACATCTTCCACACCTACAACAAGCCAAACATTGTAATCAAACTTGCTGTAATACAAAATAAAAAAATAAATTAAAAACACGAACAAGAAGTAGTGAGACAAACTTGAGGGGCTTTCTCCTGGCACATTCCATTCTAAATTCCAATCTAGAACACGACTTCCATTGAGGCTCTGTTGCCCTAGTAACCAGATTCGGTAAGGGAGAACTGCTGCCACCTTGTGGCCGTTTCACACAACAGCAGCTTTAATCCCAGCGCTAATGGTCAGTTGATATTCAAAATCATTGCCGGCCTGTAAATGACACCTGCCCTGAAAACAAATCCTGGGGTCACATATCGACCAAAAAATTCAAAGGACGTCCATATTTCATTACGACCGTTTCAAAAGGCATATTTTACGCACATTAGTGTTCTGCTTCTATTTCTTTCTTTCTTTTTTGGTTAAAAAAAACGGGAATGGAAAAAGGCATCCCTCAGAATGGGAGAAAATCGTTGCAAACGAATCAATGGACAAAGGTTTAATCTCCAATATATATAAACAGCTCATGCAGCTTAATATTAGAAAAACAAACAACCCAATACAAAAATGGGCAGAAGACCTAAAGAGACGTTTCTTCAAAGAAGACACCGAGATGGCCAAGACGCACATGAAAAGCTGCTCAAGAGCACTAATTATTAGAGAAATGCAAATCAAAAGTACAATGAGGTATCACCTCACACCTGTTAGAATCGGCATCATCAGAAAATCTACAAACAACAAATTCTGGGGAGGGTGTGGACAAAAGGAGCCCTCTTCCACTATTGGTGGGAATGTAAATTGATACAGTCACTATGGGGAACAGTAAGGAGTTTCCTTAAAAAAGCTAGAAATAGAATAACCCTCTGATCCAGCAATCCCACTTCTGGGCATATACCCAGAGAAAACCATAAATCAAAAAGGCACATTCACCACAATGTTCATTGCAGCACTATTTACAATAGCCAGGTAATGGAAGCAACCGAAATGCCCAGAGACAGACGAATGGATAAAGATGTGGTACATATATAAAATGGAATATTACTCAGCCATAAAAAGGAATGAAACTGGGTCATTTGTAGAGACATCGATGGATCTAGAGACTGTCATACAGAATGAAGTAAGTCAGAAAGAGGAAAACAAATATTGTATATTAATGCATATATGTCTAACCTAAAAATGGTACAGATGAACTGGTTTGCAGGGAAGAAATAGAGACACAGAGGTAGAGAACAAACGTATGGACACCAAGTGTGGGAAGCCATGGGGTGGTGGTGGTGGGATGATTTGGAGATTGGGATTGAACTGTATACATGTATATGCATAAAATACATAACCAATAATAACCTGCTGTATAAAAAATAAATAAAATTAAAGTTCAAAATTTTAAAAAATAAAATTTAAAAATAAAACAGAAAAAGTTCTTCCCTTCACACAGATGCATTTATATGAATGAATCATTTCCATGCTTATATCTATAAATACATAAAAGAGGAATAAAATCTAATTTGAACCATAAAAGAAAAAAAAAAAAAACCTGAACCCACCAGTTATACAGAGGAACACCCAATCAGGGCACTTGCTCCAGCGGAAAACAATTCTGAAATTGGTCAGAGGTGGGGAATCATCTCCCATACAGCCAGCAACCCACACCCCACACAAGGAGCGTCCTCATTGCAAAGCTGGGGGACCGTGCCGAGGCATCTGTGAGTAAACGTGAGCTGAGCCCCAGGCCAGCTGCTGCTGAACTGTTCCCACCCTTCCCAGGTAAAACACCTGAATATGTACAAGGGCTTGAAAGCCTAGAGGAAGGGCCACGGAACCACACAAGCGACAGCCCACAGGCCAACTTGGTGCCTGCAGGCCAGCCAGGATGGTCCTGGCCCCGGGCGCTCTTCCAGAAGTTTTCCATTGCCCTGCCTGAGATACCCCTCCTGTCCCGGCCCCCACTGGTTTTTTCCTTCCTCACCTCTGTCCGGAGAGAAATTCCAGCGGAAGGTATGGGTGACACATCCTCTTCTTTATAGGTGGCAGCCTGGCAACTCCTGCAGAAAGGCCAGCAGAGCCCCACTCACACCGGGCCACCCACAAAGCCATGGCCCCTCACTCCCTCCCACCAGCACAGCCCCGAGACTGCTGACGGGGCAGAGAATCTGGAGTCAGGCACAGCTTCAGGGGCTATTGCTGCCTGGAGCACTGTTTATATTGACCTCAACCAGGCACACCTGGGGAGGGCCGGCCGCCAGCGTAAGGCTGCCCAGGTCAGCTAATCCACAACCCTCAGGGAATCACATTGTTGAAAATGGACCTCGCTAAGGCAGAAGAGAAGTCAAGGAAAAAAAGGACACAATGCCATTTGCAGCCCCGTAGATGAGTCTGGAGGTAATCACGTGACTTGTAGTAAGTCAGAAAGTGAAAGACACATATCGTGTCATATCACTTATAGGTGTTACCTAAAAATGGATACCAGGGCAGATATTTCCACGGAGAAGGGCAATCACAGATTCATTAAAAAACTTATGGTTCACCAATGGAAAGGTGTGAGGATTGGTTTCATTACGATATCGGGGTTAACAGACATATACAAACACAGGGGACATATATAATCACCAAAGACCTACGGAATACCAAGAGAAGACTACTCAACATTCTGTCATAACGTACATGGGAAAAGGATCCCAGGAAGAACAGACATCTGTATATGTGTAAAAGAACCACATCTTCCACACCTACAACAAGCCAAACATTGTAATCAAACTTGCTGTAATACAAAATAAAAAAATAAATTAAAAACACGAACAAGAAGTAGTGAGACAAACTTGAGGGGCTTTCTCCTGGCACATTCCATTCTAAATTCCAATTTAGAACACGACTTCCATTGACGCTCTGTTGCCCTAGTAACCAGATTCGGTAAGGGAGAACTGCTGCCACCTTGTGGCCGTTTCACACAACAGCAGCTTTAATCCCAGCGCTAATGGTCAGTTGATATTCAAAATCATTGCCGGCCTGTAAATGACACCTGCCCTGAAAACAAATCCTGGGGTCACATATCGACCAAAAAATTCAAAGGACGTCCATATTTCAAAACGACCGTTTCAAAAGGCATATTTTACAGACATTAGTGTTCTGCTTCTATTTCTTTCTCTCTTTTTTGGTTAAAAAAAACGGGAATGGAAAAAGGCATCCCTCAGAATGGGAGAAAATCGTTGCAAACGAATCAATGGACAAAGGTTTAATCTCCAATATATATAAACAGCTCATGCAGCTTAATATTAGAAAAACAAACAACCCAATACAAATTGGGCAGAAGATCTAAAGAGACGTTTCTTCAAAGAAGACACCGAGATGGCCAAGACGCACATGAAAAGCTGCTCAAGAGCACTAATTATTAGAGAAATGCAAATCAAAAGTACAATGAGGTATCACCTCACACCTGTTAGAATCGGCATCATCAGAAAATCTACAAACAACAAATTCTGGGGAGGGTGTGGACAAAAGGAGCCCTCTTCCACTATTGGTGGGAATGTAAATTGATACAGTCACTATGGGGAACAGTAAGGAGTTTCCTTAAAAAAGCTAGAAATAGAATTACCCTCTGATCCAGCAATCCCACTTCTGGGCATATACCCAGAGAAAACCATAAATCAAAAAGGCACATTCACCACAATGTTCATTGCAGCACTATTTACAATAGCCAGGTAATGGAAGCAACCGAAATGCCCACAGACAGACGAATGGATGAAGATGTGGGACATATATAAAATCGAATATTACTCAGCCATAAAAAGGAATGAAACTGGGTCATTTGTAGAGACATCGATGGATCTAGAGACTGTCATACAGAATGAAGTAAGTCAGAAAGAGGAAAACAAATATTGTATATTAATGCATATATGTGGAACCTAAAAATGGTACAGATGAACTGGTTTGCAGGGAAGAAATAGAGACACAGAGGTAGAGAACAAACGTATGGACACCAAGTGTGGGAAGCCATGGGGTGGTGGTGGTGGGATGATTTGGAGATTGGGATTGAACTGTATACATGTATATGCATAAAATACATAACAAATAATAACCTGCTGTATAAAAAATAAATAGAATTAAAGTTAAAAATTTTAAAAAATAAAATTTAAAAATAAAACAGAAAAAAGTTCTTCCCTTCACACAGATGCATTTATATGAATGAATTATTTCCATGCTTATATCTATAAATACATAAAAGAGGAATAAAATCTAACTTGAACAATAAAAGAAAAAAAAACCTGAACCCACCAGTTATACAGAGGAAAACCCAATCAGGGCACTTGCTCCAGTGGAAAACAATTCTGAAATTGGTCAGAGGTGGGGAATCATCTCCCATACAGCCAGCAACCCACACCCCACACAAGGAGCGTCCTCATTGCAAAGCTGGGGGACCGTGCCGAGGCATCTGTGAGTAAACGTGAGCTGAGCCCCAGGCCAGCTGCTGCTGAACTGTTCCCACCCTTCCCAGGTAAAACACCTGAATATGTACAAGGGCTTGAAAGCCTAGAGGAAGGGCCACGGAACCACACAAGCGACAGCCCACAGGCCAACTTGGTGCCTGCAGGCCAGCCAGGATGGTCCTGGCCCCGGGCGCTCTTCCAGAAGTTTTCCATTGCCCTGCCTGAGATACCCCTCCTGTCCCGGCCCCCACTGGTTTTTTCCTTCCTCACCTCTGTCCGGAGAGAGATTCCAGCGGAAGGTATGGGTGACACATCCTCTTCTTTATAGGTGGCAGCCTGGCAACTCCTGCAGAAAGGCCAACAGAGCCCCACTCACACCGGGCAACCCACAATGCCATGGCCCCTCACTCCCTCCCACCAGCACAGCCCCGAGACTGCTGACGGGGCAGAGAATCTGGAGTCAGGCACAGCTTCATGGGCTATTGCTGCCTGGTGCACTGTTTATATTGACCTCAACCAGGCACACCTGGGGAGGGCCGGCCGGCAGGGTAAGGCTGCCCAGGTCAGCTAATCCACAACCCTCAGGGAATCACATTGTTGAAAATGGACCTCGCTAAGCCAGAATAGAAGTCAAGGAAAAAAAGGACACAATGCCATTTGCAGCCCCGTAGATGAGTCTGGAGGTAATCACGTGACTTGTAGTAAGTCAGAAAGTGAAAGACACATATCGTGTCATATCACTTATAGGTGTTACCTAAAAATGGATACCAGGGCAGATATTTCCACGGAGAAGGGCAATCACAGATTCATTAAAAAACTTATGGTTCACCAATGGAAAGGTGTGAGGATTGGTTTCATTACGATATCGGGGTTAACAGACATATACAAACACAGGGGACATATATAATCACCAAAGACCTACGGAATACCAAGAGAAGACTACTCAACATTCTGTCATAACGTACATGGGAAAAGGATCCCAGGAAGAACAGACATCTGTATATGTGTAAAAGAACCACATCTTCCACACCTACAACAAGCCAAACATTGTAATCAAACTTGCTGTAATACAAAATAAAAAAATAAATTAAAAACACGAACAAGAAGTAGTGAGACAAACTTGAGGGGCTTTCTCCTGGCACATTCCATTCTAAATTCCAATCTAGAACACGACTTCCATTGAGGCTCTGTTGCCCTAGTAACCAGATTCGGTAAGGGAGAACTGCTGCCACCTTGTGGCCGTTTCACACAACAGCAGCTTTAATCCCAGCGCTAATGGTCAGTTGATATTCAAAATCATTGCCGGCCTGTAAATGACACCTGCCCTGAAAACAAATCCTGGGGTCACATATCGACCAAAAAATTCAAAGGACGTCCATATTTCAAAACGACCGTTTCAAAAGGCATATTTTACGCACATTAGTGTTCTGCTTCTATTTCTTTCTTTCTTTTTTGGTTAAAAAAAACGGGAATGGAAAAAGGCATCCCTCAGAATGGGAGAAAATCGTTGCAAACGAATCAATGGACAAAGGTTTAATCTCCAATATATATAAACAGCTCATGCAGCTTAATATTAGAAAAACAAACAACCCAATACAAATTGGGCAGAAGATCTAAAGAGACGTTTCTTCAAAGAAGACACCGAGATGGCCAAGACGCACATGAAAAGCTGCTCAAGAGCACTAATTATTAGAGAAATGCAAATCAAAAGTACAATGAGGTATCACCTCACACCTGTTAGAATCGGCATCATCAGAAAATCTACAAACAACAAATTCTGGGGAGGGTGTGGACAAAAGGAGCCCTCTTCCACTATTGGTGGGAATGTAAATTGATACAGTCACTATGGGGAACAGTAAGGAGTTTCCTTAAAAAAGCTAGAAATAGAATTACCCTCTGATCCAGCAATCCCACTTCTGGGCATATACCCAGAGAAAACCATAAATCAAAAAGGCACATTCACCACAATGTTCATTGCAGCACTATTTACAATAGCCAGGTAATGGAAGCAACCGAAATGCCCAGAGACAGACGAATGGATAAAGATGTGGTACATATATAAAATGGAATATTACTCAGCCATAAAAAGGAATGAAACTGGGTCATTTGTAGAGACATCGATGGATCTAGAGACTGTCATACAGAATGAAGTAAGTCAGAAAGAGGAAAACAAATATTGTATATTAATGCATATATGTGGAACCTAAAAATGGTACAGATGAACTGGTTTGCAGGGAAGAAATAGAGACACAGAGGTAGAGAACAAACGTATGGACACCAAGTGTGGGAAGCCATGGGGTGGTGGTGGTGGGATGATTTGGAGATTGGGATTGAACTGTATACATGTATATGCATAAAATACATAACAAATAATAACCTGCTGTATAAAAAATAAATAGAAGTAAAGTTCAAAATTTTAAAAAATAAAATTTAAAAATAAAACAGAAAAAAGTTCTTCCCTTCACACAGATGCATTTATATGAATGAATTATTTCCATGCTTATATCTATAAATACATAAAAGAGGAATAAAATCTAACTTGACCCATAAAAGAAAAAAAAACCTGAACCCACCAGTTATACAGAGGAAAACCCCATCAGGGCACTTGCTCCAGCGGAAAACAATTCTGAAATTGGTCAGAGGTGGGGAATCATCTCCCATACAGCCAGCAACCCACACCCCACACAAGGAGCGTCCTCATTGCAAAGCTGGGGGACCGTGCCGAGGCATCTGTGAGTAAACGTGAGCTGAGCCCCAGGCCAGCTGCGGCTGAACTGTTCCCACCCTTCCCAGGTAAAACACCTGAATATGTACAAGGGCTTGAAAGCCTAGAGGAAGGGCCACGGAACCACACAAGCGACAGCCCACAGGCCAACTTGGTGCCTGCAGGCCAGCCAGGATGGTCCTGGCCCCGGGCGCTCTTTCAGAAGTTTTCCATTGCCCTGCCTGAGATACCCCTCCTGTCCCGGCCCCCACTTGTTTTTTCCTTCCTCACCTCTGTCCGGAGAGAGATTCCAGCGGAAGGTATGGGAGACACAACCTCTTCTTTATAGGTGGCAGCCTGGCAACTCCTGCAGAAAGGCCAGCAGAGCCCCACTCACACCGGGCCACCCACAAAGCCATGGCCCCTCACTCCCTCCCACCAGCACAGCCCCGAGACTGCTGACGGGGCAGAGAATCTGGAGTCAGGCACAGCTTCATGGGCTATGGCTGCCTGGAGCACTGTATATATTGACCTCAACCAGGCACACCTGGGGAGGGCCGGCCGGCAGGGTAAGGCTGCCCAGGTCAGCTAATCCACAACCCTCAGGGAATCACATTGTTGAAAATGGACCTCGCTAAGGCAGAATAGAAGTCAAGGAATAAAAGGACACAATGCCATTTGCAGCCCCGTAGATGAGTCTGGAGGTAATCACGTGACTTGTAGTAAGTCAGAAAGTGAAAGACACATATCGTGTCATATCACTTATAGGTGTTACCTAAAAATGGATACCAGGGCAGATATTTCCACGGAGAAGGGCAATCACAGATTCATTAAAAAACTTATGGTTCACCAATGGAAAGGTGTGAGGATTGGTTTCATTACGATATCGGGGTTAACAGACATATACAATCACAGGGGACATATATAATCACCAAAGACCTACGGAATACCAAGAGAAGACTACTCAACATTCTGTCATAACGTACATGGGAAAAGGATCCCAGGAAGAACAGACATCTGTATATGTGTAAAAGAACCACATCTTCCACACCTACAACAAGCCAAACATTGTAATCAAACTTGCTGTAATACAAAATAAAAAAATAAATTAAAAACACGAACAAGAAGTAGTGAGACAAACTTGAGGGGCTTTCTCCTGGCACATTCCATTCTAAATTCCAATCTAGAACACGACTTCCATTGAGGCTCTGTTGCCCTAGTAACCAGATTCGGTAAGGGAGAACTGCTGCCACCTTGTGGCCGTTTCACACAACAGCAGCTTTAATCCCAGCGCTAATGGTCAGTTGATATTCAAAATCATTGCCGGCCTGTAAATGACACCTGCCCTGAAAACAAATCCTGGGGTCACATATCGACCAAAAAATTCAAAGGACGTCCATATTTCAAAACGACCGTTTCTAAAGGCATATTTTACGCACATTAGTGTTCTGCTTCTATTTCTTTCTTTCTGTTTTGGTTAAAAAAAACGGGAATGGAAAAAGGCATCCCTCAGAATGGGAGAAAATCGTTGCAAACGAATCAATGGACAAAGGTTTAATCTCCAATATATATAAACAGCTCATGCAGCTTAATATTAGAAAAACAAACAACCCAATACAAATTGGGCAGAAGATCTAAAGAGACGTTTCTTCAAAGAAGATACCGAGATGGCCAAGACGCACATGAAAAGCTGCTCAAGAGCACTAATTATTAGAGAAATGCAAATCAAAAGTACAATGAGGTATCACCTCACACCTGTTAGAATCGGCATCATCAGAAAATCTACAAACAACAAATTCTGGGGAGGGTGTGGACAAAAGGAGCCCTCTTCCACTATTGGTGGGAATGTAAATTGATACAGTCACTATGGGGAACAGTAAGGAGTTTCCTTAAAAAAGCTAGAAATAGAATTACCCTCTGATCCAGCAATCCCACTTCTGGGCATATACCCAGAGAAAACCATAAATCAAAAAGGCACATTCACCACAATGTTCATTGCAGCACTATTTACAATAGCCAGGTAATGGAAGCAACCGAAATGCCCACAGACAGACGAATGGATAAAGATGTGGTACATATATAAAATGGAATATTACTCAGCCATAAAAAGGAATGAAACTGGGTCATTTGTAGAGACATCGATGGATTTAGAGACTGTCATACAGAATGAAGTAAGTCAGAAAGAGGAAAACAAATATTGTATATTAATGCATATATGTGGAACCTAAAAATGGTACAGATGAACTGGTTTGCAGGGAAGAAGTAGAGACACAGAGGTAGAGAACAAACGTATGGACACCAAGTGTGGGAAGCCATGGGGTGGTGGTGGTGGGATGATTTGGAGATTGGGATTGAACTGTATACATGGATATGCATAAAATACATAACGAATAATAACCTGCTGTATAAAAAATAAATAAAATTAAAGTTCAAAATTTTAAAAAATAAAATTTAAAAATAAAACAGAAAAAAGTTCTTCCCTTCACACAGATGCATTTATATGAATGAATCATTTCCATGCTTATATCTATAAATACATAAAAGAGGAATAAAATCTAACTTGAACCATAAAAGAAAAAAAAAAAACCTGAACCCACCAGTTATACAGAGGAACACCCAATCAGGGCACTTGCTCCAGCGGAAAATAATTCTGAAATTGGTCAGAGGTGGGGAATCATCTCCCATACAGCCAGCAACCCACACCCCACACAAGGAGCGTCCTCATTGCAAAGCTGGGGGACCGTGCCGAGGCATCTGTGAGTAAACGTGAGCTGAGCCCCAGGCCAGCTGCTGCTGAACTGTTCCCACCCTTCCCAGGTAAAACACCTGAATATGTACAAGGGCTTGAAAGCCTAGAGGAAGGGCCACGGAACCACACAAGCGACAGCCCACAGGCCAACTTGGTGCCTGCAGGCCAGCCAGGATGGTCCTGGCCCCGGGCGCTCTTCCAGAAGTTTTCCATTGCCCTGCCTGAGATACCCCTCCTGTCCCGGCCCCCACTGGTTTTTTCCTTCCTCACCTCTGTCTGGAGAGTGATTCCAGCGGAAGGTATGGGTGACACATCCTCTTCTTTATAGGTGGCAGCCTGGCAACTCCTGCAGAAAGGCCAGCAGAGCCCCACTCACACCGGGCCACCCACAAAGCCATGGCCCCTCACTCCCTCCCACCAGCACAGCCCCGAGACTGCTGACGGGGCAGAGAATCTGGAGTCAGGCACAGCTTCATGGGCTATTGCTGCCTGGAGCACTGTTTATATTGACCTCAACCAGGCACACCTGGGGAGGGCCGGCCGGCAGGGTAAGGCTGCCCAGGTCAGCTAATCCACAACCCTCAGGGAATCACATTGTTGAAAATGGACCTCGCTAAGGCAGAATAGAAGTCAAGGAAAAAAAGGACACAATGCCATTTGCAGCCCCGTAGATGAGTCTGGAGGTAATCACGTGACTTGTAGTAAGTCAGAAAGTGAAAGACACATATCGTGTCATATCACTTATAGGTGTTACCTAAAAATGGATACCAGGGCAGATATTTCCACCGAGAAGGGCAATCACAGATTCATTAAAAAACTTATGGTTCACCAATGGAAAGGTGTGAGGATTGGTTTCATTACGATATCGGGGTTAACAGACATATACAAACACAGGGGACATATATAATCACCAAAGACCTACGGAATACCAAGAGAAGACTACTCAACATTCTGTCATAACGTACATGGGAAAAGGACCCAGGAAGAACAGACATCTGTATATGTGTAAAAGAACCACATCTTCCACACCTACAACAAGCCAAACATTGTAATCAAACTTGCTGTAATACAAAATAAAAAAATAAATTAAAAACACGAACAAGAAGTAGTGAGACAAACTTGAGGGGCTTTCTCCTGGCACATTCCATTCTAAATTCCAATCTAGAACACGACTTCCATTGAGGCTCTGTTGCCCTAGTAACCAGATTCGGTAAGGGAGAACTGCTGCCACCTTGTGGCCGTTTCACACAACAGCAGATTTAATCCCAGCGCTAATGGTCAGTTGATATTCAAAATCATTGCCGGCCTGTAAATGACACCTGCCCTGAATACAAATCCTGGGGTCACATATCGACCAAAAAATTCAAAGGACGTCCATATTTCATTACGACCGTTTCAAAAGGCATATTTTACGCACATTAGTGTTCTGCTTCTATTTCTTTCTTTCTTTTTTGGTTAAAAAAAACGGGAATGGAAAAAGGCATCCCTCAGAATGGGAGAAAATCGTTGCAAACGAATCAATGGACAAAGGTTTAATCTCCAATATATATAAACAGCTCATGCAGCTTAATATTAGAAAAACAAACAACCCAATACAAAAATGGGCAGAAGACCTAAAGAGACGTTTCTTCAAAGAAGACACCGAGATGGCCAAGACGCACATGAAAAGCTGCTCAAGAGCACTAATTATTAGAGAAATGCAAATCAAAAGTACAATGAGGGCTTCCCTGGTGGCGCAGTGGTTGAGAGTCCGCCTGCCGATGCAGGGGACACGGGTTCGTGCCCCGGTCTGGGAAGATCCCACATGCCGCGGAGCGGCTGGGCCCGTGAGCCATGGCTGCTGAGCCTGCGCGTCCGGAGCCTGTGCTCTGCAGGGGGAGAGGCCACAGCAGTGAGAGGCCCGCCTACCGCAAAAAAAAAAAAAAAAAAAAAAAAAAAAAAAAAAAAAAAAAAAAAAAAAAAAAGTACAATGAGGTATCACCTCACACCTGTTAGAATCGGCATCATCAGAAAATCTACAAACAACAAATTCTGGGGAGGGTGTGGACAAAAGGAGCCCTCTTCCACTATTGGTGGGAATGTAAATTGATACAGTCACTATGGGGAACAGTAAGGAGTTTCCTTAAAAAAGCTAGAAATAGAATAACCCTCTGATCCAGCAATCCCACTTCTGGGCATATACCCAGAGAAAACCATAAATCAAAAAGGCACATTCACCACAATGTTCATTGCAGCACTATTTACAATAGCCAGGTAATGGAAGCAACCGAAATGCCCAGAGACAGACGAATGGATAAAGATGTGGTACATATATAAAATGGAATATTACTCAGCCATAAAAAGGAATGAAACTGGGTCATTTGTAGAGACATCGATGGATCTAGAGACTGTCATACAGAATGAAGTAAGTCAGAAAGAGGAAAACAAATATTGTATATTAATGCATATATGTCTAACCTAAAAATGGTACAGATGAACTGGTTTGCAGGGAAGAAATAGAGACACAGAGGTAGAGAACAAACGTATGGACACCAAGTGTGGGAAGCCATGGGGTGGTGGTGGTGGGATGATTTGGAGATTGGGATTGAACTGTATACATGTATATGCATAAAATACATAACCAATAATAACCTGCTGTATAAAAAATAAATAAAATTAAAGTTCAAAATTTTAAAAAATAAAATTTAAAAATAAAACAGAAAAAAGTTCTTCCCTTCACACAGATGCATTTATATGAATGAATCATTTCCATGCTTATATCTATAAATACATAAAAGAGGAATAAAATCTAATTTGAACCATAAAAGAAAAAAAAAAAAAACCTGAACCCACCAGTTATACAGAGGAACACCCAATCAGGGCACTTGCTCCAGCGGAAAACAATTCTGAAATTGGTCAGAGGTGGGGAATCATCTCCCATACAGCCAGCAACCCACACCCCACACAAGGAGCGTCCTCATTGCAAAGCTGGGGGACCGTGCCGAGGCATCTGTGAGTAAACGTGAGCTGAGCCCCAGGCCAGCTGCTGCTGAACTGTTCCCACCCTTCCCAGGTAAAACACCTGAATATGTACAAGGGCTTGAAAGCCTAGAGGAAGGGCCACGGAACCACACAAGCGACAGCCCACAGGCCAACTTGGTGCCTGCAGGCCAGCCAGGATGGTCCTGGCCCCGGGCGCTCTTCCAGAAGTTTTCCATTGCCCTGCCTGAGATACCCCTCCTGTCCCGGCCCCCACTGGTTTTTTCCTTCCTCACCTCTGTCCGGAGAGAAATTCCAGCGGAAGGTATGGGTGACACATCCTCTTCTTTATAGGTGGCAGCCTGGCAACTCCTGCAGAAAGGCCAGCAGAGCCCCACTCACACCGGGCCACCCACAAAGCCATGGCCCCTCACTCCCTCCCACCAGCACAGCCCCGAGACTGCTGACGGGGCAGAGAATCTGGAGTCAGGCACAGCTTCAGGGGCTATTGCTGCCTGGAGCACTGTTTATATTGACCTCAACCAGGCACACCTGGGGAGGGCCGGCCGCCAGCGTAAGGCTGCCCAGGTCAGCTAATCCACAACCCTCAGGGAATCACATTGTTGAAAATGGACCTCGCTAAGGCAGAAGAGAAGTCAAGGAAAAAAAGGACACAATGCCATTTGCAGCCCCGTAGATGAGTCTGGAGGTAATCACGTGACTTGTAGTAAGTCAGAAAGTGAAAGACACATATCGTGTCATATCACTTATAGGTGTTACCTAAAAATGGATACCAGGGCAGATATTTCCACGGAGAAGGGCAATCACAGATTCATTAAAAAACTTATGGTTCACCAATGGAAAGGTGTGAGGATTGGTTTCATTACGATATCGGGGTTAACAGACATATACAAACACAGGGGACATATATAATCACCAAAGACCTACGGAATACCAAGAGAAGACTACTCAACATTCTGTCATAACGTACATGGGAAAAGGATCCCAGGAAGAACAGACATCTGTATATGTGTAAAAGAACCACATCTTCCACACCTACAACAAGCCAAACATTGTAATCAAACTTGCTGTAATACAAAATAAAAAAATAAATTAAAAACACGAACAAGAAGTAGTGAGACAAACTTGAGGGGCTTTCTCCTGGCACATTCCATTCTAAATTCCAATTTAGAACACGACTTCCATTGACGCTCTGTTGCCCTAGTAACCAGATTCGGTAAGGGAGAACTGCTGCCACCTTGTGGCCGTTTCACACAACAGCAGCTTTAATCCCAGCGCTAATGGTCAGTTGATATTCAAAATCATTGCCGGCCTGTAAATGACACCTGCCCTGAAAACAAATCCTGGGGTCACATATCGACCAAAAAATTCAAAGGACGTCCATATTTCAAAACGACCGTTTCAAAAGGCATATTTTACAGACATTAGTGTTCTGCTTCTATTTCTTTCTCTCTTTTTTGGTTAAAAAAAACGGGAATGGAAAAAGGCATCCCTCAGAATGGGAGAAAATCGTTGCAAACGAATCAATGCAAAAGGTTTAATCTCCAATATATATAAACAGCTCATGCACATTAATATTAGAAAAACAAACAACCCAATACAAATTGGGCAGAAGATCTAAAGAGACGTTTCTTCAAAGAAGACACCGAGATGGCCAAGACGCACATGAAAAGCTGCTCAAGAGCACTAATTATTAGAGAAATGCAAATCAAAAGTACAATGAGGTATCACCTCACACCTGTTAGAATCGGCATCATCAGAAAATCTACAAACAACAAATTCTGGGGAGGGTGTGGACAAAAGGAGCCCTCTTCCACTATTGGTGGGAATGTAAATTGATACAGTCACTATGGGGAACAGTAAGGAGTTTCCTTAAAAAAGCTAGAAATAGAATTACCCTCTGATCCAGCAATCCCACTTCTGGGCATATACCCAGATAAAACCATAAATCAAAAAGGCACATTCACCACAATGTTCATTGCAGCACTATTTACAATAGCCAGGTAATGGAAGCAACCGAAATGCCCACAGACAGACGAATGGATAAAGATGTGGGACATATATAAAATCGAATATTACTCAGCCATAAAAAGGAATGAAACTGGGTCATTTGTAGAGACATCGATGGATCTAGAGACTGTCATACAGAATGAAGTAAGTCAGAAAGAGGAAAACAAATATTGTATATTAATGCATATATGGGGAACCTAAAAATGGTACAGACGAACTGGTTTGCAGGGAAGAAATAGAGACACAGAGGTAGAGAACAAACGTATGGACACCAAGTGTGGGAAGCCATGGGGTGGTGGTGGTGGGATGATTTGGAGATTGGGATTGAACTGTATACATGTATATGCATAAAATACATAACAAATAATAACCTGCTGTATAAAAAATAAATAAAATTAAAGTTCAAAATTTTAAAAAATAAAATTTAAAAATAAAACAGAAAAAAGTTCTTCCCTTCACACAGATGCATTTATATGAATGAATTATTTCCATGCTTATATCTATAAATACATAAAAGAGGAATAAAATCTAACTTGAACCATAAAAGAAAAAAAAAACCTGAACCCACCAGTTATACAGAGGAACACCCAATCAGGGCACTTGCTCCAGCGGAAAACAATTCTGAAATTGGTCAGAGGTGGGGAATCATCTCCCATACAGCCAGCAACCCACCCCCCACACAATGAGCGTCCTCATTGCAAAGCTGGGGGACCGTGCCGAGGCATCTGTGAGTAAACGTGAGCTGAGCCCCAGGCCAGCTGCTGCTGAACTGTTCCCACCCTTCCCAGGTAAAACACCTGAATATGTACAAGGGCTTGAAAGCCTAGAGGAAGGGCCACGGAACCACACAAGCGACAGCCCACAGGCCAACTTGGTGCCTGCAGGCCAGCCAGGATGGTCCTGTCCCCGGGCGCTCTTCCAGAAGTTTTCCATTGCCCTGCCTGAGATACCCCTCCTGTCCCGGCCCCCACTGGTTTTTTCCTTCCTCACCTCTGTCCGGAGAGAGATTCCAGCGGAAGGTATGGGTGACACATCCTCTTCTTTATAGGTGGCAGCCTGGCAACTCCTGCAGAAAGGCCAACAGAGCCCCACTCACACCGGGCAACCCACAAAGCCATGGCCCCTCACTCCCTCACACCAGCACAGCCCCGAGACTGCTGACAGGGCAGAGAATCTGGAGTCAGGCACAGCTTCATGGGCTATTGCTGCCTGGAGCACTGTTTATATTGACCTCAACCAGGCACACCTGGGGAGGGCCGGCCGGCAGGGTAAGGCTGCCCAGGTCAGCTAATCCACAACCCTCAGGGAATCACATTGTTGAAAATGGACCTCGCTAAGGCAGAATAGAAGTCAAGGAAAAAAAGGACACAATGCCATTTGCAGCCCCGTAGATGAGTCTGGAGGTAATCACGTGACTTGTAGTAAGTCAGAAAGTGAAAGACACATATCGTGTCATATCACTTATAGGTGTTACCTAAAAATGGATACCAGGGCAGATATTTCCACGGAGAAGGGCAATCACAGATTCATTAAAAAACTTATGGTTCACCAATGGAAAGGTGTGAGGATTGGTTTCATTACGATATCGGGGTTAACAGACATATACAAACACAGGGGACATATATAATCACCAAAGACCTACGGAATACCAAGAGAAGACTACTCAACATTCTGTCATAACGTACATGGGAAAAGGATCCCAGGAAGAACAGACATCTGTATATGTGTAAAAGAACCACATCTTCCACACCTACAACAAGCCAAACATTGTAATCAAACTTGCTGTAATACAAAATAAAAAAATAAATTAAAAACACAAACAAGAAGTAGTGAGACAAACTTGAGGGCCTTTCTCCTGGCACATTCCATTCTAAATTCCAATCTAGAACACGACTTCCATTGAGGCACTGTTGCCCTAGTAACCAGATTCGGTAAGGGAGAACTGCTGCCACCTTGTGGCCGTTTCACACAACAGCAGCTTTAATCCCAGCGCTAATGGTCAGTTGATATTCAAAATCATTGCCGGCCTGTAAATGACACCTGCCCTGAAAACAAATCCTGGGGTCACATATCGACCAAAAAATTCAAAGGACGTCCATATTTCAAAACGACCGTTTCAAAAGGCATATTTTACGCACATTAGTGTTCTGCTTCTATTTCTTTCTTTCTTTTTTGGTTAAAAAAAACGGGAATGGAAAAAGGCATCCCTCAGAATGGGAGAAAATCGTTGCAAACGAATCAATGGACAAAGGTTTAATCTCCAATATATATAAACAGCTCATGCAGCTTAATATTAGAAAAACAAACAACCCAATACAAATTGGGCAGAAGATCTAAAGAGACGTTTCTTCAAAGAAGACACCGAGATGGCCAAGACGCACATGAAAAGCTGCTCAAGAGCACTAATTATTAGAGAAATGCAAATCAAAAGTACAATGAGGTATCACCTCACACCTGTTAGAATCGGCATCATCAGAAAATCTACAAACAACAAATTCTGGGGAGGGTGTGGACAAAAGGAGCCCTCTTCCACTATTGGTGGGAATGTAAATTGATACAGTCACTATGGGGAACAGTAAGGAGTTTCCTTAAAAAAGCTAGAAATAGAATTACCCTCTGATCCAGCAATCCCACTTCTGGGCATATACCCAGAGAAAACCATAAATCAAAAAGGCACATTCACCACAATGTTCATTGCAGCACTATTTACAATAGCCAGGTAATGGAAGCAACCGAAATGCCCAGAGACAGACGAATGGATAAAGATGTGGTACATATATAAAATAGAATATTACTCAGCCATAAAAAGGAATGAAACTGGGTCATTTGTAGAGACATCGATGTATCTAGAGACTGTCATACAGAATGAAGTAAGTCAGAAAGAGGAAAACAAATATTGTATATTAATGCATATATGTGGAACCTAAAAATGGTACAGATGAACTGGTTTGCAGGGAAGGAATAGAGACACAGAGGTAGAGAACAAACGTATGGACACCAAGTGTGGGAAGCCATGGGGTGGTGGGGGTGGGATGATTTGGAGATTGGGATTGAACTGTATACATGTATATGCATAAAATACATAACAAATAATAACCTGCTGTATAAAAAATAAATAGAATTAAAGTTCAAAATTTTAAAAAATAAAATTTAAAAATAAAACAGAAAAAAGTTCTTCCCTTCACACAGATGCATTTATATGAATGAATTATTTCCATGCTTATATCTATAAATACATAAAAGAGGAATAAAATCTAACTTGAACCATAAAAGAAAAAAAAAACCTGAACCCACCAGTTATACAGAGGAACACCCAATCAGGGCACTTGCTCCAGCGGAAAACAATTCTGAAATTGGTCAGAGGTGGGGAATCATCTCCCATACAGCCAGCAACCCACCCCCCACACAATGAGCGTCCTCATTGCAAAGCTGGGGGACCGTGCCGAGGCATCTGTGAGTAAACGTGAGCTGAGCCCCAGGCCAGCTGCTGCTGAACTGTTCCCACCCTTCCCAGGTAAAACACCTGAATATGTACAAGGGCTTGAAAGACTAGAGGAAGGGACACGGAACCACACAAGCGACAGCCCACAGGCCAACTTGGTGCCTGCAGGCCAGCCAGGATGGTCCTGGCCCCGGGCGCTCTTCCAGAAGTTTTCCATTGCCCTGCCTGAGATACCCCTCCTGTCCCGGCCCCCACTGGTTTTTTCCTTCCTCACCTCTGTCCGGAGAGAGATTCCAGCGGAAGGTATGGGTGACACATCCTCTTCTTTATAGGTGGCAGCCTGGCAACTCCTGCAGAAAGGCCAACAGAGCCCCACTCACACCGGGCCACCCACAAAGCCATGGCCCCTCACTCCCTCACACCAGCACAGCCCCGAGACTGCTGACGGGGCAGAGAATCTGGAGTCAGGCACAGCTTCATGGGCTATTGCTGCCTGGAGCACTGTTTATATTGACCTCAACCAGGCACACCTGGGGAGGGCCGGCCGGCAGGGTAAGGCTGCCCAGGTCAGCTAATCCACAACCCTCAGGGAATCACATTGTTGAAAATGGACCTCGCTAAGGCAGAATAGAAGTCAAGGAAAAAAAGGACACAATGCCATTTGCAGCCCCGTAGATGAGTCTGGAGGTAATCACGTGACTTGTAGTAAGTCAGAAAGTGAAAGACACATATCGTGTCATATCACTTATAGGTGTTACCTAAAAATGGATACCAGGGCAGATATTTCCACGGAGAAGGGCAATCACAGATTCATTAAAAAACTTATGGTTCACCAATGGAAAGGTGTGAGGATTGGTTTCATTACGATATCGGGGTTAACAGACATATACAAACACAGGGGACATATATAATCACCAAAGACCTACGGAATACCAAGAGAAGACTACTCAACATTCTGTCATAACGTACATGGGAAAAGGATCCCAGGAAGAACAGACATCTGTATATGTGTAAAAGAACCACATCTTCCACACCTACAACAAGCCAAACATTGTAATCAAACTTGCTGTAATACAAAATAAACAAATAAATTAAAAACACGAACAAGAAGTAGTGAGACAAACTTGAGGGGCTTTCTCCTGGCACATTCCATTCTAAATTCCAATCTAGAACACGACTTCCATTGAGGCTCTGTTGCCCTAGTAACCAGATTCGGTAAGGGAGAACTGCTGCCACCTTGTGGCCGTTTCACACAACAGCAGCTTTAATCCCAGCGCTAATGGTCAGTTGATATTCAAAATCATTGCCGGCCTGTAAATGACACCTGCCCTGAAAACAAATCCTGGGGTCACATATCGACCAAAAAATTCAAAGGACGTCCATATTTCAAAACGACCGTTTCAAAAGGCATATTTTACGCACATTAGTGTTCTGCTTCTATTTCTTTCTTTCTTTTTTGGTTAAAAAAAACGGGAATGGAAAAAGGCATCCCTCAGAATGGGAGAAAATCGTTGCAAACGAATCAATGGACAAAGGTTCAATCTCCAATATATATAAACAGCTCATGCAGCTTAATATTAGAAAAACAAACAACCCAATACAAATTGGGCAGAAGATCTAAAGAGACGTTTCTTCAAAGAAGACACCGAGATGGCCAAGACGCACATGAAAAGCTGCTCAAGAGCACTAATTATTAGAGAAATGCAAATCAAAAGTACAATGAGGTATCACCTCACACCTGTTAGAATCGGCATCATCAGAAAATCTACAAACAACAAATTCTGGGGAGGGTGTGGACAAAAGGAGCCCTCTTCCACTATTGGTGGGAATGTAAATTGATACAGTCACTATGGGGAACAGTAAGGAGTTTCCTTAAAAAAGCTAGAAATAGAATTACCCTCTGATCCAGCAATCCCACTTCTGGGCATATACCCAGAGAAAACCATAAATCAAAAAGGCACATTCACCACAATGTTCATTGCAGCACTATTTACAATAGCCAGGTAATGGAAGCAACCGAAATGCCCAGAGACAGACGAATGGATAAAGATGTGGTACATATATAAAATGGAATATTACTCAGCCATAAAAAGGAATGAAACTGGGTCATTTGTAGAGACATCGATGGATCTAGAGACTGTCATACAGAATGAAGTAAGTCAGAAAGAGGAAAACAAATATTGTATATTAATGCATATATGGGGAACCTAAAAATGGTACAGATGAACTGGTTTGCAGGGAAGGAATAGAGACACAGAGGTAGAGAACAAACGTATGGACACCAAGTGTGGGAAGCCATGGGGTGGTGGGGGTGGGATGATTTGGAGATTGGGATTGAACTGTATACATGTATATGCATAAAATACATAACAAATAATAACCTGCTGTATAAAAAATAAATAGAATTAAAGTTCAAAATTTTAAAAAATAAAATTTAAAAATAAAACAGAAAAAAGTTCTTCCCTTCACACAGATGCATTTATATGAATGAATTATTTCCATGCTTATATCTATAAATACATAAAAGAGGAATAAAATCTAACTTGAACCATAAAAGAAAAAAAAAACCTGAACCCACCAGTTATACAGAGGAAAACCCAATCAGGGCACTTGCTCCAGCGGAAAACAATTCTGAAATTGGTCAGAGGTGGGGAATCATCTCCCATACAGCCAGCAACCCACCCCCCACACAAGGAGCGTCCTCATTGCAAAGCTGGGGAACCGTGCCGAGGCATCTGTGAGTAAACGTGAGTGAGCCCCAGGCCAGCTGCTGCTGAACTGTTCCCACCCTTCCCAGGTAAAACACCTGAATATGTACAAGGGCTTGAAAGCCTAGAGGAAGGGCCACGGAACCACACAAGCGACAGCCCACAGGCCAACTTGGTGCCTGCAGGCCAGCCAGGATGGTCCTGGCCCCGGGCGCTCTTCCA
Source organism: Mesoplodon bidens (assembly GCF_964165515.1). NCBI lineage: Eukaryota > Metazoa > Chordata > Mammalia > Artiodactyla > Ziphiidae > Mesoplodon > Mesoplodon bidens. Next base: position 24,199 of record NW_027672388.1, read on the forward strand.
GAAGTTTTCCATTGCCCTGCCTGAGATACCCCTCCTGTCCCGGCCCCCACTGGTTTTTTCCTTCCTCACCTCTGTCCGGAGAGAGATTCCAGCGGAAGGTATGGGTGACACATCCTCTTCTTTATAGGTGGCAGCCTGGCAACTCCTGCAGAAAGGCCAACAGAGCCCCACTCACACCGGGCAACCCACAAAGCCATGGCCCCTCACTCCCTCACACCAGCACAGCCCCGAGACTGCTGACGGGGCAGAGAATCTGGAGTCAGGCACAGCTTCATGGGCTATTGCTGCCTGGAGCACTGTTTATATTGACCTCAACCAGGCACACCTGGGGAGGGCCGGCCGGCAGGGTAAGGCTGCCCAGGTCAGCTAATCCACAACCCTCAGGGAATCACATTGTTGAAAATGGACCTCGCTAAGGCAGAATAGAAGTCAAGGAAAAAAAGGACACAATGCCATTTGCAGCCCCGTAGATGAGTCTGGAGGTAATCACGTGACTTGTAGTAAGTCAGAAAGTGAAAGACACATATCGTGTCATATCACTTATAGGTGTTACCTAAAAATGGATACCAGGGCAGATATTTCCACGGAGAAGGGCAATCACAGATTCATTAAAAAACTTATGGTTCACCAATGGAAAGGTGTGAGGATTGGTTTCATTACGATATTGGGGTTAACAGACATATACAAACACAGGGGACATATATAATCACCAAAGACCTACGGAATACCAAGAGAAGACTACTCAACATTCTGTCATAACGTACATGGGAAAAGGATCCCAGGAAGAACAGACATCTGTATATGTGTAAAAGAACCACATCTTCCACACCTACAACAAGCCAAACATTGTAATCAAACTTGCTGTAATACAAAATAAAAAAATAAATTAAAAACACGAACAAGAAGTAGTGAGACAAACTTGAGGGCCTTTCTCCTGGCACATTCCATTCTAAATTCCAATCTAGAACACGACTTCCATTGACGCTCTGTTGCCCTAGTAACCAGATTCGGTAAGGGAGAACTGCTGCCACCTTGTGGCCGTTTCACACAACAGCAGCTTTAATCCCAGCGCTAATGGTCAGTTGATATTCAAAATCATTGCCGGCCTGTAAATGACACCTGCCCTGAAAACAAATCCTGGGGTCACATATCGACCAAAAAATTCAAAGGACGTCCATATTTCAAAACGACCGTTTCAAAAGGCATATTTTACAGACATTAGTGTTCTGCTTCTATTTCTTTCTCTCTTTTTTGGTTAAAAAAAACGGGAATGGAAAAAGGCATCCCTCAGAATGGGAGAAAATCGTTGCAAACGAATCAATGGACAAAGGTTTAATCTCCAATATATATAAACAGCTCATGCAGCTTAATATTAGAAAAACAAACCACCCAGTACAAATTGGGCAGAAGATCTAAAGAGACGTTTCTTCAAAGAAGACACCGAGATGGCCAAGACGCACATGAAAAGCTGCTCAAGAGCACTAATTATTAGAGAAATGCAAATCAAAAGTACAATGAGGTATCACCTCACACCTGTTAGAATCGGCATCATCAGAAAATCTACAAACAACAAATTCTGGGGAGGGTGTGGACAAAAGGAGCCCTCTTCCACTATTGGTGGGAATGTAAATTGATACAGTCACTATGGGGAACAGTAAGGAGTTTCCTTAAAAAAGCTAGAAATAGAATTACCCTCTGATACAGCAATCCCACTTCTGGGCATATACCCAGAGAAAACCATAAATCAAAAAGGCACATTCACCACAATGTTCATTGCAGCACTATTTACAATAGCCAGGTAATGGAAGCAACCGAAATGCCCACAGACAGACGAATGGATAAAGATGTGGTACATATATAAAATGGAATATTACTCAGCCATAAAAAGGAATGAAACTGGGTCATATGTAGAGACATCGATGGATTTAGAGACTGTCATACAGAATGAAGTAAGTCAGAAAGAGGAAAACAAATATTGTATATTAATGCATATATGTGGAACCTAAAAATGGTACAGATGAACTGGTTTGCAGGGAAGAAGTAGAGACACAGAGGTAGAGAACAAACGTATGGACACCAAGTGTGGGAAGCCATGGGGTGGTGGTGGTGGGATGATTTGGAGATTGGGATTGAACTGTATACATGTATATGCATAAAATACATAACCAATAATAACCTGCTGTATAAAAAATAAATAAAATTAAAGTTCAAAATTTTAAAAAATAAAATTTAAAAATAAAACAGAAAAAAGTTCTTCCCTTCACACAGATGCATTTATATGAATGAATTATTTCCATGCTTATATCTATAAATACATAAAAGAGGAATAAAATCTAACTTGAACCATAAAAGAAAAAAAAAACCTGAACCCACCAGTTATACAGAGGAACACCCAATCAGGGCACTTGCTCCAGCGGAAAACAATTCTGTAATTGGTCAGAGGTGGGGAATCATCTCCCATACAGCCAGCAACCCACCCCCCACACAAGGAGCGTCCTCATTGCAAAGCTGGGGGACCGTGCCGAGGCATCTGTGAGTAAACGTGAGCTGAGCCCCAGGCCAGCTGCTGCTGAACTGTTCCCACCCTTCCCAGGTAAAACACCTGAATATGTACAAGGGCTTGAAAGCCTAGAGGAAGGGCCACGGAACCACACAAGCGACAGCCCACAGGCCAACTTGGTGCCTGCAGGCCAGCCAGGATGGTCCTGGCCCCGGGCGCTCTTCCAGAAGTTTTCCATTGCCCTGCCTGAGATACCCCTCCTGTCCCGGCCCCCACTGGTTTTTTCCTTCCTCACCTCTGTCCGGAGAGGGATTCCAGCGGAAGGTATGGGTGACACAACCTCTTCTTTATAGGTGGCAGCCTGGCAACTCCTGCAGAAAGGCCAACAGAGCCCCACTCACACCGGGCAACCCACAAAGCCATGGCCCCTCACTCCCTCCCACCAGCACAGCCCCGAGACTGTTGACGGGGCAGAGAATCTGGAGTCAGGCACAGCTTCAGGGGCTATTGCTGCCTGGAGCACTGTTTATATTGACCTCAACCAGGCACACCTGGGGAGGGCCGGCCGGCAGCGTAAGGCTGCCCAGGTCAGCTAATCCACAACCCTCAGGGAATCACATTGTTGAAAATGGACCTCGCTAAGGCAGAAGAGAAGTCAAGGAATAAAAGGACACAATGCCATTTGCAGCCCCGTAGATGAGTCTGGAGGTAATCACGTGACTTGTAGTAAGTCAGAAAGTGAAAGACACATATCGTGTCATATCACTTATAGGTGTTACCTAAAAATGGATACCAGGGCAGATATTTCCACGGAGAAGGGCAATCACAGATTCATTAAAAAACTTATGGTTCACCAATGGAAAGGTGTGAGGATTGGTTTCATTACGATATCGGGGTTAACAGACATATACAAACACAGGGGACATATATAATCACCAAAGACCTACGGAATACCAAGAGAAGACTACTCAACATTCTGTCATAACGTACATGGGAAAAGGATCCCAGGAAGAACAGACATCTGTATATGTGTAAAAGAACCACATCTTCCACACCTACAACAAGCCAAACATTGTAATCAAACTTGCTGTAATACAAAATAAAAAAATAAATTAAAAACACGAACAAGAAGTAGTGAGACAAACTTGAGGGGCTTTCTCCTGGCACATTCCATTCTAAATTCCAATCTAGAACACGACTTCCATTGAGGCTCTGTTGCCCTAGTAACCAGATTCGGTAAGGGAGAACTGCTGCCACCTTGTGGCCGTTTCACACAACAGCAGCTTTAATCCCAGCGCTAATGGTCAGTTGATATTGAAAATCATTGCCGGCCTGTAAATGACACCTGCCCTGAAAACAAATCCTGGGGTCACATATCGACCAAAAAATTCAAAGGACGTCCATATTTCAAAACGACCGTTTCAAAAGGCATATTTTACAGACATTAGTGTTCTGCTTCTATTTCTTTCTCTCTTTTTTGGTTAAAAAAAACGGGAATGGAAAAAGGCATCCCTCAGAATGGGAGAAAATCGTTGCAAACGAATCAATGGACAAAGGTTTAATCTCCAATATATATAAACAGCTCATGCAGCTTAATATTAGAAAAACAAACCACCCAGTACAAATTGGGCAGAAGATCTAAAGAGACGTTTCTTCAAAGAAGACACCGAGATGGCCAAGACGCACATGAAAAGCTGCTCAAGAGCACTAATTATTAGAGAAATGCAAATCAAAAGTACAATGAGGTATCACCTCACACCTGTTAGAATCGGCATCATCAGAAAATCTACAAACAACAAATTCTGGGGAGGGTGTGGACAAAAGGAGCCCTCTTCCACTATTGGTGGGAATGTAAATTGATACAGTCACTATGGGGAACAGTAAGGAGTTTCCTTAAAAAAGCTAGAAATAGAATTACCCTCTGATCCAGCAATCCCACTTCTGGGCATATACCCAGAGAAAACCATAAATCAAAAAGGCACATTCACCACAATGTTCATTGCAGCACTATTTACAATAGCCAGGTAATGGAAGCCACCTCATTGCCCACAGACAGATGAATGGATAAAGATGTGGGACATATATAAAATCGAATATTACTCAGCCATAAAAAGGAATGAAACTGGGTCATTTGTAGAGACATCGATGGATCTAGAGACTGTCATACAGAATGAAGTAAGTCAGAAAGAGGAAAACAAATATTGTATATTAATGCATATATGGGGAACCTAAAAATGGTACAGATGAACTGGTTTGCAGGGAAGAAATAGAGACACAGAGGTAGAGAACAAACGTATGGACACCAAGTGTGGGAAGCCATGGGGTGGTGGTGGTGGGATGATTTGGAGATTGGGATTGAACTGTATACATGTATATGCATAAAATACATAACAAATAATAACCTGCTGTATAAAAAATAAATAAAATTAAAGTTCAAAATTTTAAAAAATAAAATTTAAAAATAAAACAGAAAAAAGTTCTTCCCTTCACACAGATGCATTTATATGAATGAATTATTTCCATGCTTATATCTATAAATACATAAAAGAGGAATAAAATCTAACTTGAACCATAAAAGAAAAAAAAAACCTGAACCCACCAGTTATACAGAGGAACACCCAATCAGGGCACTTGCTCCAGCGGAAAACAATTCTGTAATTGGTCAGAGGTGGGGAATCATCTCCCATACAGCCAGCAACCCACCCCCCACACAAGGAGCGTCCTCATTGCAAAGCTGGGGGACCGTACCAAGGCATCTGTGAGTAAACGTGAGCTGAGCCCCAGGCCAGCTGCTGCTGAACTGTTCCCACCCTTCCCAGGTAAAACACCTGAATATGTACAAGGGCTTGAAAGCCTAGAGGAAGGGCCACGGAACCACACAAGCGACAGCCCACAGGCCAACTTGGTGCCTGCAGGCCAGCCAGGATTGTCCTGGCCCCGGGCGCTCTTCCAGAAGTTTTCCATTGCCCTGCCTGAGATACCCCTCCTGTCCCGGCCCCCACTGGTTTTTTCCTTCCTCACCTCTGTCCGGAGAGAGATTCCAGCGGAAGGTATGGGTGACACATCCTCTTCTTTATAGGTGGCAGCCTGGCAACTCCTGCAGAAAGGCCAACAGAGCCCCACTCACACCGGGCAACCCACAAAGCCATGGCCCCTCACTCCCTCACACCAGCACAGCCCCGAGACTGCTGACGGGGCAGAGAATCTGGAGTCAGGCACAGCTTCATGGGCTATTGCTGCCTGGAGCACTGTTTATATTGACCTCAACCAGGCACACCTGGGGAGGGCCGGCCGGCAGGGTAAGGCTGCCCAGGTCAGCTAATCCACAACCCTCAGGGAATCACATTGTTGAAAATGGACCTCGCTAAGGCAGAATAGAAGTCAAGGAAAAAAAGGACACAATGCCATTTGCAGCCCCGTAGATGAGTCTGGAGGTAATCACGTGACTTGTAGTAAGTCAGAAAGTGAAAGACACATATCGTGTCATATCACTTATAGGTGTTACCTAAAAATGGATACCAGGGCAGATATTTCCACGGAGAAGGGCAATCACAGATTCATTAAAAAACTTATGGTTCACCAATGGAAAGGTGTGAGGATTGGTTTCATTACGATATCGGGGTTAACAGACATATACAAACACAGGGGACATATATAATCACCAAAGACCTACGGAATACCAAGAGAAGACTACTCAACATTCTGTCATAACGTACATGGGAAAAGGATCCCAGGAAGAACAGACATCTGTATATGTGTAAAAGAACCACATCTTCCACACCTACAACAAGCCAAACATTGTAATCAAACTTGCTGTAATACAAAATAAAAAAATAAATTAAAAACACGAACAAGAAGTAGTGAGACAAACTTGAGGGGCTTTCTCCTGGCACATTCCATTCTAAATTCCAATCTAGAACACGACTTCCATTGAGGCTCTGTTGCCCTAGTAACCAGATTCGGTAAGGGAGAACTGCTGCCACCTTGTGGCCGTTTCACACAACAGCAGCTTTAATCCCAGCGCTAATGGTCAGTTGATATTCAAAATCATTGCCGGCCTGTAAATGACACCTGCCCTGAAAACAAATCCTGGGGTCACATATCGACCAAAAAATTCAAAGGACGTCCATATTTCAAAACGATCGTTTCAAAAGGCATATTTTACGAACATTAGTGTTCTGCTTCTATTTCTTTCTTTCTTTTTTGGTTAAAAAAACGGGAATGGAAAAAGGCATCCCTCAGAATGGGAGAAAATCGTTGCAAACGAATCAATGGACAAAGGTTTAATCTCCAATATATATAAATAGCTCATGCAGCTTAATATTAGAAAAACAAACAACGCAATACAAAAATGGGCAGAAGATCTAAAGAGACGTTTCTTCAAAGAAGACACCGAGATGGCCAAGACGCACATGAAAAGCTGCACAAGAGCACTAATTATTAGAGAAATGCAAATCAAAAGTACAATGAGGTATCACCTCACACCTGTTAGAATCGGCATCATCAGAAAATCTACAAACAACAAATTCTGGGGAGGGTGTGGACAAAAGGAGCCCTCTTCCACTATTGGTGGGAATGTAAATTGATACAGTCACTATGGGGAACAGTAAGGAGTTTCCTTAAAAAAGCTAGAAATAGAATTACCCTCTGATCCAGCAATCCCACTTCTGGGCATATACCCAGAGAAAACCATAAATCAAAAAGGCACATTCACCACAATGTTCATTGCAGCACTATTTACAATAGCCAGGTAATGGAAGCAACCGAAATGCCCACAGACAGACGAATGGATAAAGATGTGGGACATATATAAAATCGAATATCACTCAGCCATAAAAAGGAATGAAACTGGGTCATTTGTAGAGACATCGATGGATCTAGAGACTGTCATACAGAATGAAGTAAGTCAGAAAGAGGAAAACAAATATTGTATATTAATGCATATATGGGGAACCTAAAAATGGTACAGATGAACTGGTTTGCAGGGAAGAAATAGAGACACAGAGGTAGAGAACAAACGTATGGACACCAAGTGTGGGAAGCCATGGGGTGGTGGTGGTGGGATGATTTGGAGATTGGGATTGAACTGTATACATGTATATGCATAAAATACATAACCAATAATAACCTGCTGTATAAAAAATAAATAGAATTAAAGTTCAAAATTTTAAAAAATAAAATTTAAAAATAAAACAGAAAAAAGTACTTCCCTTCACACAGATGCATTTATATGAATGAATTATTTCCATGCTTATATCTATAAATACATAAAAGAGGAATAAAATCTAACTTGAACCATAAAAGAAAAAAAAAACCTGAACCCACCAGTTATACAGAGGAAAACCCAATCAGGGCACTTGCTCCAGCGGAAAACAATTCTGAAATTGGTCAGAGGTGGGGAATCATCTCCCATACAGCCAGCAACCCACCCCCCACACAAGGAGCGTCCTCATTGCAAAGCTGGGGGACCGTGCCGAGGCATCTGTGAGTAAACGTGAGCTGAGCCCCAGGCCAGCTGCTGCTGAACTGTTCCCACCCTTCCCAGGTAAAACACCTGAATATGTACAAGGGCTTGAAAGCCTAGAGGAAGGGCCACGGAACCACACAAGCGACAGCCCACAGGCCAACTTGGTGCCTGCAGGCCAGCCAGGATGGTCCTGGCCCCGGGCGCTCTTCCAGAAGTTTTCCATTGCCCTGCCTGAGATACCCCTCCTGTCCCGGCCCCCACTGGTTTTTTCCTTCCTCACCTCTGTCCGGAGAGAGATTCCAGCGGAAGGTATGGGTGACACATCCTCTTCTTTATAGGTGGCAGCCTGGCAACTCCTGCAGAAAGGCCAACAGAGCCCCACTCACACCGGGCAACCCACAAAGCCATGGCCCCTCACTCCCTCCCACCAGCACAGCCCCGAGACTGCTGACGGGGCAGAGAATCTGGAGTCAGGCACAGCTTCATGGGCTATTGCTGCCTGGAGCACTGTTTATATTGACCTCAACCAGGCACACCTGGGGAGGGCCGGCCGGCAGGGTAAGGCTGCCCAGGTCAGCTAATCCACAACCCTCAGGGAATCACATTGTTGAAAATGGACCTCGCTAAGGCAGAATAGAAGTCAAGGAAAAAAAGGACACGATGCCATTTGCAGCCCCGTAGATGAGTCTGGAGGTAATCACGTGACTTGTAGTAAGTCAGAAAGTGAAAGACACATATCGTGTCATATCACTTATAGGTGTTACCTAAAAATGGATACCAGGGCAGATATTTCCACGGAGAAGGGCAATCACAGATTCATTAAAAAACTTATGGTTCACCAATGGAAAGGTGTGAGGATTGGTTTCATTACGATATCGGGGTTAACAGACATATACAAACACAGGGGACATATATAATCACCAAAGACCTACGGAATACCAAGAGAAGACTACTCAACATTCTGTCATAACGTACATGGGAAAAGGATCCCAGGAAGAACAGACATCTGTATATGTGTAAAAGAACCACATCTTCCACACCTACAACAAGCCAAACATTGTAATCAAACTTACTGTAATACAAAATAAAAAAATAAATTAAAAACACGAACAAGAAGTAGTGAGACAAACTTGAGGGGCTTTCTCCTGGCACATTCCATTCTAAATTCCAATCTAGAACACGACTTCCATTGAGGCTCTGTTGCCCTAGTAACCAGATTCGGTAAGGGAGAACTGCTGCCACCTTGTGGCCGTTTCACACAACAGCAGCTTTAATCCCAGCGCTAATGGTCAGTTGATATTCAAAATCATTGCCGGCCTGTAAATGACACCTGCCCTGAAAACAAATCCTGGGGTCACATATCGACCAAAAAATTCAAAGGACGTCCATATTTCAAAACGACCATTTCAAAAGGCATATTTTACGCACATTAGTGTTCTGCTTCTATTTCTTTCTTTCTTTTTTGGTTAAAAAAAACGGGAATGGAAAAAGGCATCCCTCAGAATGGGAGAAAATCGTTGCAAACGAATCAATGGACAAAGGTTTAATCTCCAATATATATAAACAGCTCATGCAGCTTAATATTAGAAAAACAAACAACCCAATACAAATTGGGCAGAAGATCTAAAGAGACGTTTCTTCAAAGAAGACACCGAGACGGCCAAGACGCACATGAAAAGCTGCTCAAGAGCACTAATTATTAGAGAAATGCAAATCAAAAGTACAATGAGGTATCACCTCACACCTGTTAGAATCGGCATCATCAGAAAATCTACAAACAACAAATTCTGGGGAGGGTGTGGACAAAAGGAGCCCTCTTCCACTATTGGTGGGAATGTAAATTGATACAGTCACTATGGGGAACAGTAAGGAGTTTCCTTAAAAAAGCTAGAAATAGAATTACCCTCTGATCCAGCAATCCCACTTCTGGGCATATACCCAGAGAAAACCATAAATCAAAAAGGCACATTCACCACAATGTTCATTGCAGCACTATTTACAATAGCCAGGTAATGGAAGCAACCGAAATGCCCAGAGACAGACGAATGGATAAAGATGTGGTACATATATAAAATGGAATATTACTCAGCCATAAAAAGGAATGAAACTGGGTCATTTGTAGAGACATCGATGGATCTAGAGACTGTCATACAGAATGAAGTAAGTCAGAAAGAGGAAAACAAATATTGTATATTAATGCATATATGGGGAACCTAAAAATGGTACAGATGAACTGGTTTGCAGGGAAGAAATAGAGACACAGAGGTAGAGAACAAACGTATGGACACCAAGTGTGGGAAGCCATGGGGTGGTGGTGGTGGGATGATTTGGAGATTGGGATTGAACTGTATACATGTATATGCATAAAATACATAACCAATAATAACCTGCTGTATAAAAAATAAATAGAATTAAAGTTCAAAATTTAAAAAAATAAAATTTAAAAATAAAACAGAAAAAAGTACTTCCCTTCACACAGATGCATTTATATGAATGAATTATTTCCATGCTTATATCTATAAATACATAAAAGAGGAATAAAATCTAACTTGAACCATAAAAGAAAAAAAAAACCTGAACCCACCAGTTATACAGAGGAAAACCCAATCAGGGCACTTGCTCCAGCGGAAAACAATTCTGAAATTGGTCAGAGGTGGGGAATCATCTCCCATACAGCCAGCAACCCACCCCCCACACAAGGAGCATCCTCATTGCAAAGCTGGGGGACCGTGCCGAGGCATCTGTGAGTAAACGTGAGCTGAGCCCCAGGCCAGCTGCTGCTGAACTGTTCCCACCCTTCCCAGGTAAAACACCTGAATATGTACAAGGGCTTGAAAGCCTAGAGGAAGGGTCACGGAACCACACAAGCGACAGCCCACAGGCCAACTTGGTGCCTGCAGGCCAGCCAGGATGGTCCTGGCCCCGGGCGCTCTTCCAGAAGTTTTCCATTGCCCTGCCTGAGATACCCCTCCTGTCCCGGCCCCCACTGGTTTTTTCCTTCCTCACCTCTGTCCGGAGAGAGATTCCAGCGGAAGGTATGGGTGACACATCCTCTTCTTTATAGGTGGCAGCCTGGCAACTCCTGCAGAAAGGCCAACAGAGCCCCACTCACACCGGGCAACCCACAAAGCCATGGCCCCTCACTCCCTCCCACCAGCACAGCCCCGAGACTGCTGACGGGGCAGAGAATCTGGAGTCAGGCACAGCTTCAGGGGCTATTGCTGCCTGGAGCACTGTTTATATTGACCTCAACCAGGCACACCTGGGGAGGGCCGGCCGGCAGGGTAAGGCTGCCCAGGTCAGCTAATCCACAACCCTCAGGGAATCACATTGTTGAAAATGGACCTCGCTAAGGCAGAATAGAAGTCAAGGAAAAAAAGGACACAATGCCATTTGCAGCCCCGTAGATGAGTCTGGAGGTAATCACGTGACTTGTAGTAAGTCAGAAAGTGAAAGACACATATCGTGTCATATCACTTATAGGTGTTACCTAAAAATGGATACCAGGGCAGATATTTCCACGGAGAAGGGCAATCACAGATTCATTAAAAAACTTATGGTTCACCAATGGAAAGGTGTGAGGATTGGTTTCATTACGATATCGGGGTTAACAGACATATACAAACACAGGGGACATATATAATCACCAAAGACCTACGGAATACCAAGAGAAGACTACTCAACATTCTGTCATAACGTACATGGGAAAAGGATCCCAGGAAGAACAGACATCTGTATATGTGTAAAAGAACCACATCTTCCACACCTACAACAAGCCAAACATTGTAATCAAACTTGCTGTAATACAAAATAAAAAAATAAATTAAAAACACGAACAAGAAGTAGTGAGACAAACTTGAGGGGCTTTCTCCTGGCACATTCCATTCTAAATTCCAATCTAGAACACGACTTCCATTGAGGCTCTGACGCCCTAGTAACCAGATTCGGTAAGGGAGAACTGCTGCCACCTTGTGGCCGTTTCACACAACAGCAGCTTTAATCCCAGCGCTAATGGTCAGTTGATATTCAAAATCATTGCCGGCCTGTAAATGACACCTGCCCTGAAAACAAATCCTGGGGTCACATATCGACCAAAAAATTCAAAGGACGTCCATATTTCAAAATGACCATTTCAAAAGGCATATTTTACGCACATTAGTGTTCTGCTTCTATTTCTTTCTTTCTTTTTTGGTTAAAAAAAACGGGAATGGAAAAAGGCATCCCTCAGAATGGGAGAAAATCGTTGCAAACGAATCAATGGACAAAGGTTTAATCTCCAATATATATAAACAGCTCATGCAGCTTAATATTAGAAAAACAAACAACCCAATACAAATTGGGCAGAAGATCTAAAGAGACGTTTCTTCAAAGAAGACACCGAGATGGCCAAGACGCACATGAAAAGCTGCTCAAGAGCACTAATTATTAGAGAAATGCAAATCAAAAGTACAATGAGGTATCACCTCACACCTGTTAGAATCGGCATCATCAGAAAATCTACAAACAACAAATTCTGGGGAGGGTGTGGACAAAAGGAGCCCTCTTCCACTATTGGTGGGAATGTAAATTGATACAGTCACTATGGGGAACAGTAAGGAGTTTCCTTAAAAAAGCTAGAAATAGAATTACCCTCTGATCCAGCAATCCCACTTGTGGGCATATACCCAGAGAAAACCATAAATCAAAAAGGCACATTCACCACAATGTTCATTGCAGCACTATTTACAATAGCCAGGTAATGGAAGCAACCGAAATGCCCAGAGACAGACGAATGGATAAAGATGTGGTACATATATAAAATGGAATATTACTCAGCCATAAAAAGGAATGAAACTGGGTCATTTGTAGAGACATCGATGGATCTAGAGACTGTCATACAGAATGAAGTAAGTCAGAAAGAGGAAAACAAATATTGTATATTAATGCATATATGGGGAACCTAAAAATGGTACAGATGAACTGGTTTGCAGGGAAGAAATAGAGACACAGAGGTAGAGAACAAACGTATGGACACCAAGTGTGGGAAGCCATGGGGTGGTGGTGGTGGGATGATTTGGAGATTGGGATTGAACTGTATACATGTATATGCATAAAATACATAACAAATAATAACCTGCTGTATAAAAAATAAATAGAATTAAAGTTCAAAATTTTAAAAAATAAAATTTAAAAATAAAACAGAAAAAAGTACTTCCCTTCACACAGATGCATTTATATGAATGAATTATTTCCATGCTTATATCTATAAATACATAAAAGAGGAATAAAATCTAACTTGAACCATAAAAGAAAAAAAAAACCTGAACCCACCAGTTATACAGAGGAAAACCCAATCAGGGCACTTGCTCCAGCGGAAAACAATTCTGAAATTGGTCAGAGGTGGGGAATCATCTCCCATACAGCCAGCAACCCACCCCCCACACAAGGAGCGTCCTCATTGCAAAGCTGGGGGACCGTGCCGAGGCATCTGTGAGTAAACGTGAGCTGAGCCCCAGGCCAGCTGCTGCTGAACTGTTCCCACCCTTCCCAGGTAAAACACCTGAATATGTACAAGGGCTTGAAAGCCTAGAGGAAGGGCCACGGAACCACACAAGCGACAGCCCACAGGCCAACTTGGTGCCTGCAGGCCAGCCAGGATGGTCCTGGCCCCGGGCGCTCTTCCAGAAGTTTTCCATTGCCCTGCCTGAGATACCCCTCCTGTCCCGGCCCCCACTGGTTTTTTCCTTCCTCACCTCTGTCCGGAGAGAGATTCCAGCGGAAGGTATGGGTGACACATCCTCTTCTTTATAGGTGGCAGCCTGGCAACTCCTGCAGAAAGGCCAACAGAGCCCCACTCACACCGGGCAACCCACAAAGCCATGGCCCCTCACTCCCTCCCACCAGCACAGCCCCGAGACTGCTGACGGGGCAGAGAATCTGGAGTCAGGCACAGCTTCAGGGGCTATTGCTGCCTGGAGCACTGTTTATATTGACCTCAACCAGGCACACCTGGGGAGGGCCGGCCGGCAGGGTAAGGCTGCCCAGGTCAGCTAATCCACAACCCTCAGGGAATCACATTGTTGAAAATGGACCTCGCTAAGGCAGAATAGAAGTCAAGGAAAAAAAGGACACAATGCCATTTGCAGCCCCGTAGATGAGTCTGGAGGTAATCACGTGACTTGTAGTAAGTCAGAAAGTGAAAGACACATATCGTGTCATATCACTTATAGGTGTTACCTAAAAATGGATACCAGGGCAGATATTTCCACGGAGAAGGGCAATCACAGATTCATTAAAAAACTTATGGTTCACCAATGGAAAGGTGTGAGGATTGGTTTCATTACGATATCGGGGTTAACAGACATATACAAACACAGGGGACATATATAATCACCAAAGACCTACGGAATACCAAGAGAAGACTACTCAACATTCTGTCATAACGTACATGGGAAAAGGATCCCAGGAAGAACAGACATCTGTATATGTGTAAAAGAACCACATCTTCCACACCTACAACAAGCCAAACATTGTAATCAAACTTGCTGTAATACAAAATAAAAAAATAAATTAAAAACACGAACAAGAAGTAGTGAGACAAACTTGAGGGGCTTTCTCCTGGCACATTCCATTCTAAATTCCAATCTAGAACACGACTTCCATTGAGGCTCTGTTGCCCTAGTAACCAGATTCGGTAAGGGAGAACTGCTGCCACCTTGTGGCCGTTTCACACAACAGCAGCTTTAATCCCAGCGCTAATGGTCAGTTGATATTCAAAATCATTGCCGGCCTGTAAATGACACCTGCCCTGAAAACAAATCCTGGGGTCACATATCGACCAAAAAATTCAAAGGACGTCCATATTTCAAAACGACCGTTTCAAAAGGCATATTTTACGCACATTAGTGTTCTGCTTCTATTTCTTTCTTTCTTTTTTGGTTAAAAAAAACGGGAATGGAGAAAGGCATCCCTCAGAATGGGAGAAAATCGTTGCAAACGAATCAATGGACAAAGGTTTAATCTCCAATATATATAAACAGCTCATGCAGCATAATATTAGAAAAACAAACAACCCAATACAAATTGGGCAGAAGATCTAAAGAGACGTTTCTTCAAAGAAGACACCGCGATGGCCAAGACGCACATGAAAAGCTGCTCAAGAGCACTAATTATTAGAGAAATGCAAATCAAAAGTACAATGAGGTATCACCTCACACCTGTTAGAATCGGCATCATCAGAAAATCTACAAACAACAAATTCTGGGGAGGGTGTGGACAAAAGGAGCCCTCTTCCACTATTGGTGGGAATGTAAATTGATACAGTCACTATGGGGAACAGTAAGGAGTTTCCTTATAAAAGCTAGAAATAGAATTACCCTCTGATCCAGCAATCCCACTTCTGGGCATATACCCAGAGAAAACCATAAATCAAAAAGGCACATTCACCACAATGTTCATTGCAGCACTATTTACAATAGCCAGGTAATGGAAGCAACCGAAATGCCCAGAGACAGACGAATGGATAAAGATGTGGTACATATATAAAATGGAATATTACTCAGCCATAAAAAGGAATGAAACTGGGTCATTTGTAGAGACATCGTTGGATCTAGAGACTGTCATACAGAATGAAGTAAGTCAGAAAGAGGAAAACAAATATTGTATATTAATGCATATATGGGGAACCTAAAAATGGTACAGATGAACTGGTTTGCAGGGAAGAAATAGAGACACAGAGGTAGAGAACAAACGTATGGACACCAAGTGTGGGAAGCCATGGGGTGGTGGTGGTGGGATGATTTGGAGATTGGGATTGAACTGTATACATGTATATGCATAAAATACATAACAAATAATAACCTGCTGTATAAAAAATAAATAGAATTAAATTTCAAAATTTTAAAAAATAAAATAGAAAATAGTTCTTCCCTTCACACAGATGCATTTATATGAATGAATTATTTCCATGCTTATATCTATAAATACATAAAAGAGGAATAAAATCTAACTTGAACCATAAAAAAAAAAAAACCTGAACCCACCAGTTATACAGAGGAAAACCCAATCAGGGCACTTGCTCCAGCGGAAAACAATTCTGAAATTGGTCAGAGGTGGGGAATCATCTCCCATACAGCCAGCAACCCACCCCCCACACAAGAAGCGTCCTCATTGCAAAGCTGGGGGACCGTGCCGAGGCATCTGTGAGTAAACGTGAGCTGAGCCCCAGGCCAGCTGCTGCTGAACTGTTCCCACCCTTCCCAGGTAAAACACCTGAATATGTACAAGGGCTTGAAAGCCTAGAGGAAGGGCCACGGAACCACACAAGCGACAGCCCACAGGCCAACTTGGTGCCTGCAGGCCAGCCAGGATGGTCCTGGCCCCGGGCGCTCTTCCAGAAGTTTTCCATTGCCCTGCCTGAGATACCCCTCCTGTCCCGGCCCCCACTGGTTTTTTCCTTCCTCACCTCTGTCCGGAGAGAGATTCCAGCGGAAGGTATGGGTGACACATCCTCTTCTTTATAGGTGGCAGCCTGGCAACTCCTGCAGAAAGGCCAACAGAGCCCCACTCACACCGGGCAACCCACAAAGCCATGGCCCCTCACTCCCTCACACCAGCACAGCCCCGAGACTGCTGACGGGGCAGAGAATCTGGAGTCAGGCACAGCTTCAGGGGCTATTGCTGCCTGGAGCACTGTTTATATTGACCTCAACCAGGCACACCTGGGGAGGGCCGGCCGGCAGGGTAAGGCTGCCCAGGTCAGCTAATCCAAAACCCTCAGGGAATCACATTGTTGAAAATGGACCTCGCTAAGGCAGAATAGAAGTCAAGGAAAAAAAGGACACAATGCCATTTGCAGCCCCGTAGATGAGTCTGGAGGTAATCACGTGACTTGTAGTAAGTCAGAAAGTGAAAGACACATATCGTGTCATATCACTTATAGGTGTTACCTAAAAATGGATACCAGGGCAGATATTTCCACGGAGAAGGGCAATCACAGATTCATTAAAAAACTTATGGTTCACCAATGGAAAGGTGTGAGGATTGGTTTCATTACGATATCGGGGTTAACAGACATATACAAACACAGGCGACATATATAATCACCAAAGACCTACGGAATACCAAGAGAAGACTACTCAACATTCTGTCATAACGTACATGGGAAAAGGATCCCAGGAAGAACAGACATCTGTATATGTGTAAAAGAACCACATCTTCCACACCTACAACAAGCCAAACATTGTAATCAAACTTGCTGTAATACAAAATAAAAAAATAAATTAAAAACACGAACAAGAAGTAGTGAGACAAACTTGAGGGGCTTTCTCCTGGCACATTCCATTCTAAAGTCCAATCTAGAACACGACTTCCATTGAGGCTCTGACGCCCTAGTAACCAGATTCGGTAAGGGAGAACTGCTGCCACCTTGTGGCCGTTTCACACAACAGCAGCTTTAATCCCAGCGCTAATGGTCAGTTGATATTCAAAATCATTGCCGGCCTGTAAATGACACCTGCCCTGAAAACAAATCCTGGGGTCACATATCGACCAAAAAATTCAAAGGACGTCCATATTTCAAAACGACCATTTCAAAAGGCATATTTTACGCACATTAGTGTTCTGCTTCTATTTCTTTCTTTCTCTTTTGGTTAAAAAAAACGGGAATGGAAAAAGGCATCCCTCAGAATGGGAGAAAATCGTTGCAAACGAATCAATGGACAAAGGTTTAATCTCCAATATATATAAACAGCTCATGCAGCTTAATATTAGAAAAACAAACAACCCAATACAAATTGGGCAGAAGATCTAAAGAGACGTTTCTTCAAAGAAGACACCGAGATGGCCAAGACGCACATGAAAAGCTGCTCAAGAGCACTAATTATTAGAGAAATGCAAATCAAAAGTACAATGAGGTATCACCTCACACCTGTTAGAATCGGCATCATCAGAAAATCTACAAACAACAAATTCTGGGGAGGGTGTGGACAAAAGGAGCCCTCTTCCACTATTGGTGGGAATGTAAATTGATACAGTCACTATGGGGAACAGTAAGGAGTTTCCTTAAAAAAGCTAGAAATAGAATTACCCTCTGATCCAGCAATCCCACTTGTGGGCATATACCCAGAGAAAACCATAAATCAAAAAGGCACATTCACCACAATGTTCATTGCAGCACTATTTACAATAGCCAGGTAATGGAAGCAACCGAAATGCCCAGAGACAGACGAATGGATAAAGATGTGGTACAAATATAAAATGGAATATTACTCAGCCCTAAAAAGGAATGAAACTGGGTCATTTGTAGAGACATCGTTGGATCTAGAGACTGTCATACAGAATGAAGTAAGTCAGAAAGAGGAAAACAAATATTGTATATTAATGCATATATGGGGAACCTAAAAATGGTACAGATGAACTGGTTTGCAGGGAAGAAATAGAGACACAGAGGTAGAGAACAAACGTATGGACACCAAGTGTGGGAAGCCATGGGGTGGTGGTGGTGGGATGATTTGGAGAGTGGGATTGAACTGTATACATGTATATGCATAAAATACATAACAAATAATAACCTGCTGTATAAAAAATAAATAGAATTAAAGTTCAAAATTTTAAAAAATAAAATTTAAAAATAAAACAGAAAAAAGTTCTTCCCTTCACACAGATGCATTTATATGAATGAATTATTTCCATGCTTATATCTATAAATACATAAAAGAGGAATAAAATCTAACTTGAACCATAAAAGAAAAAAAAAACCTGAACCCACCAGTTATACAGAGGAAAACCCAATCAGGGCACTTGCTCCAGCGGAAAACAATTCTGAAATTGGTCAGCGGTGGGGAATCATCTCCCATACAGCCAGCAACCCACCCCCCACACAAGGAGCGTCCTCATTGCAAAGCTGGGGGACCGTGCCGAGGCATCTGTGAGTAAATGTGAGCTGAGCCTCAGGCCAGCTGCTGCTGAACTGTTCCCACCCTTCCCAGGTAAAACACCTGAATATGTACAAGGGCTTGAAAGCCTAGAGGAAGGGCCACGGAACCACACAAGCGACAGCCCACAGGCCAACTTGGTGCCTGCAGGCCAGCCAGGATGGTCCTGGCCCCGGGCGCTCTTCCAGAAGTTTTCCATTGCCCTGCCTGAGATACCCCTCCTGTCCCGGCCCCCACTGGTTTTTTCCTTCCTCACCTCTGTCCGGAGAGAGATTCCAGCGGAAGGTATGGGTGACACATCCTCTTCTTTATAGGTGGCAGCCTGGCAACTCCTGCAGAAAGGCCAACAGAGCCCCACTCACACCGGGCAACCCACAAAGCCATGGCCCCTCACTCCCTCACACCAGCACAGCCCCGAGACTGCTGACGGGGCAGAGAATCTGGAGTCAGGCACAGCTTCATGGGCTATTGCTGCCTGGAGCACTGTTTATATTGACCTCAACCAGGCACACCTGGGGAGGGCCGGCCGGCAGGGTAAGGCTGCCCAGGTCAGCTAATCCAAAACCCTCAGGGAATCACATTGTTGAAAATGGACCTCGCTAAGGCAGAATAGAAGTCAAGGAAAAAAAGGACACAATGCCATTTGCAGCCCCGTAGATGAGTCTGGAGGTAATCACGTGACTTGTAGTAAGTCAGAAAGTGAAAGACACATATCGTGTCATATCACTTATAGGTGTTACCTAAAAATGGATACCAGGGCAGATATTTCCACGGAGAAGGGCAATCACAGATTCATTAAAAAACTTATGGTTCACCAATGGAAAGGTGTGAGGATTGGTTTCATTACGATATCGGGGTTAACAGACATATACAAACACAGGGGACATATATAATCACCAAAGACCTACGGAATACCAAGAGAAGACTACTCAACATTCTGTCGTAACGTACATGGGAAAAGGATCCCAGGAAGAACAGACATCTGTATATGTGTAAAAGAACCACATCTTCCACACCTACAACAAGCCAAACATTGTAATCAAACTTGCTGTAATACAAAATAAAAATATAAATTAAAAACACGAACAAGAAGTAGTGAGACAAACTTGAGGGGCTTTCTCCTGGCACATTCCATTCTAAAGTCCAATCTAGAACACGACTTCCATTTAGGCTCTGTTGCCCTAGTAACCAGATTCGGTAAGGGAGAACTGCTGCCACCTTGTGGCCGTTTCACACAACAGCAGCTTTAATCCCAGCGCTAATGGTCAGTTGATATTCAAAATCATTGCCGGCCTGTAAATGACACCTGCCCTGAAAACAAATCCTGGGGTCACATATCGACCAAAAAATTCAAAGGACGTCCATATTTCAAAACGACCATTTCAAAAGGCATATTTTACGCACATTAGTGTTCTGCTTCTATTTCTTTCTTTCTCTTTTGGTTAAAAAAAACGGGAATGGAAAAAGGCATCCCTCAGAATGGGAGAAAATCGTTGCAAACGAATCAATGGACAAAGGTTTAATCTCCAATATATATAAACAGCTCATGCATCTTAATATTAGAAAAACAAACAACCCAATACAAATTGGGCAGAAGAACTAAAGAGACGTTTCTTCAAAGAAGACACCGAGATGGCCAAGACGCACATGAAAAGCTGCTCAAGAGCACTAATTATTAGAGAAATGCAAATCAAAAGTACAATGAGCTATCACCTCATACCTGTTAGAATCGGCATCATCAGAAAATCTACAAACAACAAATTCTGGGGAGGGTGTGGACAAAAGGAGCCCTCTTCCACTATTGGTGGGAATGTAAATTGATACAGTCACTATGGGGAACAGTAAGGAGTTTCCTTAAAAAAGCTAGAAATAGAATAACCCTCTGATCCAGCAATCCCACTTCTGGTCATATACCCAGAGAAAACCATAAATCAAAAAGGCACATTCACCACAATGTTCATTGCAGCACTATTTACAATAGCCAGGTAATGGAAGCAACCGAAATGCCCAGAGACAGACGAATGGATAAAGATGTGGTACATATATAAAATGGAATATTACTCAGCCATAAAAAGGAATGAAACTGGGTCATTTGTAGAGACATCGATGGATCTAGAGACTGTCATACAGAATGAAGTAAGTCAGAAAGAGGAAAACAAATATTGTATATTAATGCATATATGGGGAACCTAAAAATGGTACAGATGAACTGGTTTGCAGGGAAGAAATAGAGACACAGAGGTAGAGAACAAACGTATGGACACCAAGTGTGGGAAGCCATGGGGTGGTGGTGGTGGGATGATTTGGAGATTGGGATTGAACTGTATACATGGATATGCATAAAATACATAACCAATAATAACCTGCTGTATAAAAAATAAATAAAATTAAAGTTCAAAATTTTAAAAAATAAAATTTAAAAATAAAATAGGAAAAAGTTCTTCCCTTCACACAGATGCATTTATATGAATGAATCATTTCCATGCTTATATCTATAAATACATAAAAGAGGAATAAAATCTAACTTGAACCATAAAAGAAAAAAAAAAAACCTGAACCCACCAGTTATACAGAGGAACACCCAATCAGGGCACTTGCTCCAGCGGAAAACAATTCTGAAATTGGTCAGAGGTGGGGAATCATCTCCCATACAGCCAGCAACCCACACCCCACACATGGAGCGTCCTCATTGCAAAGCTGGGGGACCGTGCCGAGGCATCTGTGAGTAAACGTGAGCTGAGCCCCAGGCCAGCTGCTGCTGAACTGTTCCCACCCTTCCCAGGTAAAACACCTGAATATGTACAAGGGCTTGAAAGCCTAGAGGAAGGGCCACGGAACCACACAAGCGACAGCCCACAGGCCAACTTGGTGCCTGCAGGCCAGCCAGGATGGTCCTGGCCCCGGGCGCTCTTCCAGAAGTTTTCCATTGCCCTGCCTGAGATACCCCTCCTGTCCCGGCCCCCACTGGTTTTTTCCTTCCTCACCTCTGTCCGGAGAGAAATTACAGCGGAAGGTATGGGTGACACATCCTCTTCCTTATAGGTGGCAGCCTGGCAACTCCTGCAGAAAGGCCAGCAGAGCCCCACTCACACCGGGCCACCCACAAAGCCATGGCCCCTCACTCCCTCCCACCAGCACAGCCCCGAGACTGCTGACGGGGCAGAGAATCTGGAGTCAGGCACAGCTTCAGGGGCTATTGCTGCCTGGAGCACTGTTTATATTGACCTCAACCAGGCACACCTGGGGAGGGCCGGCCGGAAGCGTAAGGCTGCCCAGGTCAGCTAATCCACAACCCTCAGGGAATCACATTGTTGAAAATGGACCTCGCTAAGGCAGAATAGAAGTCAAGGAAAAAAAGGACACAATGCCATTTGCAGCCCCGTAGATGAGTCTGGAGGTAATCACGTGACTTGTAGTAAGTCAGAAAGTGAAAGACACATATCGTGTCATATCACTTATAGGTGTTACCTAAAAATGGATACCAGGGCAGATATTTCCACGGAGAAGGGCAATCACAGATTCATTAAAAAACTTATGGTTCACCAATGGAAAGGTGTGAGGATTGGTTTCATTACGATATCGGGGTTAACAGACATATACAAACACAGGGGACATATATAATCACCAAAGACCTACGGAATACCAAGAGAAGACTACTCAACATTCTGTCATAACGTACATGGGAAAAGGATCCCAGGAAGAACAGACATCTGTATATGTGTAAAAGAACCACATCTTCCACACCTACAACAAGCCAAACATTGTAATCAAACTTGCTGTAATACAAAATAAAAAAATAAATTAAAAACACGAACAAGAAGTAGTGAGACAAACTTGAGGGGCTTTCTCCTGGCACATTCCATTCTAAATTCCAATCTAGAACACGACTTCCATTGACGCTCTGTTGCCCTATTAAGCAGATTCGGTAAGGGAGAACTGCTGCCACCTTGTGGCCGTTTCACACAACAGCAGCTTTAATCCCAGCGCTAATGGTCAGTTGATATTCAAAATCATTGCCGGCCTGTAAATGACACCTGCCCAGAAAACAAATCCTGGGGTCACATATCGACCAAAAAATTCAAAGGACGTCCATATTTCAAAACGACCGTTTCAAAAGGCATATTTTACAGACATTAGTGTTCTGCTTCTATTTCTTTCTCTCTTTTTTGGTTAAAAAAAACGGGAATGGAAAAAGGCATCCCTCAGAATGGGAGAAAATCGTTGCAAAGGAATCAATGGACAAAGGTTTAATCTCCAATATATATAAACAGCTCATGCAGCTTAATATTAGAAAAACAAACCACCCAATACAAATTGGGCAGAAGATCTAAAGAGACGTTTCTTCAAAGAAGACACCGAGATGGCCAAGACGCACATGAAAAGCTGCTCAAGAGCACTAATTATTAGAGAAATGCAAATCAAAAGTACAATGAGGTATCACCTCACACCTGTTAGAATCGGCATCATCAGAAAATCTACAAACAACAAATTCTGGGGAGGGTGTGGACAAAAGGAGCCCTCTTCCACTATTGGTGGGAATGTAAATTGATACAGTCACTATGGGGAACAGTAAGGAGTTTCCTTAAAAAAGCTAGAAATAGAATTACCCTCTGATCCAGCAATCCCACTTCTGGGCATATACCCAGAGAAAACCATAAATCAAAAAGGCACATTCACCACAATGTTCATTGCAGCACTATTTACAATAGCCAGGTAATGGAAGCAACCGAAATGCCCACAGACAGACGAATGGATAAAGATGTGGTACATATATAAAATGGAATATTACTCAGCCATAAAAAGGAATGAAACTGGGTCATTTGTAGAGACATCGATGGATTTAGAGACTGTCATACAGAATGAAGTAAGTCAGAAAGACGAAAACAAATATTGTATATTAATGCATATATGTGGAACCTAAAAATGGTATAGATGAACTGGTTTGCAGGGAAGAAGTAGAGACACAGAGGTAGAGAACAAACGTATGGACACCAAGTGTGGGAAGCCATGGGGTGGTGGTGGTGGGATGATTTGGAGATTGAGATTGAACTGTATACATGTATATGCATAAAATACATAACAAATAATAACCTGCTGTATAAAAAATAAATAGAATTAAAGTTCAAAATTTTAAAAAATAAAATTTAAAAATAAAACAGAAAAAAGTTCTTCCCTTCACACAGATGCATTTATATGAATGAATTATTTTCATGCTTATATCTATAAATACATAAAAGAGGAATAAAATCTAACTTGAACCATAAAAGAAAAAAAAAACCTGAACCCACCAGTTATACAGAGGAAAACCCAATCACGGCACTTGCTCCAGCGGAAAACAATTCTGAAATTGGTCAGAGGTGGGGAATCATCTCCCATACAGCCAGCAACCCACATCCCACACAAGGAGCGTCCTCATTGCAAAGCTGGGGGACCGTGCCGAGGCATCTGTGAGTAAACGTGAGCTGAGCCCCAGGCCAGCTGCTGCTGAACTGTTCCCACCCTTCCAGGTAAAACACCTGAATATGTACAAGGGCTTGAAAGCCTAGAGGAAGGGCCACGGAACCACACAAGCGACAGCCCACAGGCCAAATTGGTGCCTGCAGGCCAGCCAGGATGGTCCTGGCCCCGGGTGCTCTTCCAGAAGTTTTCCATTGCCCTGCCTGAGATACCCCTCCTGTCCCAGCCCCCACTGGTTTTTTCCTTCCTCACCTCTGTCCGGAGAGAGATTCCAGCGGAAGGTATGGGTGACACAACCTCTTCTTTATAGGTGGCAGCCTGGCAACTCCTGCAGAAAGGCCAGCAGAGCCCCACTCACACCGGGCCACCCACAAAGCCATGGCCCCTCACTCCCTCCCACCAGCACAGCCCCGAGACTGCTGACGGGGCAGAGAATCTGGAGTCAGGCACAGCTTCATGGGCTATTGCTGCCTGGAGCACTGTTTATATTGACCTCAACCAGGCACACCTGGGGAGGGCCGGCCGGCAGGTTAAGGCTGCCCAGGTCAGCTAATCCACAACCCTCAGGGAATCACATTGTTGAAAATGGACCTCGCTAAGGCAGAATAGAAGTCAAGGAAAAAAAGGACACAATGCCATTTGCAGCCCCGTAGATGAGTCTGGAGGTAATCACGTGACTTGTAGTAAGTCAGAAAGTGAAAGACACATATCGTGTCATATCACTTATAGGTGTTACCTAAAAATGGATACCAGGGCAGATATTTCCACCGAGAAGGGCAATCACAGATTCATTAAAAAACTTATGGTTCACCAATGGAAAGGTGTGAGGATTGGTTTCATTACGATATCGGGGTTAACAGACATATACAAACACAGGGGACATATATAATCACCAAAGACCTACGGAATACCAAGAGAAGACTACTCAACATTCTGTCATAACGTACATGGGAAAAGGATCCCAGGAAGAACAGACATCTGTATATGTGTAAAAGAACCACATCTTCCACACCTACAACAAGCCAAACATTGTAATCAAACTTGCTGTAATACAAAATAAAAAAATAAATTAAAAACACGAACAAGAAGTAGTGAGACAAACTTGAGGGGCTTTCTCCTGGCACATTCCATTCTAAATTCCAATCTAGAACACGACTTCCATTGAGGCTCTGTTGCCCTAGTAACCAGATTCGGTAAGGGAGAACTGCTGCCACCTTGTGGCCGTATCACACAACAGCAGCTTTAATCCCAGCGCTAATGGTCAGTTGATATTCAAAATCATTGCCGGCCTGTAAATGACACCTGCCCTGAAAACAAATCCTGGGGTCACATATCGACCAAAAAATTCAAAGGACGTCCATATTTCAAAACGACCGTTTCAAAAGGCATATTTTACGCACATTAGTGTTCTGCTTCTATTTCTTTCTTTCTTTTTTGGTTAAAAAAAACGGGAATGGAAAAAGGCATCCCTCAGAATGGGAGAAAATCGTTGCAAACGAATCAATGGACAAAGGTTTAATCTCCAATATATATAAACAGCTCATGCATCTTAATATTAGAAAAACAAACAACCCAATACAAAAATGGGCAGAAGACCTAAAGAGACGTTTCTTCAAAGAAGGCACCGAGATGGCCAAGACGCACATGAAAAGCTGCTCAAGAGCACTAATTATTAGAGAAATGCAAATCAAAAGTACAATGAGGTATCACCTCACACCTGTTAGAATCGGCATCATCAGAAAATCTACAAACAACAAATTCTGGGGAGGGTGTGGACAAAAGGAGCCCTCTTCCACTATTGGTGGGAATGTAAATTGATACAGTCACTATGGGGAACAGTAAGGAGTTTCCTTAAAAAAGCTAGAAATAGAATAACCCTCTGATCCAGCAATCCCACTTCTGGGCATATACCCAGAGAAAACCATAAATCAAAAAGGCACATTCACCACAATGTTCATTGCAGCACTATTTACAATAGCCAGGTAATGGAAGCAACCGAAATGCCCAGAGACAGACGAATGGATAAAGATGTGGTACATATATAAAATGGAATATTACTCAGCCATAAAAAGGAATGAAACTGGGTCATTTGTAGAGACATCGATGGATCTAGAGACTGTCATACAGAATGAAGTAAGTCAGAAAGAGGAAAACAAATATTGTATATTAATGCATATATGTGGAACCTAAAAATGGTACAGATGAACTGGTTTGCAGGGAAGAAATAGAGACACAGAGGTAGAGAACAAACGTATGGACACCAAGTGTGGGAAGCCATGGGGTGGTGGTGGTGGGATGATTTGGAGATTGGGATTGAACTGTATACATGGATATGCATAAAATACATAACCAATAATAACCTGCTGTATAAAAAATAAATAAAATTAAAGTTCAAAATTTTAAAAAATAAAATTTAAAAATAAAACAGAAAAAAGTTCTTCCCTTCACACAGATGCATTTATATGAATGAATCATTTCCATGCTTATATCTATAAATACATAAAAGAGGAATAAAATCTAACTTGAACCATAAAAGAAAAAAAAAAACCTGAACCCACCAGTTATACAGAGGAACACCCAATCAGGGCACTTGCTCCAGCGGAAAACAATTCTGAAATTGGTCAGAGGTGGGGAATCATCTCCCATACAGCCAGCAACCCACCCCCCACACAAGGAGCGTCCTCATTGCAAAGCTGGGGGACCGTGCCGAGGCATCTGTGAGTAAACGTGAGCTGAGCCCCAGGCCAGCTGCTGCTGAACTGTTCCCACCCTTCCCAGGTAAAACACCTGAATATGTACAAGGGCTTGAAAGACTAGAGGAAGGGACACGGAACCACACAAGCGACAGCCCACAGGCCAACTTGTTGCCTGCAGGCCAGCCAGGATGTTCCTGGCCCCCGGCGCTCTTCCGGAAGTTTTCCATTGCCCTGCCTGAGATACCCCCTCCTGTCCAGGCCCCCACTGCTTTTTTCCTTCCTCACCTCTGTCCGGAGAGAAATTCCAGCGGTAGGTATGGGTGACACATCCTCTTCTTTATAGGTGGCAGCCTGGCAACTCCTGCAGAAAGGCCAGCAGAGCCCCACTCACACCGGGCCACACACAAAGCCATGGCCCCTCACTGCCTCCCACCAGCACAGCCCCGAGACTGCTGACGGGGCAGAGAATCTGGAGTCAGGCACAGCTTCAGGGTCTATTGCTGCCTGGAGCACTGTTTATATTGACCTCAACCAGGCACACCTGGGGAGGGCCGGCCGGCAGGGTAAGGCTGCTCAGGTCAGCTAATCCACAACCCTCAGGGAATCACATTGTTGAAAATAGACCTCGCTAAGGCAGAATAGAAGTCAAGGAAAAAAAGGACACAATGCCATTTGCAGCCCCGTAGATGAGTCTGGAGGTAATCACGTGACTTGTAGTAAGTCAGAAAGTGAAAGACACATATCGTGTCATATCACTTATAGGTGTTACCTAAAAATGGATACCAGGGCAGATATTTCCACGGAGAAGGGCAATCACAGATTCATTAAAAAACTTATGGTTCACCAATGGAAAGGTGTGAGGATTGGTTTCATTACGATATCGGGGTTAACAGACATATACAAACACAGGGGACATATATAATCACCAAAGACCTACGGAATACCAAGAGAAGACTACTCAACATTCTGTCATAACGTACATGGGAAAAGGATCCCAGGAAGAACAGACATCTGTATATGTGTAAAAGAACCACATCTTCCACACCTACAACAAGCCAAACATTGTAATCAAACTTGCTGTAATAAAAAATAAAAAAATAAATTAAAAACACGAACAAGAAGTAGTGAGACAAACTTGAGGGGCTTTCGCCTGGCACATTCCATTCTAAATTCCAATCTAGAACACGACTTCCATTGAGGCTCTGTTGCCCTAGTAACCAGATTCGGTAAGGGAGAACTGCTGCCACCTTGTGGCCGTTTCACACAACAGCAGCTTTAATCCCAGCGCTAATGGTCAGTTGATATTCAAAATCATTGCCGGCCTGTAAATGACACCTGACCTGAAAACAAATCCTGGGGTCACATATCGACCAAAAAATTCAAAGGACGTCCATATTTCAAAACGACCGTTTCAAAAGGCATATTTTACGCACATTAGTGTTCTGCTTCTATTTCTTTCTTTCTTTTTTGGTTAAAAAAAACGGGAATGGAAAAAGGCATCCCTCAGAATGGAGAAAATCGTTGCAAAGGAATCAATGGACAAAGGTTTAATCTCCAATATATATAAACAGCTCATGCAGCTTAATATTAGAAAAACAAACCACCCAATACAAATTGGGCAGAAGATCTAAAGAGACGTTTCTTCAAAGAAGACACCGAGATGGCCAAGACGCACATGAAAAGCTGCTCAAGAGCACTAATTATTAGAGAAATGCAAATCAAAAGTACAATGAGGTATCACCTCACACCTGTTAGAATCGGCATCATCAGAAAATCTACAAACAACAAATTCTGGGGAGGGTGTGGACAAAAGGAGCCCTCTTCCACTATTGGTGGGAATGTAAATTGATACAGTCACTATGGGGAACAGTAAGGAGTTTCCTTAAAAAAGCTAGAAATAGAATTACCCTCTGATCCAGCAATCCCACTTCTGGGCATATACCCAGAGAAAACCATAAATCAAAAAGGCACATTCACCACAATGTTCATTGCAGCACTATTTACAATAGCCAGGTAATGGAAGCAACCGAAATGCCCACAGACAGACGAATGGATAAAGATGTGGTACATATATAAAATGGAATATTACTCAGCCATAAAAAGGAATGAAACTGGGTCATTTGTAGAGACATCGATGGATTTAGAGACTGTCATACAGAATGAAGTAAGTCAGAAAGAGGAAAACAAATATTGTATATTAATGCATATATGTGGAACCTAAAAATGGTACAGATGAACTGGTTTGCAGGGAAGAAGTAGAGACACAGAGGTAGAGAACAAACGTATGGACACCAAGTGTGGGAAGCCATGGGGTGGTGGTGGTGGGATGATTTGGAGATTGGGATTGAACTGTATACATGTATATGCATAAAATACATAACCAATAATAACCTGCTGTATAAAAAATAAATAAAATTAAAGTTCAAAATTTTAAAAAATAAAATTTAAAAATAAAACAGGAAAAAGTTCTTCCCTTCACACAGATGCATTTATATGAATGAATTATTTCCATGCTTATATCTATAAATACATAAAAGAGGAATAAAATCTAACTTGAACCATAAAAGAAAAAAAAAACCTGAACCCACCAGTTATACAGAGGAAAACCCCATCAGGGCACTTGCTCCAGCGGAAAACAATTCTGAAATTGGTCAGAGGTGGGGAATCATCTCCCATACAGCCAGCAAACCACACCCCACACAAGGAGCGTCCTCATTGCAAAGCTGGGGGACCGTGCCGAGGCATCTGTGAGTAAACGTGAGCTGAGCCCCAGGCCAGCTGCTGCTGAACTGTTCCCACCCTTCCAGGTAAAACACCTGAATATGTACAAGGGCTTGAAAGCCTAGAGGAAGGGCCACGGAACCACACAAGCGACAGCCCACAGGCCAAATTGGTGCCTGCAGGCCAGCCAGGATGGTCCTGGCCCCGGGCGCTCTTCCAGAAGTTTTCCATTGCCCTGCCTGAGATACCCCTCCTGTCCCGGCCCCCACTGGTTTTTTCCTTCCCCTCCTCTGTCCGGAGAGAGATTCCAGCGGAAGGTATGGGTGACACAACCTCTTCTTTATAGGTGGCAGCCTGGCAACTCCTGCAGAAAGGCCAGCAGAGCCCCACTCACACCGGGCCACCCACAAAGCCATGGCCCCTCACTCCCTCCCACCAGCACAGCCCCGAGACTGCTGACGGGGCAGAGAATCTGGAGTCAGGCACAGCTTCATGGGCTATTGCTGCCTGGAGCACTGTTTATATTGACCTCAACCAGGCACACCTGGGGAGGGCCGGCCGGCAGGTTAAGGCTGCCCAGGTCAGCTAATCCACAACCCTCAGGGAATCACATTGTTGAAAATGGACCTCGCTAAGGCAGAATAGAAGTCAAGGAAAAAAAGGACACAATGCCATTTGCAGCCCCGTAGATGAGTCTGGAGGTAATCACGTGACTTGTAGTAAGTCAGAAAGTGAAAGACACATATCGTGTCATATCACTTATAGGTGTTACCTAAAAATGGATACCAGGGCAGATATTTCCACCGAGAAGGGCAATCACAGATTCATTAAAAAACTTATGGTTCACCAATGGAAAGGTGTGAGGATTGGTTTCATTACGATATCGGGGTTAACAGACATATACAAACACAGGGGACATATATAATCACCAAAGACCTACGGAATACCAAGAGAAGACTACTCAACATTCTGTCATAACGTACATGGGAAAAGGATCCCAGGAAGAACAGACATCTGTATATGTGTAAAAGAACCACATCTTCCACACCTACAAAAAGCCAAAGATTGTAATCAAACTTGCTGTAATACAAAATAAAAAAATAAATTAAAAACACGAACAAGAAGTAGTGAGACAAACTTGAGGGGCTTTCTCCTGGCACATTCCATTCTAAATTCCAATCTAGAACACGACTTCCATTGAGGCTCTGTTGCCCTAGTAACCAGATTCGGTAAGGGAGAACTGCTGCCACCTTGTGGCCGTATCACACAACAGCAGCTTTAATCCCAGCGCTAATGGTCAGTTGATATTCAAAATCATTGCCGGCCTGTAAATGACACCTGCCCTGAAAACAAATCCTGGGGTCACATATCGACCAAAAAATTCAAAGGACGTCCATATTTCAAAACGACCGTTTCAAAAGGCATATTTTACGCACATTAGTGTTCTGCTTCTATTTCTTTCTTTCTTTTTTGGTTAAAAAAACGGGAATGGAAAAAGGCATCCCTCAGAATGGGAGAAAATCGTTGCAAACGAATCAATGGACAAAGGTTTAATCTCCAATATATATAAACAGCTCATGCATCTTAATATTAGAAAAACAAACAACCCAATACAAAAATGGGCAGAAGACCTAAAGAGACGTTTCTTCAAAGAAGGCACCGAGATGGCCAAGACGCACATGAAAAGCTGCTCAAGAGCACTAATTATTAGAGAAATGCAAATCAAAAGTACAATGAGGTATCACCTCACACCTGTTAGAATCGGCATCATCAGAAAATCTACAAACAACAAATTCTGGGGAGGGTGTGGACAAAAGGAGCCCTCTTCCACTATTGGTGGGAATGTAAATTGATACAGTCACTATGGGGAACAGTAAGGAGTTTCCTTAAAAAAGCTAGAAATAGAATAACCCTCTGATCCAGCAATCCCACTTCTGGGCATATACCCAGAGAAAACCATAAATCAAAAAGGCACATTCACCACAATGTTCATTGCAGCACTATTTACAATAGCCAGGTAATGGAAGCAACCGAAATGCCCAGAGACAGACGAATGGATAAAGATGTGGTACATATATAAAATGGAATATTACTCAGCCATAAAAAGGAATGAAACTGGGTCATTTGTAGAGACATCGATGGATCTAGAGACTGTCATACAGAATGAAGTAAGTCAGAAAGAGGAAAACAAATATTGTATATTAATGCATATATGTGGAACCTAAAAATGGTACAGATGAACTGGTTTGCAGGGAAGAAATAGAGACACAGAGGTAGAGAACAAACGTATGGACACCAAGTGTGGGAAGCCATGGGGTGGTGGTGGTGGGATGATTTGGAGATTGGGATTGAACTGTATACATGGATATGCATAAAATACATAACCAATAATAACCTGCTGTATAAAAAATAAATAAAATTAAAGTTCAAAATTTTAAAAAATAAAATTTAAAAATAAAACAGAAAAAAGTTCTTCCCTTCACACAGATGCATTTATATGAATGAATCATTTCCATGCTTATATCTATAAATACATAAAAGAGGAATAAAATCTAACTTGAACCATAAAAGAAAAAAAAAAACCTGAACCCACCAGTTATACAGAGGAACACCCAATCAGGGCACTTGCTCCAGCGGAAAACAATTCTGAAATTGGTCAGAGGTGGGGAATCATCTCCCATACAGCCAGCAACCCACCCCCCACACAAGGAGCGTCCTCATTGCAAAGCTGGGGGACCGTGCCGAGGCATCTGTGAGTAAACGTGAGCTGAGCCCCAGGCCAGCTGCTGCTGAACTGTTCCCACCCTTCCCAGGTAAAACACCTGAATATGTACAAGGGCTTGAAAGACTAGAGGAAGGGACACGGAACCACACAAGCGACAGCCCACAGGCCAACTTGTTGCCTGCAGGCCAGCCAGGATGTTCCTGGCCCCCGGCGCTCTTCCGGAAGTTTTCCATTGCCCTGCCTGCGATACCCCCTCCTGTCCAGGCCCCCACTGCTTTTTTCCTTCCTCACCTCTGTCCGGAGAGAAATTCCAGCGGTAGGTATGGGTGACACATCCTCTTCTTTATAGGTGGCAGCCTGGCAACTCCTGCAGAAAGGCCAGCAGAGCCCCACTCACACCGGGCCACACACAAAGCCATGGCCCCTCACTGCCTCCCACCAGCACAGCCCCGAGACTGCTGACGGGGCAGAGAATCTGGAGTCAGGCACAGCTTCAGGGGCTATTGCTGCCTGGAGCACTGTTTATATTGACCTCAACCAGGCACACCTGCGGAGGGCCGGCCGGCAGGGTAAGGCTGCTCAGGTCAGCTAATCCACAACCCTCAGGGAATCACATTGTTGAAAATGGACCTCGCTAAGGCAGAATAGAAGTCAAGGAAAAAAAGGACACAATGCCATTTGCAGCCCCGTAGATGAGTCTGGAGGTAATCACGTGACTTGTAGTAAGTCAGAAAGTGAAAGACACATATCGTGTCATATCACTTATAGGTGTTACCTAAAAATGGATACCAGGGCAGATATTTCCACCGAGAAGGGCAATCACAGATTCATTAAAAAACTTATGGTTCACCAATGGAAAGGTGTGAGGATTGGTTTCATTATGATATCGGGGTTAACAGACATATACAAACACAGGGGACATATATAATCACCAAAGACCTACGGAATACCAAGAGAAGACTACTCAACATTCTGTCATAACGTACATGGGAAAAGGATCCCAGGAAGAACAGACATCTGTATATGTGTAAAAGAACCACATCTTCCACACCTACAACAAGCCAAACATTGTAATCAAACTTGCTGTAATAAAAAATAAAAAAATAAATTAAAAACACGAACAAGAAGTAGTGAGACAAACTTGAGGGGCTTTCGCCTGGCACATTCCATTCTAAATTCCAATCTAGAACACGACTTCCATTGAGGCTCTGTTGCCCTAGTAACCAGATTCGGTAAGGAAGAACTGCTGCCACCTTGTGGCCGTTTCACACAACAGCAGCTTTAATCCCAGCGCTAATGGTCAGTTGATATTCAAAATCATTGCCGGCCTGTAAATGACACCTGCCCTGAAAACAAATCCTGGGGTCACATATCGACCAAAAAATTCAAAGGACGTCCATATTTCAAAACGACCGTTTCAAAAGGCATATTTTACGCACATTAGTGTTCTGCTTCTATTTCTTTCTTTCTTTTTTGGTTAAAAAAAACGGGAATGGAAAAAGGCATCCCTCAGAATGGAGAAAATCGTTGCAAACGAATCAATGGACAAAGGTTTAATCTCCAATATATATAAACAGCTCATGCAGCTTAATATTAGAAAAACAAACCACCCAATACAAATTGGGCAGAAGATCTAAAGAGACGTTTCTTCAAAGAAGACACCGAGATGGCCAAGACGCACATGAAAAGCTGCTCAAGAGCACTAATTATTAGAGAAATGCAAATCAAAAGTACAATGAGGTATCACCTCACACCTGTTAGAATCGGCATCATCAGAAAATCTACAAACAACAAATTCTGGGGAGGGTGTGGACAAAAGGAGCCCTCTTCCACTATTGGTGGGAATGTAAATTGATACAGTCACTATGGGGAACAGTAAGGAGTTTCCTTAAAAAAGCTAGAAATAGAATTACCCTCTGATCCAGCAATCCCACTTCTGGGCATATACCCAGAGAAAACCATAAATCAAAAAGGCACATTCACCACAATGTTCATTGCAGCACTATTTACAATAGCCAGGTAATGGAAGCAACCGAAATGCCCACAGACAGACGAATGGATAAAGATGTGGTACATATATAAAATGGAATATTACTCAGCCATAAAAAGGAATGAAACTGGGTCATTTGTAGAGACATCGATGGATTTAGAGACTGTCATACAGAATGAAGTAAGTCAGAAAGAGGAAAACAAATATTGTATATTAATGCATATATGTGGAACCTAAAAATGGTACAGATGAACTGGTTTGCAGGGAAGAAGTAGAGACACAGAGGTAGAGAACAAACGTATGGACACCAAGTGTGGGAAGCCATGGGGTGGTGGTGGTGGGATGATTTGGAGATTGGGATTGAACTGTATACATGTATATGCATAAAATACATAACCAATAATAACCTGCTGTATAAAAAATAAATAAAATTAAAGTTCAAAATTTTAAAAAATAAAATTTAAAAATAAAACAGGAAAAAGTTCTTCCCTTCACACAGATGCATTTATATGAATGAATTATTTCCATGCTTATATCTATAAATACATAAAAGAGGAATAAAATCTAACTTGAACCATAAAAGAAAAAAAAAACCTGAACCCACCAGTTATACAGAGGAAAACCCCATCAGGGCACTTGCTCCAGCGGAAAACAATTCTGAAATTGGTCAGAGGTGGGGAATCATCTCCCATACAGCCAGCAACCCACACCCCACACAAGGAGCGTCCTCATTGCAAAGCTGGGGGACCGTGCCGAGGCATCTGTGAGTAAACGTGAGCTGAGCCCCAGGCCAGCTGCTGCTGAACTGTTCCCACCCTTCCCAGGTAAAACACCTGAATATGTACAAGGGCTTGAAAGCCTAGAGGAAGGGCCACGGAACCACACAAGCGACAGCCCACAGGCCAACTTGGTGCCTGCAGGCCAGCCAGGATGGTCCTGGCCCCGGGCGCTCTTCCAGAAGTTTTCCATTGCCCTGCCTGAGATACCCCTCCTGTCCCGGCCCCCACTGGTTTTTTCCTTCCTCACCTCTGTCCGGAGAGAGATTCCAGCGGAAGGTATGGGTGACACAACCTCTTCTTTATAGGTGGCAGCCTGGCAACTCCTGCAGAAAGGCCAGCAGAGCCCCACTCACACCGAGCCACCCACAAAGCCATGGCCCCTCACTCCCTCCCACCAGCACAGCCCCGAGACTGCTGACGGGGCAGAGAATCTGGAGTCAGGCACAGCTTCATGGGCTATTGCTGCCTGGAGCACTGTTTATATTGACCTCAACCAGGCACACCTGGGGAGGGCCGGCCGGCAGGTTAAGGCTGCCCAGGTCAGCTAATCCACAACCCTCAGGGAATCACATTGTTGAAAATGGACCTCGCTAAGGCAGAATAGAAGTCAAGGAAAAAAAGGACACAATGCCATTTGCAGCCCCGTAGATGAGTCTGGAGGTAATCACGTGACTTGTAGTAAGTCAGAAAGTGAAAGACACATATCGTGTCATATCACTTATAGGTGTTACCTAAAAATGGATACCAGGGCAGATATTTCCACCGAGAAGGGCAATCACAGATTCATTAAAAAACTTATGGTTCACCAATGGAAAGGTGTGAGGATTGGTTTCATTACGATATCGGGGTTAACAGACATATACAAACACAGGGGACATATATAATCACCAAAGACCTACGGAATACCAAGAGAAGACTACTCAACATTCTGTCATAACGTACATGGGAAAAGGATCCCAGGAAGAACAGACATCTGTATATGTGTAAAAGAACCACATCTTCCACACGAACAACAAGCCAAACATTGTAATCAAACTTGCTGTAATACAAAATAAAAAAATAAATTAAAAACACGAACAAGAAGTAGTGAGACAAACTTGAGGGGCTTTCGCCTGGCACATTCCATTCTAAATTCCAATCTAGAACACGACTTCCATTGAGGCTCTGTTGCCCTAGTAACCAGATTCGGTAAGGGAGAACTGCTGCCACCTTGTGGCCGTTTCACACAACAGCAGCTTTAATCCCAGCGCTAATGGTCAGTTGATATTCAAAATCATTGCCGGCCTGTAAATGACACCTGCCCTGAAAACAAATCCTGGGGTCACATATAGACCAAAAAATTCAAAGGACGTCCATATTTCAAAACGACCGTTTCAAAAGGCATATTTTACGCACATTAGTGTTCTGCTTCTATTTCTTTCTTTCTTTTTTGGTTAAAAAAATACGGGAATGGAAAAAGGCATCCCTCAGAATGGAGAAAATCGTTGCAAAGGAATCAATGGACAAAGGTTTAATCTCCAATATATATAAACAGCTCATGCAGCTTAATATTAGAAAAACAAACAACCCAATACAAAAATGGGCAGAAGATCTAAAGAGACGTTTCTTCAAAGAAGACACTGAGATGGCCAAGACGCACATAAAAAGCTGCTCAAGAGCACTAATTATTAGAGAATTGCAAATCAAAAGTACAATGAGGTATCACCTCACACCTGTTAGAATCGGCATCATCAGAAAATCTACAAACAACAAATTCTGGGGAGGGTGTGGACAAAAGGAGCCCTCTTCCAATATTGGTGGGAATGTAAATTGATACAGTCACTATGGGGAACAGTAAGGAGTTTCCTTAAAAAAGCTAGAAATAGAATTACCCTCTGATCCAGCAATCCCACTTTGGGGCATATACCCAGAGAAAACCATAAATCAAAAAGGCACATTCACCACAATGTTCATTGCAGCCCTATTTACAATAGCCAGGTGTTGGAAGCAACCGAAATGCCCACAGACAGACGAATGGATAAAGATGTGGTACATATATAAAATGGAATATTACTCAGCCATAAAAAGGAATGAAACTGGGTCATTTGTAGAGACATCGATGGATCTAGAGACTGTCATACAGAATGAAGTAAGTCAGAAAGAGGAAAACAAATATTGTATATTAATGCATATATGGGGAACCTACAAATGGTACAGATGAACTGGTTTGCAGGGAAGAAATAGAGACACAGAGGTAGAAAACAAACGTATGGACACCAAGTGTGGGAAGCCATGGGGTGGTGGTGGTGGGATGATTTGGAGATTGGGATTGAATTGTATACATGTATATGCATAAAATACATAACCAATAATAACCTGCTGTATAAAAAATAAATAAAATTAAAGTTCAAAATTTAAAAAAATAAAATTTAAAAATAAAACAGAAAAAAGTTCTTCCCTTCACACAGATGCATTTATATGAATGAATTATTTCCATGCTTATATCTATAATTACATAAATGAGGAATAAAATCTAACTTGAACCATAAAAGAAAAAAAAAAAACCTGAACCCACCAGTTATACAGCGGAAAAACAATCAGGGCACTTGTTCCAGCGGAAAACAATTCTGAAATTGGTCAGAGGTGGGGAATCATCTCCCATACAGCCAGCAACCCACCCCCCACACAAGGAGCGTCCTCATTGCAAAGCTGGGGGACCGTGCCGAGGCATCTGTGAGTAAACGTGAGCTGAGCCTCAGGCCAGCTGCTGCTGAACTGTTCCCACCCTTCCCAGGTAAAACACCTGAATATGTACAAGGGCTTGAAAACCTAGAGGAAGGGCCACGGAACCACACAAGCGACAGCCCACAGGCCAACTTGGTGCCTGCCGGCCAGACAGGATGCTCCTGGCCCCGGGCGCTCTTCCGGAAGTTTTCCATTGCCCTGCCTGAGATACCCCTCCTGTCCTGGCCCCCACTGGTTTTTTCCTTCCTCACCTCTGTCCGGAGAGAAATTCCAGCGGAAGGTATGGGTGACACATCCTCTTCTTTATAGGTGGCAGCCTGGCAACTCCTGCAGAAAGGCAAGCAGAGCCCCACTCACACCGGGCCACCCACAAAGCCATGGCCCCTCACTCCCTCCCACCAGCACAGCCCCGAGACTGCTGACGGGCCGAGAATCTGGAGTAAGGCACCGCATCAGGGGCTATTGCTGCCTGGAGCACTGTTTATATTGACCTCAACCAGGCACACCTGGGGAGGGCCGGCCGGCAGGGTAAGGCTGCTCAGGTCAGCTAATCCACAACCCTCAGGGAATCACATTGTTGAAAATGGACCTCGCTAAGGCAGAATAGAAGTCAAGGAAAAAAAGGACACAATGCCATTTGCAGCCCCGTATTTGAGTCTGGAGGTAATCACGTGACTTGTAGTAAGTCAGAAAGTGAAAGACACATATCGTGTCATATCACTTATAGGTGTTACCTAAAAATGGATACCAGGGCAGATATTTCCACGGAGAAGGGCAATCACAGATTCATTAAAAAACTTATGGTTCACCAATGGAAAGGTGTAAGGATTGATTTCATTACGATATCGGGGTTAACAGACATATACAAACACAGGGGACATATATAATCACCAAAGACCTACGGAATACCAAGAGAAGACTACTCAACATTCTGTCATAACGTACATGGGAAAAGGATCCCAGGAAGAACAGACATCTGTATATGTGTAAAAGAACCACATCTTCCACACCTACAACAAGCCAAACATTGTAATCAAACTTGCTGTAATAAAAAATAAAAAATAAATTAAAAACACGAACAAGAAGTAGTGAGACAAACTTGAGGGGCTTTCGCCTGGCACATTCCATTCTAAATTCCAATCTAGAACACGACTTCCATTGAGGCTCTGTTGCCCTAGTAACCAGATTCGGTCAGGGAGAACTGCTGCCACCTTGTGGCCGTTTCACATAACAGCAGCTTTAATCCCAGCGCTAATGGTCAGTTGATATTCAAAATCATTGCCGGCCTGTAAATGACACCTGCCCTGAAAACAAATCCTGGGGTCACATATCGACCAAAAAATTCAAAGGACGTCCATATTTCAAAACGACCGTTTCAAAAGGCATATTTTACGCACATTAGTGTTCTGCTTCTATTTCTTTCTTTCTTTTTTGGTTAAAAAAAACGGGAATGGAAAAAGGCATCCCTCAGAATGGGAGAAAATCGTTGCAAACGAATCAATGGACAAAGGTTTAATCTCCAATATATATAAACAGCTCATGCAGCTTAATATTAGAAAAACAAACAACCCAATACAAAAATGGGCAGAAGATCTAAAGAGACGTTTCTTCAAAGAAGACACCGAGATGGCCAAGACGCACATGAAAAGCTGCTCAAGAGCACTAATTATAAGAGAATTGCAAATCAAAAGTACAATGAGGTATCACCTCACACCTGTTAGAATCGGCATCATCAGAAAATCTACAAACAACAAATTCTGGGGAGGGTGTGGACAAAAGGAGCCCTCTTCCACTATTGGTGGGAATGTAAATTGATACAGTCACTATGGGGAACAGTAAGGAGTTTCCTTAAAAAAGCTAGAAATAGAATTACCCTCTGATCCAGCAATCCCACTTCGGGGCATATACCCAGAGAAAACCATAAATCAAAAAGGCACATTCACCACAATGTTCATTGCAGCACTATTTACAATAGCCAGGTAATGGAAGCAACCGAAATGCCCACAGACAGACGAATGGATAAAGATGTGGTACATATATAAAATGGAATATTACTCAGCCATAAAAAGGAATGAAACTGGGTCATTTGTAGAGACATCGATGGATCTAGAGACTGTCATACAGAATGAAGTGAGTCAGAAAGACGAAAACAAATATTGTATATTAATGCATATATGTGGAACCTACAAATGGTACAGATGAACTGGTTTGCAGGGAAGAAATAGAGACACAGAGGTAGAAAACAAACGTATGGACACCAAGTGTGGGAAGCCATGGGGTGGTGGTGGTGGGATGATTTGGAGAATGGGATTGAATTGTATACATGTATATGCATAAAATACATAACAAATAATAACCTGCTGTATAAAAAATAAATAAAATTAAAGTTCAAAATTTTAAAAAATAAAATTTAAAAATAAAACAGAAAAAAGTTCTTCCCTTCACACAGATGCATTTATATGAATGAATTATTTCCATGCTTATATCTATAAATACATAAAAGAGGAATAAAATCTAACTTGAACCATAAAAGAAAAAAAAAACCTGAACCCACCAGTTATACAGAGGAAAACCCAATCAGGGCACTTGCTCCAGCGGAAAACAATTCTGAAATTGGTCAGAGGTGGGGAATCATCTCCCATACAGCCAGCAACCCACCCCCCACACAAGGAGCGTCCTCATTGCAAAGCTGGGGGACCGTGCCGAGGCATCTGTGAGTAAACGTGAGCTGAGCCCCAGGCCAGCTGCTGCTGAACTGTTCCCACCCTTCCCATGTAAAACACCTGAATATGTACAAGGGCTTGAAAGCCTAGAGGAAGGGCCACGGAACCACACAAGCGACAGCCCACAGGCCAACTTGTGCCTGCAGGCCAGCCAGGATGTTCCTGGCCCCCGGCGCTCTTCCGGAAGTTTTCCATTGCCCTGCCTGAGATACCCCTCCTGTCCCGGCCGCCACTGGTTTTTTCCTTCCTCACCTCTGTCCGGAGAGAAATTCCAGCAGAAGGTATGGGTGACACATCCTCTTCTTTATAGGTGGCAGCCTGGCAACTCCTGCAGAAAGGCCAGCAGAGCCCCACTCACACCGGGCCACCCACAAAGCCATGGCCCCTCACTCCCTCCCACCAGCACAGCCCCGAGACTGCTGACGGGGCAGAGAATCTGGAGTCAGGCACAGCTTCAGGGGCTATTGCTGCCTGGAGCACTGTTTATATTGACCTCAACCAGGCACACCTGGGGAGGGCCGGCCGGCAGGGTAAGGCTGCTCAGGTCAGCTAATCCACAAACCTCAGGGAATCACATTGTTGAAAATGGACCTCGCTAAGGCAGAATAGAAGTCAAGGAAAAAAAGGACACAATGCCATTTGCAGCCCCGTAGATGAGTCTGGAGGTAATCACGTGACTTGTAGTAAGTCAGAAAGTGAAAGACACATATCGTGTCATATCACTTATAGGTGTTACCTAAAAATGGATACCAGGGCAGATATTTCCACGGAGAAGGGCAATCACAGATTCATTAAAAAACTTATGGTTCACCAATGGAAAGGTGTGAGGGTTGGTTTCATTACGATATCGGGGTTAACAGACATATACAAACACAGGGGACATATATAATCACCAAAGACCTACGGAATACTAAGAGAAGACTACTCAACATTCTGTCATAACGTACATGGGAAAAGGATCCCAGGAAGAACAGACATCTGTATATGTGTAAAAGAACCACATCTTCCACACCTACAACAAGCCAAACATTGTAATCAAACTTGCTGTAATAAAAAATAAAAAAATAAATTAAAAACACGAACAAGAAGTAGTGAGACAAACATGAGGGGCTTTCTCCTGGCACATTCCATTCTAAATTCCAATCTAGAACACGACTTCCATTGAGGCTCTGTTGCCCTAGTAACCAGATTCGGTAAGGGAGAACTGCTGCCACCTTGTGGCCGTTTCACACAACAGCAGCTTTAATCCCAGCTCTAATGGTCAGTTGATATTCAAAATCAATGCCGGCCTGTAAATGACACCTGCCCTGAAAACAAATCCTGGGGTCACATATTGACCAAAAAATTCAAAGGACGTCCATATTTCAAAACGACCGTTTCAAAAGGCATATTTTACGCACATTAGTGTTCTGCTTCTATTTCTTTCTTTCTTTTTTGGTTAAAAAAAACGGGAATGGAAAAAGGCATCCCTCAGAATGGAGAAAATCGTTGCAAACGAATCAATGGACAAAGGTTTAATCTCCAATATATATAAACAGCTCATGCAGCTTAATATTAGAAAAACAAACAACCCAATACAAAAATGGGCAGAAGATCTAAAGAGACGTTTCTTCAAAGAAGACGCTGAGATGGCCAAGACGCACATGAAAAGCTGCTCAAGAGCACTAATTATTAGAGAATTGCAAATCAAAAGTACAATGAGGTATCACCTCACACCTGTTAGAATCGGCATCATCAGAAAATCTACAAACAACAAATTCTGGGGAGGGTGTGGACAAAAGGAGCCCTCTACCAATATTGTTGGGAATGTAAATTGATACAGTCACTATGGGGAACAGTAAGGAGTTTCCTTAAAAAAGCTAGAAATAGAATTACCCTCTGATCCAGCAATCCCACTTCGGGGCATATACCCAGAGAAAACCATAAATCAAAAAGGCACATTCACCACAATGTTCATTGCAGCACTATTTACAATAGCCAGGTAATGGAAGCAACCGAAATGCCCAGAGACAGACGAATGGATAAAGATGTGGTACATATATAAAATGGAATATTACTCAGCCATAAAAAGGAATGACACTGGGTCATTTGTAGAGACATTGATGGATCTAGAGACTGTCATACAGAATGAAGTAAGTCAGAAAGAGGAAAACAAATATTGTATATTAATGCATATATGTGGAACCTACAAATGGTACAGATGAACTGGTTTGCAGGGAAGAAATAGAGACACAGAGGTAGAAAACAAACGTATGGACACCAAGTGTGGGAAGCCATGGGGTGGTGGTGGTGGGATGATTTGGAGATTGGGATTGAACTGTATACATGGATATGCATAAAATACATAACCAATAATAAACTGCTGTATAAAAAATAAATAAAATTAAAGTTCAAAATTTTAAAAAATAAAATTTAAAAATAAAACAGAAAAAAGTTCTTCCCTTCACACAGATGCATTTATATGAATGAATTATTTCCATGCTTATATCTATAAATACATAAATGAGGAATAAAATCTAACTTGAACCATAAAAGAAAAAAAAAACCTGAACCCACCAGTTATACAGCGGAAAAACAATCAGGGCACTTGTTCCAGCGGAAAACAATTCTGAAATTGGTCAGAGGTGGGGAATCATCTCCCATACAGCCAGCAACCCACCCCCCACACAAGGAGCGTCCTCATTGCAAAGCTGGGGGACCGTGCCGAGGCATCTGTGAGTAAACGTGAGCTGAGCCTCAGGCCAGCTGCTGCTGA
Organism: Mesoplodon bidens; assembly: GCF_964165515.1. Classification (NCBI taxonomy): domain Eukaryota; kingdom Metazoa; phylum Chordata; class Mammalia; order Artiodactyla; family Ziphiidae; genus Mesoplodon; species Mesoplodon bidens. Next base: position 67,649 of record NW_027672388.1, read on the forward strand.
ACTGTTCCCACCCTTCCCAGGTAAAACACCTGAATATGTACAAGGGCTTGAAAACCTAGAGGAAGGGCCACGGAACCACACAAGCAACAGCCCACAGGCCAACTTGGTGCCTGCAGGCCAGACAGGATGGTCCTGTCCCCCGGCGCTCTTCCGGAAGTTTTCCACTGCCCTGCCTGAGATACCCCTCCTGTCCGGGCCCCCACTGGTTTTTACCTTCCTCACCTCTGTCCGCAGAGAAATTCCAGCGGAAGGTATGGGTGACACATCCTCTTCTTTATAGGTGGAAGCCTGGCAACTCCTGCAGAAAGGCCAGCAGAGCCCCACTCACACCGGGTCACCCACAAAGCCATGGCCCCTCACTCCCTCCCACCAGCACAGCCCCGAGACTGCTGACGGGCCCGAGAATCTGGAGTCAGGCACAGCTTCAGGGGCTATTGCTGCCTGGAGCACTGTTTATATTGACCTCAACCAGGCACACCTGGGGAGGGCCGGCCGGCAGGGTAAGGCTGCCCAGGTCAGCTAATCCACAACCCTCAGGGAATCACATTGTTGAAAATGGACCTCGCTAAGGCAGAATAGAAGTCAAGGAAAAAAAGGACACAATGCCATTTGCAGCCCCGTAGATGAGTCTGGAGGTAATCACGAGACTTGTAGTAAGTCAGAAAGTGAAAGACACATATCGTGTCATATCACTTATAGGTGTTACCTAAAAATGGATACCAGGGCAGATATTTCCACGGAGACGGGCTATCACAGATTCATTAAAAAACTTATGGTTCACCAATGGAAAGGTGTGAGGATTGGTTTCATTACGATATCGGGGTTAACAGACATATACAAACACAGGGGACATATATAATCACCAAAGACCTACGGAATACCAAGAGAAGACTACTCAACATTCTGTCATAACGTACATGGGAAAAGGATCCCAGGAAGAACAGACATCTGTATATGTGTAAAAGAACCACATCTTCCACACCTACAACAAGACAAACATTGTAATCAAACTTGCTGTAATACAAAATAAAAAAATAAATTAAAAACACGAACAAGAAGTAGTGAGACAAACTTGAGGGGCTTTCTCCTGGCACATTCCATTCTAAATTCCAATCTAGAACACGACTTCCATTGAGGCTCTGTTGCCCTAGTAACCAGATTCGGTAAGGGAGAACTGCTGCCACCTTGTGGCCGTTTCACACAACAGCAGCTTTAATCCCAGCGCTAATGGTCAGTTGATATTCAAAATCATTGCCGGCCTGTAAATGACACCTGCCCTGAAAACAAATCCTGGGGTCACATATCGACCAAAAAATTCAAAGGACGTCCATATTACAAAACGACCGTATCAAAAGGCATATTTTACGCACATTAGTGTTCTGCTTCTATTTCTTTCTTTCTTTTTCGGTTAAAAAAAACGGGAACGGAAAAAGGCATCCCTCAGAATGGGAGAAAATCGTTGCAAACTAATCAATGGACAAAGGTTTAATCTCCAATATATATAAACAGCTCATGCAGCTTAATATTAGAAAAACAAACAACCCAATACAAATTGGGCAGAAGATCTAAAGAGACGTTTCTTCAAAGAAGACACCGAGATGGCCAAGACGCACATGAAAAGCTGCTCAAGAGCACTAATTATTAGAGAAATGCAAATCAAAAGTACAATGAGGTATCACCTCACACCTGTTAGAATCGGCATCATCAGAAAATCTACAAACAACAAATTCTGGGGAGGGTGTGGACAAAAGGAGCCCTCTTCCACTATTGGTGGGAATGTAAATTGATACAGTCACTATGGGGAACAGTAAGGAGTTTCCTTAAAAAAGCTAGAAATAGAATTACCCTCTGATCCAGCAATCCCACTTCTGGGCATATACCCAGAGAAAACCATAAATCAAAAAGGCACATTCACCACAATGTTCATTGCAGCACTATTTACAATAGCCAGGTAATGGAAGCAACCGAAATGCCCACAGACAGACGAATGGATAAAGATGTGGTACATATATAAAATGGAATATTACTCAGCCATAAAAAGGAATGAAACTGGGTCATTTGTAGAGACATCGATGGATCTAGAGACTGTCATACAGAATGAAGTAAGTCAGAAAGAGGAAAACAAATATTGTATATTAATGCATATATGGGGAACCTAAAAATGGTACAGATGAACTGGTTTGCAGGGAAGAAATAGAGACACAGAGGTAGAGAACAAACGTATGGACACCAAGTGTGGGAAGCCATGGGGTGGTGGTGGTGGGATGATTTGGAGATTGGGATTGAACTGTATACATGTATATGCATAAAATACATAACAAATAATAACCTGCTGTATAAAAAATAAATAGAATTAAAGTTCAAAATTTTAAAAAATAAAATTAAAAATAAAACAGGAAAAAGTTCTTCCCTTCACACAGATGCATTTATATGAATGAATTATTTTCATGCTTATATCTATAAATACATAAAAGAGGAATAAAATCTAACTTGAAACATAAAAGAAAAAAAAACCTGAACCCACCAGTTATACAGAGGAACACCCAATCAGGGCACTTGCTCCAGCGGAAAACAATTCTGAAATTGATCAGAGGTGGGGAATCATCTCCCATACAGCCAGCAACCCACCCCCCACACAAGGAGCGTCCTCATTGCAAAGCTGGGGGACCGTGCCGAGGCATCTGTGAGTAAACGTGAGCTGAGCCCCAGGCCAGCTGCTGCTGAACTGTTCCCACCCTTCCCAGGTAAAACACCTGAATATGTACAAGGGCTTGAAAGCCTAGAGGAAGGGCCACGGAACCACACAAGCGACAGCCCACAGGCCAACTTGGTGCCTGCAGGCCAGCCAGGATGGTCCTGGCCCCGGGCGCTCTTCCAGAAGTTTTCCATTGCCCTGCCTGAGATACCCCTCCTGTCCCGGCCCCCACTGGTTTTTTCCTTCCTCACCTCTGTCCGGAGAGAAATTCCAGCGGAAGGTATGGGTGACACATCCTCTTCTTTATAGGTGGCAGCCTGGCAACTCCTGCAGAAAGGCCAACAGAGCCCCACTCACACCGGGCAACCCACAAAGCCATGGCCCCTCACTCCCTCCCACCAGCACAGCCCCGAGACTGCTGACGGGGCAGAGAATCTGGAGTCAGGCACAGCTTCAGGGGCTATTGCTGCCTGGAGCACTGTTTATATTGACCTGAAACAGGCACACCTGTGGAGGGACGGCCAGCAGCGTAAGGGTGCCCAGGTCAGCTAATCCACAAACCTCAGGGAATCACATTGTTGAAAATGGACCTCGCTAAGGCAGAATAGAAGTCAAGGAAAAAAAGGACACAATGCCATTTGCAGCCCCGTAGATGAGTCTGGAGGTAATCACGTGACTTGTAGTAAGTCAGAAAGTGAAAGACACATATCGTGTCATATCACTTATAGGTGTTACCTAAAAATGGATACCAGGGCAGATATTTCCACGGAGAAGGGCAATCACAGATTCATTAAAAAACTTATGGTTCACCAATGGAAAGGTGTGAGGATTGGTTTCATTACGATATCGGGGTTAACAGACATATACAATCACAGGGGACATATATAATCACCAAAGACCTACGGAATACCAAGAGAAGACTACTCAACATTCTGTCATAACGTACATGGGAAAAGGATCCCAGGAAGAACAGACATCTGTATATGTGTAAAAGAACCACATCTTCCACACCTACAACAAGCCAAACATTGTAATCAAACTTGCTGTAATACAAAATAAAAAAATAAATTAAAAACACGAACAAGAAGTAGTGAGACAAACTTGAGGGGCTTTCTCCTGGCACATTCCATTCTAAATTCCAATCTAGAACACGACTTCCATTGAGGCTCTGTTGCCCTAGTAACCACATTCGGTAAGGGAGAACTGCTGCCACCTTGTGGCCGTTTCACACAACAGCAGCTTTAATCCCAGCGCTAATGGTCAGTTGATATTCAAAATCATTGCCGGCCTGAAAATGACACCTGCCCTGAAAACAAATCCTGGGGTCACATATCGACCAAAAAATTCAAAGGACGTCCATATTTCAAAACGACCATTTCAAAAGGCATATTTTACGCACATTAGTGTTCTGCTTCTATTTCTTTCTTTCTGTTTTGGTTAAAAAAAACGGGAATGGAAAAAGGCATCCCTCAGAATGGGAGAAAATCGTTGCAAACGAATCAATGGACAAAGGTTTAATCTCCAATATATATAAACAGCTCATGCAGCTTAATATTAGAAAAACAAACAACGCAATACAAAAATGGGCAGAAGATCTAAAGAGACGTTTCTTCAAAGAAGACACCGAGATGGCCAAGACGCACATGAAAAGATGCTCAAGAGCACTAATTATTAGAGAAATGCAAATCAAAAGTACAATGAGGTATCACCTCACACCTGTTAGAATCGGCATCATCAGAAAATCTACAAACAACAAATTCTGGGGAGGGTGTGGACAAAAGGAGCCCTCTTCCACTATTGGTGGGAATGTAAATTGATACAGTCACTATGGGGAACAGTAAGGAGTTTCCTTAAAAAAGCTAGAAATAGAATTACCCTCTGATCCAGCAATCCCACTTCTGGGCATATACCCAGAGAAAACCATAAATCAAAAAGGCACATTCACCACAATGTTCATTGCAGCACTATTTACAATAGCCAGGTAATGGAAGCAACCGAAATGCCCACAGACAGACGAATGGATAAAGATGTGGTACATATATAAAATGGAATATTACTCAGCCATAAAAAGGAATGAAACTGGGTCATTTGTAGAGACATCGATGGATCTAGAGACTGTCATACAGAATGAAGTAAGTCAGAAAGAGGAAAACAAATATTGTATATTAATGCATATATGGGGAACCTAAAAATGGTACAGATGAACTGGTTTGCAGGGAAGGAATAGAGACACAGAGGTAGAGAACAAACGTATGGACACCAAGTGTGGGAAGCCATGGGGTGGTGGTGGTGGGATGATTTGGAGATTGGGATTGAACTGTATACATGTATATGCATAAAATACATAACAAATAATAACCTGCTGTATAAAAAATAAATAGAATTAAAGTTCAAAATTTTAAAAAATAAAATTTAAAAATAAAACAGAAAAAAGTTCTTCCCTTCACACAGATGCATTTATATGAATGAATTATTTCCATGCTTATATCTATAAATACATAAAAGAGGAATAAAATCTAACTTGAACCATAAAAGAAAAAAAAAACCTGAACCCACCAGTTATACAGAGGAAAACCCAATCAGGGCACTTGCTCCAGCGGAAAACAATTCTGAAATTGGTCAGAGGTGGGGAATCATCTCCCATACAGCCAGCAACCCACCCCCCACACAAGGAGCGTCCTCATTGCAAAGCTGGGGAACCGTGCCGAGGCATCTGTGAGTAAACGTGAGCTGAGCCCCAGGCCAGCTGCTGCTGAACTGTTCCCACCCTTCCCAGGTAAAACACCTGAATATGTACAAGGGCTTGAAAGCCTAGAGGAAGGGCCACGGAACCACACAAGCGACAGCCCACAGGCCAACTTGGTGCCTGCAGGCCAGCCAGGATGGTCCTGGCCCCGGGCGCTCTTCCAGAAGTTTTCCATTGCCCTGCCTGAGATACCCCTCCTGTCCCGGCCCCCACTGGTTTTTTCCTTCCTCACCTCTGTCCGGAGAGAAATTCCAGCGGAAGGTATCGGTGACACATCCTCTTCTTTATAGGTGGCAGCCTGGCAACTCCTGCAGAAAGGCCAGCAGAGCCCCACTCACACCGGGCCACCCACAAAGCCATGGCCCCTCACTCCCTCCCACCAGCACAGCCCCGAGACTGCTGACGGGGCAGAGAATCTGGAGTCAGGCACAGCTTCAGGGGCTATTGCTGCCTGGAGCACTGTTTATATTGACCTCAAGCAGGCACACCTGGGGAGGGCCGGCCGGCAGGGTAAGGCTGCCCAGGTCAGCTAATCCACAACCCTCAGGGAATCACATTGTTGAAAATGGACCTCGCTAAGGCAGAATAGAAGTCAAGGAAAAAAAGGACACAATGCCATTTGCAGCCCCGTAGATGAGTCTGGAGGTAATCACGTGACTTGTAGTAAGTCAGAAAGTGAAAGACACATATCGTGTCATATCACTTATAGGTTTTACCTAAAAATGGATACCAGGGCAGATATTTCCACGGAGACGGGCAATCACAGATTCATTAAAAAACTTATGGTTCACCAATGGAAAGTTGTGAGGATTGGTTTCATTACGATATCGGGGTTAACAGACATATACAAACACAGGGGACATATATAATCACCAAAGACCTACGGAATACCAAGAGAAGACTACTCAACATTCTGTCATAACGTACATGGAAAAAGGATCCCAGGAAGAACAGACATCTGTATATGTGTAAAAGAACCACATCTTCCACACCTACAACAAGCCAAACATTGTAATCAAACTTGCTGTAATACAAAATAAAATAATAAATTAAAAACACGAACAAGAAGTAGTGAGACAAACTTGAGGGGCTTTCTCCTGGCACATTCCATTCTAAATTCCAATCTAGAACACGACTTCCATTGAGGCTCTGTTGCCCTAGTAACCAGATTCGGTAAGGGAGAACTGCTGCCACCTTGTGGCCGTTTCACACAACAGCAGCTTTAATCCCAGCGCTAATGGTCAGTTGATATTCAAAATCATTGCCGGCCTGTAAATGACACCTGCCCTGAAAACAAATCCTGGGGTCACATATCGACCAAAAAATTCAAAGGACGTCCATATTCAAAACGACCGTTTCAAAAGGCATATTTTACGCACATTAGTGTTCTGCTTCTATTTCTTTCTTTCTTTTTTGGTTAAAAAAAACGGGAATAGAAAAAGGCATCCCTCAGAATGGGAGAAAATCGTTGCAAACGAATCGATGCAAAAGATTTAATCTCCAATATATATAAACAGCTCATGCAGATTAATATTAGAAAAACAAACAACCCAATACAAATTGGGCAGAAGATCTAAAGAGACGTTTCTTCAAAGAAGACACCGAGATGGCCAAGACGCACATGAAAAGCTGCTCAAGAGCACTAATTATTAGAGAAATGCAAATCAAAAGTACAATGAGGTATCACCTCACACCTGTTAGAATCGGCATCATCAGAAAATCTACAAACAACAAATTCTGGGGAGGGTGTGGACAAAAGGAGCCCTCTTCCACTATTGGTGGGAATGTAAATTGATACAGTCACTATGGGGAACAGTAAGGAGTTTCCTTAAAAAAGCTAGAAATAGAATAACCCTCTGATCCAGCAATCCCACTTCTGGGCATATACCCAGAGAAAACCATAAATCAAAAAGGCACATTCACCACAATGTTCATTGCAGCACTATTTACAATAGCCAGGTAATGGAAGCAACCGAAATGCCCAGAGACAGACGAATGGATAAAGATGTGGTACATATATAAAATGGAATATTACTCAGCCATAAAAAGGAATGAAACTGGGTCATTTGTAGAGACATCGATGGATCTAGAGACTGTCATACAGAATGAAGTAAGTCAGAAAGAGGAAAACAAATATTGTATATTAATGCATATATGGGGAACCTAAAAATGGTACAGATGAACTGGTTTGCAGGGAAGAAATAGAGACACAGAGGTAGAGAACAAACGTATGGACACCAAGTGTGGGAAGCCATGGGGTGGTGGTGGTGGGATGATTTGGAGATTGGGATTGAACTGTATACATGTATATGCATAAAATACATAACCAATAATAACCTGCTGTATAAAAAATAAATAAAATTAAAGTTCAAAATTTTAAAAAATAAAATTTAAAAATAAAACAGAAAAAAGTTCTTCCCTTCACACAGATGCATTTATATGAATGAATTATTTTCATGCTTATATCTATAAATACATAAAAGAGGAATAAAATCTAACTTGAACCATAAAAGAAAAAAAAAAACCTGAACCCACCAGTTATACAGAGGAAAACCCAATCACGGCACTTGCTCCAGCGGAAAACAATTCTGAAATTGGTCAGAGGTGGGGAATCATCTCCCATACAGCCAGCAACCCACACCCCACACAAGGAGCGTCCTCAGTGCAAAGCTGGGGGACCGTGCCGAGGCATCTGTGAGTAAACGTGAGCTGAGCCCCAGGCCAGCTGCTGCTGAACTGTTCCCACCCTTCCCAGGTAAAACAACTGAATATGTACAAGGGCTTGAAAGCCTAGAGGAAGGGCCACGGAACCACACAAGCGACAGCCCACAGGCCAACTTGGTGCCTGCAGGCCAGCCAGGATGGTCCTGGCCCCGGGCGCTCTTCCAGAAGTTTTCCATTGCCCTGCCTGAGATACCCCTCCTGTCCCGGCCCCCACTGTTTTTTCCTTCCTCACCTCTGTCCGGAGAGAGATTCCAGCCGAAGGTATGGGTGACACATCCTCTTCTTTATAGGTGGCAGCCTGGCAACTCCTGCAGAAAGTTCAACAGAGCCCCACTCACACCGTGCCACCCACAAAACCATGGCCCCTCACTCCCTCCCACCAGCACAGCCCCGAGACTGCTGACGGGGCAGAGAATCTGGAGTCAGGCACAGCTTCATGGGCTATTGCTGCCTGGAGCACTGTTTATATTGACCTCAACCAGGCACACCTGGGGAGGGCCGGCCGGCAGGGTAAGGCTGCCCAGGTCAGCTAATCCACAACCCTCAGGGAATAACATTGTTTTAAATGGACCTCGCTAAGGCAGAATAGAAGTCAAGGAAAAAATGTACACAATGCAATTTGCAGCCCCGTAGATGAGTCTGGAGGTAATCACGTGACTTGTAGTAAGTCAGAAAGTGAAAGACACATATCGTGTCATATCACTTATAGGTTTTACCTAAAAATGGATACCAGGGCAGATATTTCCACGGAGAAGGGCAATCACAGATTCATTAAAAATCTAATGGTTCACCAATGGAAAGGTGTGAGGATTGGTTTCATTACGATATCGGGGTTAACAGACATATACAAACACAGGGGACATATATAATCACCAAAGACCTACGGAATACCAAGAGAAGACTACTCAACATTCTGTCATAACGTACATGGGAAAAGGATCCCAGGAAGAACAGACATCTGTATATGTGTAAAAGAACCACATCTTCCACACCTACAACAAGCCAAACATTGTAATCAAACTTGCTGTAATACAAAATAAAATAATAAATTAAAAACACGAACAAGAAGTAGTGAGACAAACTTGAGGGGCTTTCTCCTGGCACATTCCATTCTAAATTCCAATCTAGAACACGACTTCCATTGAGGCTCTGTTGCCCTAGTAACCAGATTCGGTAAGGGAGAACTGCTGCCACCTTGTGGCCGTTTCACACAACAGCAGCTTTAATCCCAGCGCTAATGGTCAGTTGATATTCAAAATCATTGCCGGCCTGTAAATGACACCTGCCCTGAAAACAAATCCTGGGGTCACATATCGACCAAAAAATTCAAAGGACGTCCATATTTCAAAACGATCGTTTCAAAAGGCATATTTTACGAACATTAGTGTTCTGCTTCTATTTCTTTCTTTCTTTTTTGGTTAAAAACACGGGAATGGAAAAAGGCATCCCTCAGAATGGGAGAAAATCGTTGCAAACGAATCAATGGACAAAGGTTTAATCTCCAATATATATAAACAGCTCATGCAGCTTAATATTAGAAAAACAAACAACGCAATACAAAAATGGGCAGAAGATCAAAAGAGACGTTTCTTCAAAGAAGACACCGAGATGGCCAAGACGCACATGAAAAGCTGCTCAAGAGCACTAATTATTAGAGAAATGCAAATCAAAAGTACAATAAGGTATCACCTCACACCTGTTAGAATCGGCATCATCAGAAAATCTCAAACAACAAATTCTGGGGAGGGTGTGGACAAAAGGAGCCCTCTTCCACTATTGGTGGGAATGTAAATTGATACAGTCACTATGGGGAACAGTAAGGAGTTTCCTTAAAAAAGCTAGAAATAGAATTACCCTCTGATCCAGCAATCCCACTTCTGGGCATATACCCAGAGAAAACCATAAATCAAAAAGGCACATTCACCACAATGTTCATTGCAGCACTATTTACAATAGCCAGGTAATGGAAGCAACCGAAATGCCCACAGACAGACGAATGGATAAAGATGTGGGACATATATAAAATCGAATATTACTCAGCCATAAAAAGGAATGAAACTGGGTCATTTGTAGAGACATCGATGGATCTAGAGACTGTCATACAGAATGAAGTAAGTCAGAAAGAGGAAAACAAATATTGTATATTAATGCATATATGGGGAACCTAAAAATGGTACAGATGAACTGGTTTGCAGGGAAGAAATAGAGACACAGAGGTAGAGAACAAACGTATGGACACCAAGTGTGGGAAGCCATGGGGTGGTGGTGGTGGGATGATTTGGAGTTTGGGATTGAACTGTATACATGTATATGCATAAAATACATAACAAATAATAACCTGCTGTATAAAAAATAAATAAAATTAAAGTTCAATATTTTAAAAAATAAAATTTAAAAATAAAACAGAAAAAAGTTCTTCCCTTCACACAGATGCATTTATATGAATGAATTATTTCCATGCTTATATCTATAAATACATAAAAGAGGAATAAAATCGAACTTGAACCATAAAAGAAAAAAAAAAACCTGAACCCACCAGTTATACAGAGGAACACCCAATCAGGGCACTTGCTCCAGCGGAAAACAATTCTGAAATTGGTCAGAGGTGGGGAATCATCTCCCATACAGCCAGCAACCCACACCCCACACAAGGAGCGTCCTCATTGCAAAGCTGGGGGACCGAGCCGAGGCATCTGTGAGTAAACGTGAGCTGAGCCCCAGGCCAGCTGCTGCTGAACTGTTCCCACCCTTCCCAGGTAAAACACCTGAATATGTACAAGGGCTTGAAAGCCTAGAGGAAGGGCCACGGAACCACACAAGCGACAGCCCACAGGCCAACTTGGTGCCTGCAGGCCAGCCAGGATGGTCCTGGCCCCGGGCGCTCTTCCAGAAGTTTTCCATTGCCCTGCCTGAGATACCCCTCCTGTCCCGGCCCCCACTGGTTTTTTCCTTCCTCACCTCTGTCCGGAGAGGGATTCCAGCGGAAGGTATGGGTGACACAACCTCTTCTTTATATGTGGCAGCCTGGCAACTCCTGCAGAAAGGCCAACAGGGCCCCACTCACACCGGGCAACCCACAAAGCCATGGCCCCTCACTCCCTCCCACCAGCACAGCCCCGAGACTGCTGACGGGGCAGAGAATCTGGAGTCAGGCACAGCTTCAGGGGCTATTGCTGCCTGGAGCACTGTTTATATTGACCTCAACCAGGCACACCTGTGGAGGGCCGGCCAGCAGCGTAAGGCTGCCCAGGTCAGCTAATCCACAACCCTCAGGGAATCACATTGTTGAAAATGGACCTCGCTAAGGCAGAATAGAAGTCAAGGAAAAAAAGGACACAATGCCATTTGCAGCCCCGTAGATGAGTCTGGAGGTAATCACGTGACTTGTAGTAAGTCAGAAAGTGAAAGACACATATCGTGTCATATCACTTATAGGTGTTACCTAAAAATGGATACCAGGGCAGATATTTCCACGGAGAAGGGCAATCACAGATTCATTAAAAAACTTATGGTTCACCAATGGAAAAGTGTGAGGATTGGTTTCATTACGATATCGGGGTTAACAGACATATACAAACACAGGGGACATATATAATCACCAAAGACCTACGGAATACCAAGAGAAGACTACTCAACATTCTGTCATAACGTACATGGGAAAAGGATCCCAGGAAGAACAGACATCTGTATATGTGTAAAAGAACCACATCTTCCACACCTACAACAAGCCAAACATTGTAATCAAACTTGCTGTAATACAAAATAAAAAAATAAATTAAAAACACGAACAAGAAGTAGTGAGACAAACTTGAGGGGCTTTCTCCTGGCACATTCCATTCTAAATTCCAATCTAGAACACGACTTCCATTGAGGCTCTGTTGCCCTAGTAACCAGATTCGGTAAGGGAGAACTGCTGCCACCTTGTGGCCGTTTCACACAACAGCAGCTTTAATCCCAGCGCTAATGGTCAGTTGATATTCAAAATCATTGCCGGCCTGTAAATGACACCTGCCCTGAAAACAAATCCTGGGGTCACATATCGACCAAAAAATTCAAAGGACGTCCATATTTCAAAACGACCGTTTCAAAAGGCATATTTTACGCACATTACTGTTCTGCTTCTATTTCTTTCTTTCTTTTTCGGTTAAAAAAAACGGGAATGGAAAAAGGCATCCCTCAGAATGGGAGAAAATCGTTGCAAACGAATCAATGGACAAAGGTTTAATCTCCAATATATATAAACAGCTCATGCAGCTTAATATTAGAAAAACAAACAACCCAATACAAATTGGGCAGAAGATCTAAAGAGACGTTTCTTCAAAGAAGACACCGAGATGGCCAAGACGCACATGAAAAGCTGCTCAAGAGCACTAATTATTAGAGAAATGCAAATCAAAAGTACAATGAGGTATCACCTCACACCTGTTAGAATCGGCATCATCAGAAAATCTACAAACAACAAATTCTGGGGAGGGTGTGGACAAAAGGAGCCCTCTTCCACTATTGGTGGGAATGTAAATTGATACAGTCACTATGGGGAACAGTAAGGAGTTTCCTTAAAAAAGCTAGAAATAGAATTACCCTCTGATCCAGCAATCCCACTTCTGGGCATATACCCAGAGAAAACCATAAATCAAAAAGGCACATTCACCACAATGTTCATTGCAGCACTATTTACAATAGCCAGGTAATGGAAGCAACCAAAATGCCCACAGACAGACGAATGGATAAAGATGTGGTACATATATAAAATGGAATATTACTCAGCCATTAAAAGGAATGAAACTGGGTCATTTGTAGAGACATCGATGGATTTAGAGACTGTCATACAGAATGAAGTAAGTCAGAAAGAGGAAAACAAATATTGTATATTAATGCATATATGTGGAACCTAAAAATGGTATAGATGAACTGGTTTGCAGGGAAGAAGTAGAGACACAGAGGTAGAGAACAAACGTATGGACACCAAGTGTGGGAAGCCATGGGGTGGTGGTGGTGGGATGATTTGGAGATTGGGATTGAACTGTATGCATGTATATGCATAAAATACATAACAAATAATAACCTGCTGTATAAAAAATAAATAAAATTAAAGTTCAAAATTTTAAAAAATAAAATTTAAAAATAAAACAGAAAAAAGTTCTTCCCTTCACACAGATGCATTTATATGAATGAATTATTTTCATGCTTATATCTATAAATACATAAAAGAGGAATAAAATCTAACTTGAACCATAAAAGAAAAAAAAAACCTGAACCCACCAGTTATACAGAGGAAAACACAATCAGGGCACTTGCTCCAGCGGAAAACAATTCTGAAATTGGTCAGAGGTGGGGAATCATCTCCCATACAGCCAGCAACCCACACCCCACACAAGGAGCGTCCTCAGTGCAAAGCTGGGGGACGTGCCGAGGCATCTTTGAGTAAACGTGAGCTGAGCCCCAGGCCAGCTGCTGCTGAACTGTTCCTACCCTTCCCAGGTAAAACACCTGAATATGTACAAGGGCTTGAAAGCCTAGAGGAAGGGCCACGGAACCACACAAGCAACAGCCCACAGGCCAACTTGGTGCCTGCAGGCCAGCCAGGATGGTCCTGGCCCCGGGCGCTCTTCCAGAAGTTTTCCATTGCCCTGACTGAGATACCCCTCCTGTCCCGGCCCCCACTGGTTTTTTCCTTCCTCACCTCTGTCCGGAGAGAGATTCCAGCGGAAGGTATGGGTGACACATCCTCTTCTTTATAGGTGGCAGCCTGGCAACTCCTGCAGAATGTTCAACAGAGCCCCACTCACACCGTGCCACCCACAAAGCCATGGCCCCTCACTCCCTCCCACCTGCACAGCCCCGAGACTGCTGACGGGGCCGAGAATCTGGAGTCAGGCACAGCTTCATGGGCTATTGCTGCCTGGAGCGCTGTTTATATTGACCTCAAAGAGGCACACCTGGGGAGGGCCGACCGGCAGGGTAAGGCTGCCCAGGTCAGCTAATCCACAACCCTCAGGGAATCACATTGTTGAAAATGGACCTCGCTAAGGCAGAATAGAAGTCAAGGAAAAAAAGGACACAATGCCTTTTGCAGCCCCATAGATGAGTCTAGAGGTAATCACGTGACTTGTAGTAAGTCAGAAAGTGAAAGACACATATCGTGTCATATCACTTATAGGTGTTACCTAAAAATGGATACCAGGGCAGATATTTCCACGGAGAAGGGCAATCACAGATTCATTAAAAAACTTATGGTTCACCAATGGAAAGGTGTGAGGATTGGTTTCATTACGATATCGGGGTTAACAGACATATACAAACACAGGGGACATATATAATCACCAAAGAACTACGGAATACCAAGAGAAGACTACTCAACATTCTGTCATAACGTACATGGGAAAAGGATCCCAGGAAGAACAGACATCTGTATATGTGTAAAAGAACCACATCTTCCACACCTACAACAAGCCAAACATTGTAATCAAACTTGCTGTAATACAAAATAAAAAAATAAATTAAAAACACGAACAAGAAGTAGTGAGACAAACTTGAGGGGCTTTCTCCTGGCACATTCCATTCTAAATTCCAATCTAGAACACGACTTCCATTGAGGCTCTGTTGCCCTAGTAACCAGATTCGGTAAGGGAGAACTGCTGCCACCTTGTGGCCGTTTCACACAACAGCAGCTTTAATCCCAGCGCTAATGGTCAGTTGATATTCAAAATCATTGCCGGCCTGTAAATGACACCTGCCCTGAAAACAAATCCTGGGGTCACATATCGACCAAAAAATTCAAAGGACGTCCATATTTCAAAACGACCGTTTCAAAAGGCATATTTTACGCACATTACTGTTCTGCTTCTATTTCTTTCTTTCTTTTTCGGTTAAAAAAAACGGGAATGGAAAAAGGCATCCCTCAGAATGGGAGAAAATCGTTGCAAACGAATCAATGGACAAAGGTTTAATCTCCAATATATATAAACAGCTCATGCAGCTTAATATTAGAAAAACAAACAACCCAATACAAATTGGGCAGAAGATCTAAAGAGACGTTTCTTCAAAGAAGACACCGAGATGGCCAAGACGCACATGAAAAGCTGCTCAAGAGCACTAATTATTAGAGAAATGCAAATCAAAAGTACAATGAGGTATCACCTCACACCTGTTAGAATCGGCATCATCAGAAAATCTACAAACAACAAATTCTGGGGAGGGTGTGGACAAAAGGAGCCCTCTTCCACTATTGGTGGGAATGTAAATTGATACAGTCACTATGGGGAACAGTAAGGAGTTTCCTTAAAAAAGCTAGAAATAGAATTACCCTCTGATCCAGCAATCCCACTTCTGGGCATATACCCAGAGAAAACCATAAATCAAAAAGGCACATTCACCACAATGTTCATTGCAGCACTATTTACAATAGCCAGGTAATGGAAGCAACCAAAATGCCCACAGACAGACGAATGGATAAAGATGTGGTACATATATAAAATGGAATATTACTCAGCCATTAAAAGGAATGAAACTGGGTCATTTGTAGAGACATCGATGGATTTAGAGACTGTCATACAGAATGAAGTAAGTCAGAAAGAGGAAAACAAATATTGTATATTAATGCATATATGTGGAACCTAAAAATGGTATAGATGAACTGGTTTGCAGGGAAGAAGTAGAGACACAGAGGTAGAGAACAAACGTATGGACACCAAGTGTGGGAAGCCATGGGGTGGTGGTGGTGGGATGATTTGGAGATTGGGATTGAACTGTATGCATGTATATGCATAAAATACATAACAAATAATAACCTGCTGTATAAAAAATAAATAAAATTAAAGTTCAAAATTTTAAAAAATAAAATTTAAAAATAAAACAGAAAAAAGTTCTTCCCTTCACACAGATGCATTTATATGAATGAATTATTTTCATGCTTATATCTATAAATACATAAAAGAGGAATAAAATCTAACTTGAACCATAAAAGAAAAAAAAAACCTGAACCCACCAGTTATACAGAGGAAAACACAATCAGGGCACTTGCTCCAGCGGAAAACAATTCTGAAATTGGTCAGAGGTGGGGAATCATCTCCCATACAGCCAGCAACCCACACCCCACACAAGGAGCGTCCTCAGTGCAAAGCTGGGGGACCGTGCCGAGGCATCTTTGAGTAAACGTGAGCTGAGCCCCAGGCCAGCTGCTGCTGAACTGTTCCTACCCTTCCCAGGTAAAACACCTGAATATGTACAAGGGCTTGAAAGCCTAGAGGAAGGGCCACGGAACCACACAAGCAACAGCCCACAGGCCAACTTGGTGCCTGCAGGCCAGCCAGGATGGTCCTGGCCCCGGGCGCTCTTCCAGAAGTTTTCCATTGCCCTGACTGAGATACCCCTCCTGTCCCGGCCCCCACTGGTTTTTTCCTTCCTCACCTCTGTCCGGAGAGAGATTCCAGCCGAAGGTATGGGTGACACATCCTCTTCTTTATAGGTGGCAGCCTGGCAACTCCTGCAGAATGTTCAACAGAGCCCCACTCACACCGTGCCACCCACAAAGCCATGGCCCCTCACTCCCTCCCACCTGCACAGCCCCGAGACTGCTGACGGGGCCGAGAATCTGGAGTCAGGCACAGCTTCATGGGCTATTGCTGCCTGGAGCGCTGTTTATATTGACCTCAAAGAGGCACACCTGGGGAGGGCCGACCGGCAGGGTAAGGCTGCCCAGGTCAGCTAATCCACAACCCTCAGGGAATCACATTGTTGAAAATGGACCTCGCTAAGGCAGAATAGAAGTCAAGGAAAAAAAGGACACAATGCCTTTTGCAGCCCCATAGATGAGTCTAGAGGTAATCACGTGACTTGTAGTAAGTCAGAAAGTGAAAGACACATATCGTGTCATATCACTTATAGGTGTTACCTAAAAATGGATACCAGGGCAGATATTTCCACGGAGAAGGGCAATCACAGATTCATTAAACAAACTTATGTTTCACAAATGGAAAGGTGTGAGGATTGGTCTCATTACGATATCGGGGTTAACAGACATATACAAACACAGGTGACATATATAATCACCAAAGACCTACGGAATACCAAGAGAAGACTACTCAACATTCTGTCATAACGTACATGGGAAAAGGATCCCAGGAAGTACAGACATCTGTATATGTGTAAAAGAACCACATCTTCCACAACTACAACAAGCCAAACATTGTAATCATACTTGCTGTAATAAAAAATAAAAAAATAAATTAAAAACACGAACAAGAAGTAGTGAGACAAACTTGAGGGGCTTTCTCCTGGCACATTCCATTCTAAATTCCAATCTAGAACACGACTTCCATTGAGGCTCTGTTGCCCTAGTAACCAGATTCGGTAAGGGAGAACTGCTGCCACCTTGTGGCCGTTTCACACAACAGCAGCTTTAATCCCAGCGCTAATGGTCAGTTGATATTCAAAATCATTGCCGGCCTGTAAATGACACCTGCCCTGAAAACAAATCCTGGGGTCACATATCGACCGAAAAATTCAAAGGACGTCCATATTTCAAAACGACCGTTTCAAAAGGCATATTTTACGCACATTAGTGTTCTGCTTCTATTTCTTTCTTTCTTTTTTGGTTAAAAAAAACGGGAATGGAAAAAGGCATCCCTCAGAATGGGAGAAAATCGTTGCAAACGAATCAATGGACAAAGGTTTAATCTCCAATATATATAAACAGCTCATGAAGCTTAATATTAGAAAAACAAACAACCCAATACAAAAATGGGCAGAAGATCTAAAGAGACGTTTCTTCAAAGAAGACACAGAGATGGCCAAGACGCACATGAAAAGCTGGTCAAGAGCACTAATTATTAGAGAAATGCAAATCAAAAGTACAATGAGGTATCACTTCACACCTGTTAGAATCGGCATCATCAGAAAATCTACAAACAACAAATTCTGGGGAGGGTGTGGACAAAAGGAGCCCTCTTCCACTATTGGTGGGAATGTAAATTGATACAGTCACTATGGGGAACAGTAAGGAGTTTCCTTAAAAAAGCTAGAAATAGAATTACCCTCTGATCCAGCAATCCCACTTCTGGGCATATACCCAGAGAAAACCATAAATCAAAAAGGCACATTCACCACAATGTTCATTGCAGCACTATTTACAATAGCCAGGTAATGGAAGCAACCGAAATGCCCACAGACAGACGAATGGATAAAGATGTGGTACATATATAAAATGGAATATTACTCAGCCATAAAAAGGAATGAAACTGGGTCATTTGTAGAGACATCGATGTATCTAGAGACTGTCATACAGAATGAAGTAAGTCAGAAAGAGGAAAACAAATATTGTATATTAATGCATATATGTGGAAACGAAAAATGGTACAGATGAACTGGTTTGCAGGGAAGAAATAGAGACACAGAGGTAGAGAACAAACGTATGGACACCAAGTGTGGGAAGCCATGGGGTGGTGGTGGTGGGATGATTTGGAGATTGGGATTGAACTGTATACATGGATATGCATAAAATACATAACCAATAATAACCTGCTGTATAAAAAATAAATAAAATTAAAGTTCAAAATTTTAAAAAATAAAATTTAAAAATAAAACAGAAAAAAGTTCTTCCCTTCACACAGATGCATTTATATGAATGAATTATTTCCATGCTTATATCTATAAATACATAAAAGAGGAATAAAATCTAACTTGAACCATAAAAGAAAAAAAAACCTGAACCCACCAGTTATACAGAGGAAAACCCAATCAGGGCACTTGCTCCAGCGGAAAACAATTCTGAAATTGGTCAGAGGTGGGGAATCATCTCCCATACAGCCAGCAACCCACACCCCACACAAGGAGCGTCCTCATTGCAAAGCTGGGGGACCGTGCAGAGGCATCTGTGAGTAAACGTGAGCTGAGCCCCAGGCCAGCTGCTGCTGAACTGTTCCCACCCTTCCCAGGTAAAACACCTGAATATGTACAAGGGCTTGAAAGCCTAGAGGAAGGGCCACGGAACCACACAAGCGACAGCCCACAGGCCTACTTGGTGCCTGCAGGCCAGCCAGGATGGTCCTGGCCCCGGGCATTCTTCCGGAAGTTTTCCAATCCCCTGCCTGAGATACCCCACCTGTCCCTGCCCCCACTGCTTTTTTCCTTCCTCACCTCTGTCCGGAGAGAAATACCAGCGGAAGGTATGGGTGACACATCCTATTCTTTATAGGTGGCAGCCTGGCAACTCCTGCAGAAAGGCCCGCAGAGCCCCACTCACACCGGGCCACCCACAAAGACATGGCCCCTCCCTCCCTCCCACCAGCACAGCCCCGAGACTGCTGACGGGGCCGAGAATCTGGAGTCAGGCAAAGCTTCAGGGGCTATTGCTGCCTGGAGCGCTGTTTATATTGACCTCAACCAGGCACACCTGGGGAGGTCCGGCCGGCCGGGTAAGGCTGCCCAGGTCAGCTAATCCACAACCCTCAGGGAATCACATTGTTGAAAATGGACCTCGCTAAGGCAGCATAGAAGTCAAGGAAAAAAAGGACACAATGCCATTTGCAGCCCCGTAGATGAGTCTGGAGGTAATCACGTGACTTGTAGTAAGTCAGAAAGTGAAAGACACATATCGTGTCATATCACTTATAGGTGTTACCTAAAAATGGATACCAGGGCAGATATTTCCACGGAGAAGGGCAATCACAGATTCATTAAACAAACTTATGGTTCACCAATGGAAAGGTGTGAGGATTGGTTTCATTACGATATCGGGGTTAACAGACATATACAAACACCGGTGACATATATAATCACCAAAGACCTACGGAATACCAAGAGAAGACTACTCAACATTCTGTCATAACTTACATGGGAAAAGGATCCCAGGAAGAACAGACATCTGTATATGTGCAAAAGAACCACATCTTCCACACCTACAACAAGCCAAACATTGTAATCAAACTTGCTGTAATAAAAAATAAAAAAATAAATTAAAAACACGAACAAGAAGTAGTGAGACAAACTTGAGGGGCTTTCTCCTGGCACATTCTATTCTAAATTCCAAACTAGAACAGGAATTCCATTGAGGCTCTGTTGCCCTAGTAACCAGATTCGGTAAGGGAGAACTGCTGCCACCTTGTGGCCGTTTCACACAACAGCTGCTTTAATCCCAGCACTAATGGTCAGTTGATATTCAAAATCATTGCCGGCCTGTAAATGACACCTGCCCTGAAAACAAATCCTGGGGTCACATATCGACCAAAAAATTCAAAGGACATCCATATTTCAAAACGACCGTTTCAAAAGGCATATTTTATGCACATTAGTGTTCTGCTTCTATTTATTTCTTTCTTTTTTCGTTACAAAAACGGGAATGGAAAAAGGCATCCCTCAGAATGGGAGAAAATCAATGCAAACGAATCAATGGACAAAGGTTTAATCTCCAATATATATAAACAGCTCATGCAGCTTAATATTAGAAAAACAAACAACCCAATACAAAAATGGGCAGAAGATCTAAAGAGACGTTTCTTCAAAGAAGACACAGAGATGGCCAAGACGCACATGAAAAGCTGGTCAAGAGCACTAATTATTAGAGAAATGCAAATCAAAAGTACAATGAGGTATCACTTCACACCTGTTAGAATCGGCATCATCAGAAAATCTACAAACAACAAATTCTGGGGAGGGTGTGGACAAAAGGAGCCCTCTTCCACTATTGGAGGGAATGTAAATTGATACAGTCACTATGGGGAACAGTAAGGAGTTTCCTTAAAAAAGCTAGAAATAGAATGACCCTCTGATCCAGCAATCCCACTTCTGGGCATATACCCAGAGAAAACCATAAATCAAAAAGGCACATTCACCACAATGTTCATTGCAGCACTATTTACAATAGCCAGGTAATGGAAGCAACCGAAATGCCCACAGACAGACGAATGGATAAAGATGTGGTACATATATAAAATGGAATATTACTCAGCCATAAAAAGGAATAAAACTGGGTCATTTGTAGAGACATCGATGGATCTAGAGACTGTCATACAGAATGAAGTAAGTCAGAAAGAGGAAAACAAATATTGTATATTAATGCATATATGTGGAACCTAAAAATGGTACAGATGAACTGGTTTGCAGGGAAGAAATAGAGACACAGAGGTAGAGAACAAACGTATGGACACCAAGTGTGGGAAGCCATGGGGTGGTGGTGGTGCGATGATTTGGACATTGGGATTAAACTGTATACATGTATATGCATAAAATACATAACAAATAAAAACCTGCTGTATAAAAAGTTAATAAAATTAAAGTTCAAAATTATTAAAAATAAAATTTAAAAATAAAACAGAAAAAATTCTACCCTTCACACAGATGCATTTATATGAATGAATTATTTCCATGCTTATATCTATAAATACATAAAAGAGGAATAAAATCTAACTTGAACCATAAAAGAAAAAAGAAACCTGAACCCACCAGTTATACAGACGAAAACCCAATCAGGGCACTTGCTCCAGCGGAAAACAATTCTGAAATTGGTCAGAGGTGGGGAATCATCACCCATACAGCCAGCAACCCACCCCCCACACAAGGAGCGTCCTCATTGCAAGGCTGGATGACCGTGCCGAGGCATCTTGAGTAAACGTGAGCTGAGCCCCAGGCCAGCTGCTGCTGAACTGTTCCCACCCTTCCCAGGTAAAACACCTGAATATGTACAAGGGCTTGAATGCCTAGAGGAAGGGCCACGGAACCACACAAGCGACAGCCCACAGGCCAACTTGGTGCCTGCAGGCCAGCCAGGATGGTCCTGGCCCCGGGCGCTCTTCCAGAAGATTTCCTTTGCCCTGCCTGAGATACCCTTCCTGTCCCGGCCCCCACTGGTTTTTTCCTTCATCACCTCTGTCCGGAGAGAAATTCCAGCGGAAGGTATGGGTGACACATCCTCTTCTTTATAGGTGGCAGCCTGGCAACTCCTGCAGAAAGGCCAGCAGAGCCCCACTCACACCGGGCCACCCACAAATCCGTGGACACTCACTCCCTCCCACCAGCACAGCCCTGAGACTGTTGACGGGGCTGAGAATCTGGAGTCAGGCACAGCTTCAGGGGCTATTGCTGCCTGGAGCATTCTTTATATTGACCTCAACCAGGCACACCTGGGGAGGGCTGGCCGGCAGAGTAAGGCTGCCAAGGTCACCTAATCCACAACCCTCAGGGAATCACACTGTTGAAAATGGACCTCGCTAAGGCAGAATAGAAGCCAAGGAAAAAAAGGACACAATGCCATTTGCAGCCCCTTAGATGAGTCTAGAGGTAATCACGTGACTTGTAGTAAGTCAGAAAGTGAAAGACACATATCGTATCATATCACTTATAGGTGTTACCTAAAAATGGATACCAGGGCAGATATTTCCACGGAGAAGGGCAATCACAGATTCATTAAACAAACTTATGTTTCACAAATGGAAAGGTGTGAGGATTGGTCTCATTACGATATCGGGGTTAACAGACATATACAAACACAGGTGACATATATAATCACCAAAGACCTACGGAATACCAAGAGAAGACTACTCAACATTCTGTCATAACGTACATGGGAAAAGGATCCCAGGAAGTACAGACATCTGTATATGTGTAAAAGAACCACATCTTCCACACCTACAACTAGCCAAACATTGTAATCAAACTTGCTGTAATAAAAAATAAAAAAATAAATTAAAAACACGAACAAGAAGTAGTGAGACAAACTTGAGGGGCTTTCTCCTGGCACATTCCATTCTAAATTCCAATCTAGAACACGACTTCCATTGAGGCTCTGTTGCCCTAGTAACCAGATTCGGTAAGGGAGAACTGCTGCCACCTTGTGGCCGTTTCACACAACAGCAGCTTTAATCCCAGCGCTAATGGTCAGTTGATATTCAAAATCATTGCCGGCCTGTAAATGACACCTGCCCTGAAAACAAATCCTGGGGTCACATATCGACCGAAAAATTCAAAGGACGTCCATATTTCAAAACGACCGTTTCAAAAGGCATATTTTACGCACATTAGTGTTCTGCTTCTATTTCTTTCTTTCTTTTTTGGTTAAAAAAAACGGGAATGGAAAAAGGCATCCCTCAGAATGGGAGAAAATCGTTGCAAACGAATCAATGGACAAAGGTTTAATCTCCAATATATATAAACAGCTCATGAAGCTTAATATTAGAAAAACAAACAACCCAATACAAAAATGGGCAGAAGATCTAAAGAGACGTTTCTTCAAAGAAGACACAGAGATGGCCAAGACGCACATGAAAAGCTGGTCAAGAGCACTAATTATTAGAGAAATGCAAATCAAAAGTACAATGAGGTATCACTTCACACCTGTTAGAATCGGCATCATCAGAAAATCTACAAACAACAAATTCTGGGGAGGGTGTGGACAAAAGGAGCCCTCTTCCACTATTGGAGGGAATGTAAATTGATACAGTCACTATGGGGAACAGTAAGGAGTTTCCTTAAAAAAGCTAGAAATAGAATTACCCTCTGATCCAGCAATCCCACTTCTGGGCATATACCCAGAGAAAACCATAAATCAAAAAGGCACATTCACCACAATGTTCATTGCAGCACTATTTACAATAGCCAGGTAATGGAAGCAACCGAAATGCCCACAGACAGACGAATGGATAAAGATGTGGTACATATATAAAATGGAATATTACTCAGCCATAAAAAGGAATGAAACTGGGTCATTTGTAGAGACATCGATGGATCTAGAGACTGTCATACAGAATGAAGTAAGTCAGAAAGAGGAAAACAAATATTGTATATTAATGCATATATGTGGAAACGAAAAATGGTACAGATGAACTGGTTTGCAGGGAAGAAATAGAGACACAGAGGTAGAGAACAAACGTATGGACACCAAGTGTGGGAAGCCATGGGGTGGTGGTGGTGGGATGATTTGGAGATTGGGATTGAACTGTATACATGGATATGCATAAAATACATAACCAATAATAACCTGCTGTATAAAAAATAAATAAAATTAAAGTTCAAAATTTTAAAAAATAAAATTTAAAAATAAAACAGAAAAAAGTTCTTCCCTTCACACAGATGCATTTATATGAATGAATTATTTCCATGCTTATATCTATAAATACATAAAAGAGGAATAAAATCTAACTTGAACCATAAAAGAAAAAAAAACCTGAACCCACTAGTTATACAGAGGAAAACCCAATCAGGGCACTTGCTCCAGCGGAAAACAATTCTGAAATTGGTCAGAGGTGGGGAATCATCTCCCATACAGCCAGCAACCCACACCCCACACAAGGAGCATCCTCATTGCAAAGCTGGGGGACCGTGCCGAGGCATCTGTGAGTAAACGTGAGCTGAGCCCCAGGCCAGCTGCTGCTGAACTGTTCCCACCCTTCCCAGGTAAAACACCTGAATATGTACAAGGGCTTGAAAGCCTAGAGGAAGGGCCACGGAACCACACAAGCGACAGCCCACAGGCCTACTTGGTGCCTGCAGGCCAGCCAGGATGGTCCTGGCCCCGGGCGTTCTTCCGGAAGTTTTCCATTCCCCTGCCTGAGATACCCCACCTGTCCCTGCCCCCACTGCTTTTTTCCTTCCTCACCTCTGTCCGGGGAGAAATTCCAGCGGAAGGTATGGGTGACACATCCTCTTCTTTATAGGTGGCAGCCTGGCAACTCCTGCAGAAAGGCCCGCAGAGCCCCACTCACACCGGGCCACCCACAAAGACATGGCCCCTCCCTCCCTCCCACCAGCACAGCCCCGAGACTGCTGACGGGGCCGAGAATCTGGAGTCAGGCAAAGCTTCAGGGGCTATTGCTGCCTGGAGCGCTGTTTATATTGACCTCAACCAGGCACACCTGGGGAGGGCCGGCCGGCCGTGTAAGGCTGCCCAGGTCAGCTAATCCACAACCCTCAGGGAATCACATTGTTGAAAATGGACCTCGCTAAGGCAGAATAGAAGTCAAGGAAAAAAAGGACACAATGCCATTTGCAGCCCCGTAGATGAGTCTGGAGGTAATCACGTGACTTGTAGTAAGTCAGAAAGTGAAAGACACATATCGTGTCATATCACTTATAGGTGTTACCTAAAAATGGATACCAGGGCAGATATTT
Organism: Mesoplodon bidens; assembly: GCF_964165515.1. Classification (NCBI taxonomy): domain Eukaryota; kingdom Metazoa; phylum Chordata; class Mammalia; order Artiodactyla; family Ziphiidae; genus Mesoplodon; species Mesoplodon bidens. Next base: position 92,914 of record NW_027672388.1, read on the forward strand.
CCACGGAGAAGGGCAATCACAGATTCATTAAACAAACTTATGGTTCACCAATGGAAAGGTGTGAGGATTGGTTTCATTACGATATCAGGGTTAACAGACATATACAAACACCGGTGACATATATAATCACCAGAGACCTACGGAATACCAAGAGAAGACTACTCAACATTCTGTCATAACTTACATGGGAAAAGGATCCCAGGAAGAACAGACATCTGTATATGTGCAAAAGAACCACATCTTCCACACCTACAACAAGCCAAACATTGTAATCAAACTTGCTGTAATAAAAAATAAAAAAATAAATTAAAAACACGAATAAGAAGTAGTGAGACAAACTTGAGGGGCTTTCTCCTGGCACATTCTATTCTAAATTCCAAACTAGAACAGGAATTCCATTGAGGCTCTGTTGCCCTAGTAACCAGATTCGGTAAGGGAGAACTGCTGCCACCTTGTGGCCGTTTCACACAACAGCTGCTTTAATCCCAGCACTAATGGTCAGTTGATATTCAAAATCATTGCCGGCCTGTAAATGACACCTGCCCTGAAAACAAATCCTGGGGTCACATATCGACCAAAAAATTCAAAGGACGTCCATATTTCAAAACGACCGTTTCAAAAGGCATATTTTATGCACATTAGTGTTCTGCTTCTATTTATTTCTTTCTTTTTTCGTTACAAAAACGGGAATGGAAAAAGGCATCCCTCAGAATGGGAGAAAATCGATGCAAACGAATCAATGGACAAAGGTTTAATCTCCAATATATATAAACAGCTCATGCAGCTTAATATTAGAAAAACAAACAACCCAATACAAAAATGGGCAGAAGATCTAAAGAGACGTTTCTTCAAAGAAGACACAGAGATGGCCAAGACGCACATGAAAAGCTGGTCAAGAGCACTAATTATTAGAGAAATGCAAATCAAAAGTACAATGAGGTATCACTTCACACCTGTTAGAATCGGCATCATCAGAAAATCTACAAACAACAAATTCTGGGGAGGGTGTGGACAAAAGGAGCCCTCTTCCACTATTGGAGGGAATGTAAATTGATACAGTCACTATGGGGAACAGTAAGGAGTTTCCTTAAAAAAGCTAGAAATAGAATTACCCTCTGATCCAGCAATCCCACTTCTGGGCATATACCCAGAGAAAACCATAAATCAAAAAGGCACATTCACCACAATGTTCATTGCAGCACTATTTACAATAGCCAGGTAATGGAAGCAACCGAAATGCCCACAGACAGACGAATGGATAAAGATGTGGTACATATATAAAATGGAATATTACTCAGCCATAAAAAGGAATGAAACTGGGTCATTTGTAGAGACATCGATGGATCTAGAGACTGTCATACAGAATGAAGTAAGTCAGAAAGAGGAAAACAAATATTGTATATTAATGCATATATGTGGAACCTAAAAATGGTACAGATGAACTGGTTTGCAGGGAAGAAATAGAGACACAGAGGTAGAGAACAAACGTATGGACACCAAGTGTGGGAAGCCATGGGGTGGTGGTGGTGCGATGATTTGGAGATTGGGATTAAACTGTATACATGTATATGCATAAAATACATAACAAATAAAAACCTGCTGTATAAAAAGTTAATAAAATTAAAGTTCAAAATTATTAAAAATAAAATTTAAAAATAAAACAGAAAAAAGTTCTTCCCTTCACACAGATGCATTTATATGAATGAATTATTTCCATGCTTATATCTATAAATACATAAAAGAGGAATAAAATCTAACTTGAACCATAAAAGAAAAAAAAAACCTGAACCCACCAGTTATACAGACGAAAACGCAATCAGGGCACTTGCTCCAGCGGAAAACAATTCTGAAATTGGTCAGAGGTGGGGAATCATCACCCATACAGCCAGCAACCCACCCCCCACACAAGGAGCGTCCTCATTGCAAGGCTGGATGACCGTGCCGAGGCACCTTGAGTAAACGTGAGCTGAGCCCCAGGCCAGCTGCTGCTGAACTGTTCCCACCCTTCCCAGGTAAAACACCTGAATATGTACAAGGGCTTGAATGCCTAGAGGAAGGGCAACGGAACCACACAAGCGACAGCCCACAGGCCAACTTGGTGCCTGCAGGCCAGCCAGGATGGTCCTGGCCCCGGGCGCTCTTCCAGAAGATTTCCTTTGCCCTGCCTGAGATACCCTTCCTGTCCCGGCCCCCACTGGTTTTTTCCTTCATCACCTCTGTCCGGAGAGAAATTCCAGCGGAAGGTATGGGTGACACATCCTCTTCTTTATAGGTGGCAGCCTGGCAACTCCTGCAGAAAGGCCAGCAGAGCCCCACTCACACCGGGCCACCCACAAATCCGTGGACACTCACTCCCTCCCACCAGCACAGCCCTGAGACTGTTGACGGGGCTGAGAATCTGGAGTCAGGCACAGCTTCAGGGGCTATTGCTGCCTGGAGCATTCTTTATATTGACCTCAACCAGGCACACCTGGGGAGGGCTGGCCGGCAGAGTAAGGCTGCCAAGGTCACCTAATCCACAACCCTCAGGGAATCACACTGTTGAAAATGGACCTCGCTAAGGCAGAATAGAAGCCAAGGAAAAAAAGGACACAATGCCATTTGCAGCCCCTTAGATGAGTCTAGAGGTAATCACGTGACTTGTAGTAAGTCAGAAAGTGAAAGACACATATCGTATCATATCACTTATAGGTGTTACCTAAAAATAGATACCAGGGCAGATATTTCCACGGAGAAGGGCAATCATAGATTCATTAAACAAACTTATGGTTCACCAATGGAAAGGTGTGAGGATTGGTTTCATTACGATATCGGGGTTAACAGACATATACAAACACAGGGGACATATATAATCACCAAAGACCTACGGAATTCCAAGAGAAGACTACTCAACATTCTGTCATAACGTACATGGGAAAAGGATCCCAGGAAGAACAGACATCTGCATAAGTGTAAAAGAACCACATCTTCCATACCTACAACAAGCCAAACATTGTAATCAAACTTGCTGTAACACAAAATAAAAAAATAAATTAAAAACACGAACAAGAAGTAGTGAGACAAACTTGAGGGGCTTTCTCCTGGCACATTCCTTTCTAAATTCCAATCTAGAACAGGACTTCCATTGAGGCTCTGTTGCCCTAGTAACCAGATTCGGTAAGGGAGAACTGCTGCCACCTTGTGGCCGTTTCACACAACAGCAGCTTTAATCCCAGCGCTAATGGTCAGTTGATATTCAAAATCATTGCTGGCATGTAAATGACACCTGCACTGAAAACAAATCCCTGGGTCACATATCGACCAAAAAATTCAAAGGACGTCCATATTTCAAAACGACCGTTTCAAAAGGCATATTTTACGCACATTAGTGTTCTGCTTCTATTTCTTTCTTTCTTTTTTGGTTAAAAAAAACGGGAATGGAAAAAGGCATCCCTCAGAATGGGAGAAAATCGATGCAAACGAATCAATGGACAAAGGTTTAATCTCCAATATATATAAACAGCTCATGCAGCTTAATATTAGAAAAACAAACAACCCAATACAAATTGGGCAGAAGATCTAAAGTGACGTTTCTTCACAGAAGACACCGAGATGGCCAAGACGCACATGAAAAGCTGCTCAAGAGCACTAATTATTAGAGAATTGCAAATCAAAAGTACAATGAGGTATCACCTCACACCTGTTAGAATCGGCATCATCAGAAAATCTACAAACAACAAATTCTGGGGAGGGTGTGGACAAAAGGAGCCCTCTTCCAATATTGGTGGGAATGTAAATTGATACAGTCACTATGGGGAACAGTAAGGAGTTTCCTGAAAAAAGCTAGAAATAGAATTACCCTCTGATCCAGCAATCCCACTTCTGGGCATATACCCAGAGAAAACCATAAATCAAAAAGGCACATTCACCACAATGTTCATTGCAGCACTATTTACAATAGCCAGGTAATGGAAGAAACCGAAATGCCCACTGACAGACGAATGGATAAAGATGTGGTACATATATAAAATGGAATATTACTCAGCCATAAAAAGGAATGAAACTGGGTCATTTGTAGAGACATCGATGGATCTAGAGACTGTCATACAGAATGAAGTAAGTCAGAAAGAGGAAAACAAATATTGTATATTAATGCATATATGTGGAACCTAAAAATGGTACAGATGAACTGGTTTGCAGGGAAGAAATAGAGACACAGAGGTAGAAAACAAACGTATGGGCACCAAGTGTGGGAAGCCATGGGGTGGTGGTGGTGGGATGATTTGGAGATTGGGATTGAATTGTATACATGTATATGCATAAAATACATAACCAATAATAACCTGCTGTATAAAAAATAAATAAAATTAAAGTTCAAAATTTTAAAAAATTAAATTTAAAAATAAAACAGAAAAAAGTTCTTCCCTTCACACAGATGCATTTATATGAATGAATCATTTCCATGCTTATATCTATAAATACATAAAAGAGGAATAAAATCTAACTTGAACCATAAAAGAAAAAAAAACCTGAACCCACCAGTTATACAGAGGAAAACCCAATCAGTGCACTTGCTCCAGCGGAAAACAATTCTGAAATTGGTCAGAGGTGGGGAATCATCTCCCATACAGCCAGCAACCCACCCCCCACACAAGAAGCGTCCTCATTGCAAAGCTGGGGGACCGTGCCGAGGCATCTGTGAGTAAACGTGAGCAGAGCCTCAGGCCAGCTGCTGCTGAACTGTTCCCACCCTTCCCAGGTAAAACACCTGAATATGTACAAGGGCTTGAAAACCTAGAGGAAGGGCCACGGAACCACACAAGCGACAGCCCACAGTCCAACTTGGTGCCTGCAGGCCAGACAGGATGGTCCTGGCCCCGGGCGCTCTTCCGGAAGTTTTCCATTGCCCTGCCTGAGATACCCCTCCTGTCCCGGCCCCCACTGGTTTTTTCCTTCCTCACCTCTGTCCGGAGAGAAATTCCAGCCGAAGGTATGGGTGACACATCCTCTTCTTTATAGGTGGCAGCCTGGCAACTCCTGCAGAAAGGCCAGCAGAGCCCCACTCACACCGGGCCACCCACAAAGCCATGGCCCCTCACTCCCTCCCACCACCACAGCCCCGAGACTGCTGACGGGGCAGAGAATCTGGAGTCAGGCACAGCTTCAGGGGCTATTGCTGCCTGGAGCACTGTTTATATTGACCTCAACCAGGCACACCTGGGGAGGGCCGGCCGGCAGGGTAAGGCTGCCCAGGTCAGCTAATCCACAACCCTCAGGGAATCACATTGTTGAAAATGGACCTCGCTAAGGCAGAATAGAAGTCAAGGAAATAAAGGACACAATGCCATTTGCAGCCCCGTAGATGAGTCTGGAGGTAATCACGTGACTTGTAGTAAGTCAGAAAGTGAAAGACACATATCGTGTCATATCACTTATAGGTGTTACCTAAAAATGGATACCAGGGCAGATATTTCCACGGAGAAGGGCAATCACAGATTCATTAAAAATCTTATGGTTCACCAATGGAAAGGTGTGAGGATTGGTTTCATTATGATATCGGGGTTAACAGACATATACAAACACCGGTGACATATATAATCACCAGAGACCTACGGAATACCAAGAGAAGACTACTCAACATTCTGTCATAACGTACATGGGAAAAGGATCCCAGGAAGAACAGACATCTGTATATGTGTAAAAGAACCACATCTTCCACACCTACAACAAGCCAAACATTGTAATCAAACTTGCTGTAATACAAAATAAAAAAATAAATTAAAAACACGAACAAGAAGTAGTGAGACAAACTTGAGGGGCTTTCTCCTGGCACATTCCATTCTAAATTCCAATCTAGAACACGACTTCCATTGAGGCTCTGTTGCCCTAGTAACCAGATTCGGTAAGGGAGAACTGCTGCCACCTTGTGGCCGTTTCACACAACAGCAGCTTTAATCCCAGCGCTAATGGTCAGTTGATATTCAAAATCATTGCCGGCCTGTAAATGACACCTGCCCTGAAAACAAATCCTGGGGTCACATATCGACCAAAAAATTCAAAGGACGTCCATATTTCAAAACGATCGTTTCAAAAGGCATATTTTACGCACATTAGTGTTCTGCTTCTATTTCTTTCTTTCTTTTTTGGTTAAAAAAAACGGGAATGGAAAAAGGCATCCCTCAGAATGGGAGAAAATCGTTGAAAACGAATCAATGGACAAAGGTTTAATCTCCAATATATATAAACAGCTCATGCAGCTTAATATTAGAAAAACAAACAACGCAATACAAAAATGGGCAGAAGATCTAAAGAGACGTTTCTTCAAAGAAGACACCGAGATGGCCAAGACGCACATGAAAAGCTGCTCAAGAGCACTAATTATTAGAGAAATGCAAATCAAAAGTACAATGAGGTATCACCTCACACCTGTTAGAATCGGCATCATCAGAAAATCTACAAACAACAAATTCTGGGGAGGGTGTGGACAAAAGGAGCCCTCTTCCACTATTGGTGGGAATGTAAATTGATACAGTCACTATGGGGAACAGAAAGGAGTTTCCTTAAAAAAGCTAGAAATAGAATTACCCTCTGATCCAGCAATCCCACTTCTGGGCATATACCCAGAGAAAACCATAAATCAAAAAGGCACATTCACCACAATGTTCATTGCAGCACTATTTACAATAGCCAGGTAATGGAAGCAACCGAAATGCCCAGAGACAGACGAATGGATAAAGATGTGGTACATATATAAAATGGAATATTACTCAGCCATAAAAAGGAATGAAACTGGGTCATTTGTAGAGACATCGATGGATCTAGAGACTGTCATACAGAATGAAGTAAGTCAGAAAGAGGAAAACAAATATTGTATATTAATGCATATATGGGGAACCTAAAAATGGTACAGATGAACTGGTTTGCAGGGAAGAAATAGAGACACAGAGGTAGAGAACAAACGTATGGACACCAAGTGTGGGAAGCCATGGGGTGGTGGTGGTGGGATGATTTGGAGATTGGGATTGAACTGTATACATGTATATGCATAAAATACATAACCAATAATAACCTGCTGTATAAAAAATAAATAGAATTAAAGTTCAAAATTTTAAAAAATAAAATTTAAAAATAAAACAGAAAAAAGTTCTTCCCTTCACACAGATGCATTTATATGAATGAATTATTTCCATGCTTATATCTATAAATACATACAAGAGGAATAAAATCTAACTTAAACCATAAAAGAAAAAAAAAACCTGAACCCACCAGTTATACAGAGGAAAACCCAATCAGGGCACTTGCTCCAGCGGAAAACAATTCTGAAATTGGTCAGAGGTGGGGAATCATCTCCCATACAGCCAGCAACCCACCCCCCACACAAGGAGCGTCCTCATTGCAAATCTGGGGGACCGTGCCGAGGCATCTGTGAGTAAACGTGAGCTGAGCCCCAGGCCAGCTGCTGCTGAACTGTTCCCACCCTTCCCAGGTAAAACACCTGAATATGTACAAGGGCTTGAAAGCCTAGAGGAAGGGCCACGGAACCACACAAGTGACAGCCCACAGGCCAACTTGGTGCCTGCAGGCCAGCCAGGATGGTCCTGGCCCCGGGCGCTCTTCCAGAAGTTTTCCATTGCCCTGCCTGAGATACCCCTCCTGTCCCGGCCCCCACTGGTTTTTTCCTTCCTCACCTCTGTCCGGAGAGAGATTCCAGCGGAAGGTATGGGTGACACATCCTCTTCTTTATAGGTGGCAGCCTGGCAACTCCTGCAGAAAGGCCAACAGAGCCCCACTCACACCGGGCAACCCACAAAGCCATGGCCCCTCACTCCCTCCCACCAGCACAGCCCCGAGACTGCTGACGGGGCAGAGAATCTGGAGTCAGGCACAGCTTCATGGGCTATTGCTGCCTGGAGCACTGTTTATATTGACCTCAACCAGGCACACCTGGGGAGGGCCGGCCGGCAGGGTAAGGCTGCCCAGGTCAGCTAATCCACAACCCTCAGGGAATCACATTGTTGAAAATGGACCTCGCTAAGGCAGAATAGAAGTCAAGGAAAAAAAGGACACAATGCCATTTGCAGCCCCGTAGATGAGTCTGGAGGTAATCACGTGACTTGTAGTAAGTCAGAAAGTGAAAGACACATATCGTGTCATATCACTTATAGGTGTTACCTAAAAATGGATACCAGGGCAGATATTTCCACGGAGAAGGGCAATCACAGATTCATTAAAAAACTTATGGTTCACCAATGGAAAGGTGTGAGGATTGGTTTCATTACGATATCGGGGTTAACAGACATATACAAACACAGGGGACATATATAATCACCAAAGACCTACGGAATACCAAGAGAAGACTACTCAACATTCTGTCATAACGTACATGGGAAAAGGATCCCAGGAAGAACAGACATCTGTATATGTGTAAAAGAACCACATCTTCCACACCTACAACAAGCCAAACATTGTAATCAAACTTGCTGTAATACAAAATAAAAAAATAAATTAAAAACACGAACAAGAAGTAGTGAGACAAACTTGAGGGGCTTTCTCCTGGCACATTCCATTCTAAATTCCAATCTAGAACACGACTTCCATTGAGGCTCTGTTGCCCTAGTAACCAGATTCGGTAAGGGAGAACTGCTGCCACCTTGTGGCCGTTTCACACAACAGCAGCTTTAATCCCAGCGCTAATGGTCAGTTGATATTCAAAATCATTGCCGGCCTGTAAATGACACCTGCCCTGAAAACAAATCCTGGGGTCACATATCGACCAAAAAATTCAAAGGACGTCCATATTTCAAAACGACCGTTTCAAAAGGCATATTTTACGCACATTAGTGTTCTGCTTCTATTTCTTTCTTTCTCTTTTGGTTAAAAAAAACGGGAATGGAAAAAGGCATCCCTCAGAATGGGAGAAAATCGTTGCAAACGAATCAATGGACAAAGGTTTAATCTCCAATATATATAAACAGCTCATGCAGCTTAATATTAGAAAAACAAACAACGCAATACAAAAATGGGCAGAAGATCTAAAGAGACGTTTCTTCAAAGAAGACACCGAGATGGCCAAGACGCACATGAAAAGCTGCTCAAGAGCACTAATTATTAGAGAAATGCAAATCAAAAGTACAATGAGGTATCACCTCACACCTGTTAGAATCGGCATCATCAGAAAATCTACAAACAACAAATTCTGGGGAGGGTGTGGACAAAAGGAGCCCTCTTCCACTATTGGTGGGAATGTAAATTGATACAGTCACTATGGGGAACAGTAAGGAGTTTCCTTAAAAAAGCTAGAAATAGAATTACCCTCTGATCCAGCAAGCCCACTTCTGGGCATATACCCAGAGAAAACCATAAATCAAAAAGGCACATTCACCACAATGTTCATTGCAGCACTATTTACAATAGCCAGGTAATGGAAGCAACCGAAATGCCCAGAGACAGACGAATGGATAAAGATGTGGTACATATATAAAATGGAATATTACTCAGCCATAAAAAGGAATGAAACTGGGTCATTTGTAGAGACATCGTTGGATCTAGAGACTGTCATACAGAATGAAGTAAGTCAGAAAGAGGAAAACAAATATTGTATATTAATGCATATATGGGGAACCTAAAAATGGTACAGATGAACTGGTTTGCAGGGAAGAAATAGAGACACAGAGGTAGAGAACAAACGTATGGACACCAAGTGTGGGAAGCCATGGGGTGGTGGTGGTGGGATGATTTGGAGATTGGGATTGAACTGTATACATGTATATGCATAAAATACATAACAAATAATAACCTGCTGTATAAAAAATAAATAGAATTAAAGTTCAAAATTTTAAAAAATAAAATTTATAAATAAAACAGAAAAAAGTTCTTCCCTTCACACAGATGCATTTATATGAATGAATTATTTCCATGCTTATATCTATAAATACATAAAAGAGGAATAAAATCTAACTTGAACCATAAAAGAAAAAAAAAACCTGAACCCACCAGTTATACAGAGGAAAACCCAATCAGGGCACTTGCTCCAGCGGAAAACAATTCTGAAATTGGTCAGAGGTGGGGAATCATCTCCCATACAGCCAGCAACCCACCCCCCACACAAGGAGCGTCCTCATTGCAAAGCTGGGGGACCGTGCCGAGGCATCTGTGAGTAAACGTGAGCTGAGCCCCAGGCCAGCTGCTGCTGAACTGTTCCCACCCTTCCCAGGTAAAACACCTGAATATGTACAAGGGCTTGAAAGCCTAGAGGAAGGGCCACGGAACCACACAAGCGACAGCCCACAGGCCAACTTGGTGCCTGCAGGCCAGCCAGGATGGTCCTGGCCCCGGGCGCTCTTCCAGAAGTTTTCCATTGCCCTGCCTGAGATACCCCTCCTGTCCCGGCCCCCACTGGTTTTTTCCTTCCTCACCTCTGTCCGGAGAGAGATTCCAGCGGATGGTATGGGTGACACATCCTCTTCTTTATAGGTGGCAGCCTGGCAACTCCTGCAGAAAGGCCAACAGAGCCCCACTCACACCGGGCAACCCACAAAGCCATGGCCCCTCACTCCCTCCCACCAGCACAGCCCCGAGACTGCTGACGGGGCAGAGAATCTGGAGTCAGGCACAGCTTCATGGGCTATTGCTGCCTGGAGCACTGTTTATATTGACCTCAACCAGGCACACCTGGGGAGGGCCGGCCGGCAGGGTAAGGCTGCCCAGGTCAGCTAATCCACAACCCTCAGGGAATCACATTGTTGAAAATGGACCTCGCTAAGGCAGAATAGAAGTCAAGGAAAAAAAGGACACAATGCCATTTGCAGCCCCGTAGATGAGTCTGGAGGTAATCACGTGACTTGTAGTAAGTCAGAAAGTGAAAGACACATATCGTGTCATATCACTTATAGGTGTTACCTAAAAATGGATACCAGGGCAGATATTTCCACGGAGAAGGGCAATCACAGATTCATTAAAAAACTTATGGTTCACCAATGGAAAGGTGTGAGGATTGGTTTCATTACGATATCGGGGTTAACAGACATATACAAACACAGGGGACATATATAATCACCAAAGACCTACGGAATACCAAGAGAAGACTACTCAACATTCTGTCATAACGTACATGGGAAAAGGATCCCAGGAAGAACAGACATCTGTATATGTGTAAAAGAACCACATCTTCCACACCTACAACAAGCCAAACATTGTAATCAAACTTGCTGTAATACAAAATAAAAAAATAAATTAAAAACACGAACAAGAAGTAGTGAGACAAACTTGAGGGGCTTTCTCCTGGCACATTCCATTCTAAATTCCAATCTAGAACACGACTTCCATTGAGGCTCTGTTGCCCTAGTAACCAGATTCGGTAAGGGAGAACTGCTGCCACCTTGTGGCCGTTTCACACAACAGCAGCTTTAATCCCAGCGCTAATGGTCAGTTGATATTCAAAATCATTGCCGGCCTGTAAATGACACCTGCCCTGAAAACAAATCCTGGGGTCACATATCGACCAAAAAATTCAAAGGACGTCCATATTTCAAAACGACCGTTTCAAAAGGCATATTTTACGCACATTAGTGTTCTGCTTCTATTTCTTTCTTTCTCTTTTGGTTAAAAAAAACGGGAATGGAAAAAGGCATCCCTGAGAATGGGAGAAAATCGTTGCAAACGAATCAATGGACAAAGGTTTAATCTCCAATATATATAAACAGCTCATGCAGCTTAATATTAGAAAAACAAACAACGCAATACAAAAATGGGCAGAAGATCTAAAGAGACGTTTCTTCAAAGAAGACACCGAGATGGCCAAGACGCACATGAAAAGCTGCTCAAGAGCACTAATTATTAGAGAAATGCAAATCAAAAGTACAATGAGGTATCACCTCACACCTGTTAGAATCGGCATCATCAGAAAATCTACAAACAACAAATTCTGGGGAGGGTGTGGACAAAAGGAGCCCTCTTCCACTATTGGTGGGAATGTAAATTGATACAGTCACTATGGGGAACAGTAAGGAGTTTCCTTAAAAAAGCTAGAAATAGAATTACCCTCTGATCCAGCAATCCCACTTCTGGGCATATACCCAGAGAAAACCATAAATCAAAAAGGCACATTCACCACAATGTTCATTGCAGCACTATTTACAATAGCCAGGTAATGGAAGCAACCGAAATGCCCAGAGACAGACGAATGGATAAAGATGTGGTACATATATAAAATGGAATATTACTCAGCCATAAAAAGGAATGAAACTGGGTCATTTGTAGAGACATCGTTGGATCTAGAGACTGTCATACAGAATGAAGTAAGTCAGAAAGAGGAAAACAAATATTGTATATTAATGCATATATGGGGAACCTAAAAATGGTACAGATGAACTGGTTTGCAGGGAAGAAATAGAGACACAGAGGTAGAGAACAAACGTATGGACACCAAGTGTGGGAAGCCATGGGGTGGTGGTGGTGGGATGATTTGGAGATTGGGATTGAACTGTATACATGTATATGCATAAAATACATAACAAATAATAACCTGCTGTATAAAAAATAAATAGAATTAAAGTTCAAAATTTTAAAAAATAAAATTTATAAATAAAACAGAAAAAAGTTCTTCCCTTCACACAGATGCATTTATATGAATGAATTATTTCCATGCTTATATCTATAAATACATAAAAGAGGAATAAAATCTAACTTGAACCATAAAAGAAAAAAAAAACCTGAACCCACCAGTTATACAGAGGAAAACCCAATCAGGGCACTTGCTCCAGCGGAAAACAATTCTGAAATTGGTCAGAGGTGGGGAATCATCTCCCATACAGCCAGCAACCCACCCCCCACACAAGGAGCGTCCTCATTGCAAAGCTGGGGGACCGTGCCGAGGCATCTGTGAGTAAACGTGAGCTGAGCCCCAGGCCAGCTGCTGCTGAACTGTTCCCACCCTTCCCAGGTAAAACACCTGAATATGTACAAGGGCTTGAAAGCCTAGAGGAAGGGCCACGGAACCACACAAGCGACAGCCCACAGGCCAACTTGGTGCCTGCAGGCCAGCCAGGATGGTCCTGGCCCCGGGCGCTCTTCCAGAAGTTTTCCATTGCCCTGCCTGAGATACCCCTCCTGTCCCGGCCCCCACTGGTTTTTTCCTTCCTCACCTCTGTCCGGAGAGAGATTCCAGCGGAAGGTATGGGTGACACATCCTCTTCTTTATAGGTGGCAGCCTGGCAACTCCTGCAGAAAGGCCAACAGAGCCCCACTCACACCGGGCAACCCACAAAGCCATGGCCCCTCACTCCCTCCCACCAGCACAGCCCCGAGACTGCTGACGGGGCAGAGAATCTGGAGTCAGGCACAGCTTCATGGGCTATTGCTGCCTGGAGCACTGTTTATATTGACCTCAACCAGGCACACCTGGGGAGGGCCGGCCGGCAGGGTAAGGCTGCCCAGGTCAGCTAATCCACAACCCTCAGGGAATCACATTGTTGAAAATGGACCTCGCTAAGGCAGAATAGAAGTCAAGGAAAAAAAGGACACAATGCCATTTGCAGCCCCGTAGATGAGTCTGGAGGTAATCACGTGACTTGTAGTAAGTCAGAAAGTGAAAGACACATATCGTGTCATATCACTTATAGGTGTTACCTAAAAATGGATACCAGGGCAGATATTTCCACGGAGAAGGGCAATCACAGATTCATTAAAAAACTTATGGTTCACCAATGGAAAGGTGTGAGGATTGGTTTCATTACGATATCGGGGTTAACAGACATATACAAACACAGGGGACATATATAATCACCAAAGACCTACGGAATACCAAGAGAAGACTACTCAACATTCTGTCATAACGTACATGGGAAAAGGATCCCAGGAAGAACAGACATCTGTATATGTGTAAAAGAACCACATCTTCCACACCTACAACAAGCCAAACATTGTAATCAAACTTGCTGTAATACAAAATAAAAAAATAAATTAAAAACACGAACAAGAAGTAGTGAGACAAACTTGAGGGGCTTTCTCCTGGCACATTCCATTCTAAATTCCAATCTAGAACACGACTTCCATTGAGGCTCTGTTGCCCTAGTAACCAGATTCGGTAAGGGAGAACTGCTGCCACCTTGTGGCCGTTTAACACAACAGCAGCTTTAATCCCAGCGCTAATGGTCAGTTGATATTCAAAATCATTGCCGGCCTGTAAATGACACCTGCCCTGAAAACAAATCCTGGGGTCACATATCGACCAAAAAATTCAAAGGACGTCCATATTTCAAAACGACCGTTTCAAAAGGCATATTTTACGCACATTAGTGTTCTGCTTCTATTTCTTTCTTTCTCTTTTGGTTAAAAAAAACGGGAATGGAAAAAGGCATCCCTCAGAATGGGAGAAAATCGTTGCAAACGAATCAATGGACAAAGGTTTAATCTCCAATATATATAAACAGCTCATGCAGCTTAATATTAGAAAAACAAACAACGCAATACAAAAATGGGCAGAAGATCTAAAGAGACGTTTCTTCAAAGAAGACACCGAGATGGCCAAGACGCACATGAAAAGCTGCTCAAGAGCACTAATTATTAGAGAAATGCAAATCAAAAGTACAATGAGGTATCACCTCACACCTGTTAGAATCGGCATCATCAGAAAATCTACAAACAACAAATTCTGGGGAGGGTGTGGACAAAAGGAGCCCTCTTCCACTATTGGTGGGAATGTAAATTGATACAGTCACTATGGGGAACAGTAAGGAGTTTCCTTAAAAAAGCTAGAAATAGGGCCTCCCTGGTGGCGCAGTGGTTGAGAGTCCGCCTGCCGATGCAGGGGATACGGGTTCGTGCCCCGGTCTGGGAGGATCCCATATGCCGCGGAGCGGCTGGGCCCGTGAGCCATGGCCGCTGGGCCTGCGCGTCCGGAGCCTGTGCTCCGCAACGGGAGAGGCCACAGCAGTGAGAGGCCCGCATACCGCCAAAAAGAAAAAAAAAAAAAAAAAAAAAAAAAAAAAAAAAAAGCTAGAAATAGAATTACCCTCTGATCCAGCAATCCCACTTCTGGGCATATACCCAGAGAAAACCATAAATCAAAAAGGCACATTCACCAAAATGTTCATTGCAGCACTATTTACAATAGCCAGTTAATGGAAGCAACCGAAATGCCCAGAGACAGACGAATGGATAAAGATGTGGTACATATATAAAATGGAATATTACTCAGCCATAAAAAGGAATGAAACTGGGTCATTTGTAGAGACATCGTTGGATCTAGAGACTGTCATACAGAATGAAGTAAGTCAGAAAGAGGAAAACAAATATTGTATATTAATGCATATATGGGGAACCTAAAAATGGTACAGATGAACTGGTTTGCAGGGAAGAAATAGAGACACAGAGGTAGAGAACAAACGTATGGACACCAAGTGTGGGAAGCCATGGGGTGGTGGTGGTGGGATGATTTGGAGATTGGGATTGAACTGTATACATGTATATGCATAAAATACATAACAAATAATAACCTGCTGTATAAAAAATAAATAGAATTAAAGTTCAATATTTTAAAAAATAAAATTTATAAATAAAACAGAAAAAAGTTCTTCCCTTCACACAGATGCATTTATATGAATGAATTATTTCCATGCTTATATCTATAAATACATAAAAGAGGAATAAAATCTAACTTGAACCATAAAAGAAAAAAAAAAACCTGAACCCACCAGTTATACAGAGGAAAACCCAATCAGGGCACTTGCTCCAGCGGAAAACAATTCTGAAATTGGTCAGAGGTGGGGAATCATCTCCCATACAGCCAGCAACCCACCCCCCACACAAGGAGCGTCCTCATTGCAAAGCTGGGGGACCGTGCCGAGGCATCTGTGAGTAATCGTGAGCTGAGCCCCAGGCCAGCTGCTGCTGAACTGTTCCCACCCTTCCCAGGTAAAACACCTGAATATGTACAAGGGCTTGAAAGCCTAGAGGAAGGGCCACGGAACCACACAAGCGACAGCCCACAGGCCAACTTGGTGCCTGCAGGCCAGCCAGGATGGTCCTGGCCCCGGGCGCTCTTCCAGAAGTTTTCCATTGCCCTGCCTGAGATACCCCTCCTGTCCCGGCCCCCACTGGTTTTTTCCTTCCTCACCTCTGTCCGGAGAGAGATTCCAGCGGAAGGTATGGGTGACACATCCTCTTCTTTATAGGTGGCAGCCTGGCAACTCCTGCAGAAAGGCCAACAGAGCCCCACTCACACCGGGCAACCCACAAAGCCATGGCCCCTCACTCCCTCACACCAGCACAGCCCCGAGACTGCTGACGGGGCAGAGAATCTGGAGTCAGGCACAGCTTCAGGGGCTATTGCTGCCTGGAGCACTGTTTATATTGACCTCAACCAGGCACACCTGGGGAGGGCCGGCCGGCAGGGTAAGGCTGCCCAGGTCAGCTAATCCACAACCCTCAGGGAATCACATTGTTGAAAATGGACCTCGCTAAGGCAGAATAGAAGTCAAGGAAAAAAAGGACACAATGCCATTTGCAGCCCCGTAGATGAGTCTGGAGGTAATCACGTGACTTGTAGTAAGTCAGAAAGTGAAAGACACATATCGTGTCATATCACTTATAGGTGTTACCTAAAAATGGATACCAGGGCAGATATTTCCACGGAGAAGGGCAATCACAGATTCATTAAAAAACTTATGGTTCACCAATGGAAAGGTGTGAGGATTGGTTTCATTACGATATCGGGGTTAACAGACATATACAAACACAGGGGACATATATAATCACCAAAGACCTACGGAATACCAAGAGAAGACTACTCAACATTCTGTCATAACGTACATGGGAAAAGGATCCCAGGAAGAACAGACATCTGTATATGTGTAAAAGAACCACATCTTCCACACCTACAACAAGCCAAACATTGTAATCAAACTTGCTGTAATACAAAATAAAAAAATAAATTAAAAACACGAACAAGAAGTAGTGAGACAAACTTGAGGGGCTTTCTCCTGGCACATTCCATTCTAAATTCCAATCTAGAACACGACTTCCATTGAGGCTCTGTTGCCCTAGTAACCAGATTCGGTAAGGGAGAACTGCTGCCACCTTGTGGCCGTTTCACACAACAGCAGCTTTAATCCCAGCGCTAATGGTCAGTTGATATTCAAAATCATTGCCGGCCTGTAAATGACACCTGCCCTGAAAACAAATCCTGGGGTGACATATCGACCAAAAAATTCAAAGGACGTCCATATTTCAAAACGACCGTTTCAAAAGGCATATTTTACGCACATTAGTGTTCTGCTTCTATTTCTTTCTTTCTTTTTTGGTTAAAAAAAAACGGGAATGGAAAAAGGCATCCCTCAGAATGGGAGAAAATCGTTGCAAACGAATCAATGGACAAAGGTTTAATCTCCAATATATATAAACAGCTCATGCAGCTTAATATTAGAAAAACAAACAACCCAATACAAATTGGGCAGAAGATCTAAAGAGACATTTCTTCAAAGAAGACACCGAGATGGCCAAGACGCACATGAAAAGCTGCTCAAGAGCACTAATTATTAGAGAAATGCAAATCAAAAGTACAATGAGGTATCACCTCACACCTGTTAGAATCGGCATCATCAGAAAATCTACAAACAACAAATTCTGGGGAGGGTGTGGACAAAAGGAGCCCTCTTCCACTATTGGTGGGAATGTAAATTGATACAGTCACTATGGGGAACAGTAAGGAGTTTCCTTAAAAAAGCTAGAAATAGAATTACCCTCTGATCCAGCAATCCCACTTCTGGGCATATACCCAGAGAAAACCATAAATCAAAAAGGCACATTCACCACAATGTTCATTGCAGCACTATTTACAATAGCCAGGTAATGGAAGCAACCGAAATGCCCACAGACAGACGAATGGATAAAGATGTGGGACATATATAAAATCGAATATTACTCAGCCATAAAAAGGAATGAAACTGGGTCATTTGTAGAGACATCGATGGATCTAGAGACTGTCATACAGAATGAAGTAAGTCAGAAAGAGGAAAACAAATATTGTATATTAATGCATATATGGGGAACCTAAAAATGGTACAGATGAACTGGTTTGCAGGGAAGAAATAGAGACACAGAGGTAGAGAACAAACGTATGGACACCAAGTGTGGGAAGCCATGGGGTGGTGGTGGTGGGATGATTTGGAGATTGGGATTGAACTGTATACATGTATATGCATAAAATACATAACAAATAATAACCTGCTGTATAAAAAATAAATAGAATTAAAGTTCAAAATTTTAAAAAATAAAATTTAAAAATAAAACAGAAAAAAGTTCTTCCCTTCACACAGATGCATTTATATGAATGAATTATTTCCATGCTTATATCTATAAATACATAAAAGAGGAATAAAATCTAACTTGAACCATAAAAGAAAAAAAAAACCTGAACCCACCAGTTATACAGAGGAACACCCAATCAGGGCACTTGCTCCAGCCGAAAACAATTCTGTAATTGGTCAGAGGTGGGGAATCATCTCCCATACAGCCAGCAACCCACCCCCCACACAAGGAGCGTCCTCATTGCAAAACTGGGGGACCGTGCTGAGGCATCTGTGAGTAAACGTGAGCTGAGCCCCAGGCCAGCTGCTGCTGAACTGTTCCCACCCTTCCCAGGTAAAACACCTGAATATGTACAAGGGCTTGAAAGCCTAGAGGAAGGGCCACGGAACCACACAAGCGACAGCCCACAGGCCAACTTGGTGCCTGCAGGCCAGCCAGGATGGTCCTGGCCCCAGGCGCTCTTCCAGAAGTTTTCCATTGCCCTGCCTGAGATACCCTTCCTGTCCCGGCCCCCACTGGTTTTTTCCTTCCTCACCTCTGTCCGGAGAGGGATTCCAGCGGAAGGTATGGGTGACACAACCTCTTCTTTATAGGTGGCAGCCTGGCAACTCCTGCAGAAAGGCCAACAGAGCCCCACTCACACCGGGCAACCCACAAAGCCATGGCCCCTCACTCCCTCCCACTAGCACAGCCCCGAGACTGCTGACGGGGCAGAGAATCTGGAGTCAGGCACAGCTTCAGGGGCTATTGCTGCCTGGAGCACTGTTTATATTGACCTCAACCAGGCACACCTGTGGAGGGCCGGCCAGCAGCGTAAGGCTGCCCAGGTCAGCTAATCCACAACCCTCAGGGAATCACATTGTTGAAAATGGACCTCGCTAAGGCAGAATAGAAGTCAAGGAAAAAAAGGACACAATGCCATTTGCAGCCCCGTAGATGAGTCTGGAGGTAATCACGTGACTTGTAGTAAGTCAGAAAGTGAAAGACACATATCGTGTCATATCACTTATAGGTGTTACCTAAAAATGGATACCAGGGCAGATATTTCCACGGAGAAGGGCAATCACAGATTCATTAAAAAACTTATGGTTCACCAATGGAAAGGTGTGAGGATTGGTTTCATTACGATATCGGGGTTAACAGACATATACAAACACAGGGGACATATATAATCACCAAAGACCTACGGAATACCAAGAGAAGACTACTCAACATTCTGTCATAACGTACATGGGAAAAGGATCCCAGGAAGAACAGACATCTGTATATGTGTAAAAGAACCACATCTTCCACACCTACAACAAGCCAAACATTGTAATCAAACTTGCTGTAATACAAAATAAAAAAATAAATTAAAAACACGAACAAGAAGTAGTGAGACAAACTTGAGGGGCTTTCTCCTGGCACATTCCATTCTAAATTCCAATCTAGAACACGACTTCCATTGAGGCTCTGTTGCCCTAGTAACCAGATTCGGTAAGGGAGAACTGCTGCCACCTTGTGGCCGTTTCACACAACAGCAGCTTTAATCCCAGCGCTAATGGTCAGTTGATATTCAAAATCATTGCCGGCCTGTAAATGACACCTGCCCTGAAAACAAATCCTGGGGTCACATATCGACCAAAAAATTCAAAGGACGTCCATATTTCAAAACGACCGTTTCAAAAGGCATATTTTACGCACATTACTGTTCTGCTTCTATTTCTTTCTTTCTTTTTCGGTTAAAAAAAACGGGAATGGAAAAAGGCATCCCTCAGAATGGGAGAAAATCGTTGCAAACGAATCAATGGACGAAGGTTTAATCTCCAATATATATAAACAGCTCATGCAGCTTAATATTAGAAAAACAAACAACCCAATACAAATTGGGCAGAAGATCTAAAGAGACGTTTCTTCAAAGAAGACACCGAGATGGCCAAGACGCACATGAAAAGCTGCTCAAGAGCACTAATTATTAGAGAAATGCAAATCAAAAGTACAATGAGGTATCACCTCACACCTGTTAGAATCGGCATCATCAGAAAATCTACAAACAACAAATTCTGGGGAGGGTGTGGACAAAAGGAGCCCTCTTCCACTATTGGTGGGAATGTAAATTGATACAGTCACTATGGGGAACAGTAAGGAGTTTCCTTAAAAAAGCTAGAAATAGAATTACCCTCTGATCCAGCAATCCCACTTCTGGGCATATACCCAGAGAAAACCATAAATCAAAAAGGCACATTCACCACAATGTTCATTGCAGCACTATTTACAATAGCCAGGTAATGGAAGCAACCGAAATGCCCACAGACAGACGAATGGATAAAGATGTGGGACATATATAAAATCGAATATTACTCAGCCATAAAAAGGAATGAAACTGGGTCATTTGTAGAGACATCGATGGATTTAGAGACTGTCATACAGAATGAAGTAAGTCAGAAAGAGGAAAACAAATATTGTATATTAATGCATATATGTGGAACCTAAAAATGGTATAGAAGAACTGGTTTGCAGGGAAGAAGTAGAGACACAGAGGTAGAGAACAAACGTATGGACACCAAGTGTGGGAAGCCATGGGGTGGTGGTGGTGGGATGATTTGGAGATTGGGATTGAACTGTATACATGTATATGCATAAAATACATAACAAATAATAACCTGCTGTATAAAAAATAAATAAAATTAAAGTTCAAAATTTTAAAAAATAAAATTTAAAAATAAAACAGAAAAAAGTTCTTCCCTTCACACAGATGCATTTATATGAATGAATTATTTTCATGCTTATATCTATAAATACATAAAAGAGGAATAAAATCTAACTTGAACCATAAAAGAAAAAAAAACCTGAACCCACCAGTTATACAGAGGAAAACCCAATCAGGGCACTTGCTCCAGCGGAAAACAATTCTGAAATTGGTCAGAGGTGGGGAATCATCTCCCATACAGCCAGCAACCCACCCCCCACACAAGGAGCGTCCTCATTGCAAAGCTGGGGGACCGTGCCGAGGCATCTGTGAGTAAACGTGAGCTGAGCCCCAGGCCAGCTGCTGCTGAACTGTTCCCACCCTTCCCAGGTAAAACACCTGAATATGTACAAGGGCTTGAAAGCCTAGAGGAAGGGCCACGGAACCACACAAGCGACAGCCCACAGGCCAACTTGGTGCCTGCAGGCCAGCCAGGATGGTCCTGGCCCCGGGCGCTCTTCCAGAAGTTTTCCATTGCCCTGCCTGAGATACCCCTCCTGTCCCGGCCCCCACTGGTTTTTTCCTTCCTCACCTCTGTCCGGAGAGAGATTCCAGCGGAAGGTATGGGTGACACATCCTCTTCTTTATAGGTGGCAGCCTGGCAACTCCTGCAGAAAGGCCAACAGAGCCCCACTCACACCCGGCAACCCACAAAGCCATGGCCCCTCACTCCCTCCCACCAGCACAGCCCCGAGACTGCTGACGGGGCAGAGAATCTGGAGTCAGGCACAGCTTCATGGGCTATTGCTGCCTGAAGCACTGTTTATATTGACCTCAACCAGGCACACCTGGGGAGGGCTGGCCGGCAGGGTAAGGCTGCCCAGGTCAGCTAATCCACAACCCTCAGGGAATCACATTGTTGAAAATGGACCTCGCTAAGGCAGAAGAGAAGTCAAGGAAAAAAAGGACACAATGCCATTTCCAGCCCCGTAGATGAGTCTGGAGGTAATCACGTGACTTGTAGTAAGTCAGAAAGTGAAAGACACATATCGTGTCATATCACTTATAGGTGTTACCTAAAAATGGATACCAGGGCAGATATTTCCACGGAGAAGGGCAATCACAGATTCATTAAAAAACTTATGGTTCACCAATGGAAAGGTGTGAGGATTGGTTTCATTACGATATCGGGGTTAACAGACATATACAAACACAGGGGACATATATAATCACCAAAGACCTACGGAATACCAAGAGAAGACTACTCAACATTCTGTCATAACGTACATGGGAAAAGGATCCCAGGAAGAACAGACATCTGTATATGTGTAAAAGAACCACATCTTCCACACCTACAACAAGCCAAACATTGTAATCAAACTTGCTGTAATACAAAATAAAAAAATAAATTAAAAACACGAACAAGAAGTAGTGAGACAAACTTGAGGGGCTTTCTCCTGGCACATTCCATTCTAAATTCCAATCTAGAACACGACTTCCATTGAGGCTCTGTTGCCCTAGTAACCAGATTCGGTAAGGGAGAACTGCTGCCACCTTGTGGCCGTTTCACACAACAGCAGCTTTAATCCCAGCGCTAATGGTCAGTTGATATTCAAAATCATTGCCGGCCTGTAAATGACACCTGCCCTGAAAACAAATCCTGGGGTGACATATCGACCAAAAAATTCAAAGGACGTCCATATTTCAAAACGACCGTTTCAAAAGGCATATTTTACGCACATTAGTGTTCTGCTTCTATTTCTTTCTTTCTTTTTTGGTTAAAAAAAACGGGAATGGAAAAAGGCATCCCTCAGAATGGGAGAAAATCGTTGCAAACGAATCAATGGACAAAGGTTTAATCTCCAATATATATAAACAGCTCATGCAGCTTAATATTAGAAAAACAAACAACCCAATACAAATTGGGCAGAAGATCTAAAGAGACATTTCTTCAAAGAAGACACCGAGATGGCCAAGACGCACATGAAAAGCTGCTCAAGAGCACTAATTATTAGAGAAATGCAAATCAAAAGTACAATGAGGTATCACCTCACACCTGTTAGAATCGGCATCATCAGAAAATCTACAAACAACAAATTCTGGGGAGGGTGTGGACAAAAGGAGCCCTCTTCCACTATTGGTGGGAATGTAAATTGATACAGTCACTATGGGGAACAGTAAGGAGTTTCCTTAAAAAAGCTAGAAATAGAATTACCCTCTGATCCAGCAATCCCACTTCTGGGCATATACCCAGAGAAAACCATAAATCAAAAAGGCACATTCACCACAATGTTCATTGCAGCACTATTTACAATAGCCAGGTAATGGAAGCAACCGAAATGCCCAGAGACAGACAAATGGATAAAGATGTGGTACATATATAAAATGGAATATTACTCAGCCATAAAAAGGAATGAAACTGGGTCATTTGTAGAGACATCGTTGGATCTAGAGACTGTCATACAGAATGAAGTAAGTCAGAAAGAGGAAAACAAATATTGTATATTAATGCATATATGGGGAACCTAAAAATGGTACAGATGAACTGGTTTGCAGGGAAGAAATAGAGACACAGAGGTAGAGAACAAACGTATGGACACCAAGTGTGGGAAGCCATGGGGTGGTGGTGGTGGGATGATTTGGAGATTGGGATTGAACTGTATACATGTATATGCATAAAATACATAACAAATAATAACCTGCTGTATAAAAAATAAATAGAATTAAAGTTCAAAATTTTAAAAAATAAAATTTAAAAATAAAACAGAAAAAAGTTCTTCCCTTCACACAGATGCATTTATATGAATGAATTATTTCCATGCTTATATCTATAAATACATAAAAGAGGAATAAAATCTAACTTGAACCATAAAAGAAAAAAAAAACCTGAACCCACCAGTTATACAGAGGAAAACCCAATCAGGGCACTTGCTCCAGCGGAAAACAATTCTGAAATTGGTCAGAGGTGGGGAATCATCTCCCATACAGCCAGCAACCCACCCCCCACACAAGGAGCGTCCTCATTGCAAAGCTGGGGGACCGTGCCGAGGCATCTGTGAGTCAAGGTGAGCTGAGCCCCAGGCCAGCTGCTGCTGAACTGTTCCCACCCTTCCCAGGTAAAACACCTGAATATGTACAAGGGCTTGAAAGCCTAGAGGAAGGGCCACGGAACCACACAAGCGACAGCCCACAGTCCAACTTGGTGCCTGCAGGCCAGCCAGGATGGTCCTGGCCCCGGGCGCTCTTCCAGAAGTTTTCCATTGCCCTGCCTGAGATACCCCTCCTGTCCCGGCCCCCACTGGTTTTTTCCTTCCTCACCTCTGTCCGGAGAGAGATTCCAGCGGAAGGTATGGGTGACACATCCTCTTCTTTATAGGTGGCAGCCTTGCAACTCCTGCAGAAAAGCCAACAGAGCCCCACTCACACCGGGCAACCCACAAAGCCATGGCCCCTCACTCCCTCCCACCAGCACAGCCCAGAGACTGCTGACGGGGCAGAGAATCTGGAGTCAGGCACAGCTTCAGGGGCTATTGCTGCCTGGAGCACTGTTTATATTGACCTCAACCAGGCACACCTGGGGAGGGCCGGCCGGCAGGGTAAGGCTGCCCAGGTCAGCTAATCCACAACCCTCAGGGAATCACATTGTTGAAAATGGACCTCGCTAAGGCAGAATAGAAGTCAAGGAAAAAAAGGACACAATGCCATTTGCAGCCCCGTAGATGAGTCTGGAGGTAATCACGTGACTTGTAGTAAGTCAGAAAGTGAAAGACACATATCGTGTCATATCACTTATAGGTGTTACCTAAAAATGGATACCAGGGCAGATATTTCCACGGAGAAGGGCAATCACAGATTAATTAAAAAACTTATGGTTCACCAATGGAAAGGTGTGAGGATTGGTTTCATTACAATATCGGGGTTAACAGACATATACAAACACAGGGGACATATATAATCACCAAAGACCTACGGAATACCAAGAGAAGACTACTCAACATTCTGTCATAACGTACATGGGAAAAGGATCCCAGGAAGAACAGACATCTGTATATGTGTAAAAGAACCACATCTTCCACACCTACAACAAGCCAAACATTGTAATCAAACTTGCTGTAATACAAAATAAAAAAATAAATTAAAAACACGAACAAGAAGTAGTGAGACAAACTTGAGGGGCTTTCTCCTGGCACATTCCATTCTAAATTCCAATCTAGAACACGACTTCCATTGAGGCTCTGTTGCCCTAGTAACCAGATTCGGTAAGGGAGAACTGCTGCCACCTTGTGGCCGTTTCACACAACAGCAGCTTTAATCCCAGCGCTAATGGTCAGTTGATATTCAAAATCATTGCCGGCCTGTAAATGACACCTGCCCTGAAAACAAATCCTGGGGTCACATATCGACCAAAAAATTCAAAGGACGTCCATATTTCAAAACGACCGTTTCAAAAGGCATATTTTACGCACATTAGTGTTCTGCTTCTATTTCTTTCTTTCTCTTTTGGTTAAAAAAACGGGAATGGAAAAAGGCATCCCTCAGAATGGGAGAAAATCGTTGCAAACGAATCAATGGACAAAGGTTTAATCTCCAATATATATAAACAGCTCATGCAGCTTAATATTAGAAAAACAAACAACCCAATACAAATTGGGCAGAAGATCTAAAGAGACGTTTCTTCAAAGAAGACACCGAGATGGCCAAGACGCACATGAAAAGCTGCTCAAGAGCACTAATTATTAGAGAAATGCAAATCAAAAGTACAATGAGGTATCACCTCACACCTGTTAGAATCGGCATCATCAGAAAATCTACAAACAACAAATTCTGGGGAGGGTGTGGACAAAAGGAGCCCTCTTCCACTATTGGTGGGAATGTAAATTGATACAGTCACTATGGGGAACAGTAAGGAGTTTCCTTTAAAAAGCTAGAAATAGAATTACCCTCTGATCCAGCAATCCCACTTGTGGGCATATACCCAGAGAAAACCATAAATCAAAAAGGCACATTCACCACAATGTTCATTGCAGCACTATTTACAATAGCCAGGTAATGGAAGCAACCGAAATGCCCAGAGACAGACGAATGGATAAAGATGTGGTACATATATAAAATGGAATATTACTCAGCCATAAAAAGGAATGAAACTGGGTCATTTGTAGAGACATCGTTGGATCTAGAGACTGTCATACAGAATGAAGTAAGTCAGAAAGAGGAAAACAAATATTGTATATTAATGCATATATGGGGAACCTAAAAATGGTACAGATGAACTGGTTTGCAGGGAAGAAATAGAGACACAGAGGTAGAGAACAAACGTATGGACACCAAGTGTGGGAAGCCATGGGGTGGTGGTGGTGGGATGATTTGGAGATTGGGATTGAACTGTATACATGTATATGCATAAAATACATAACAAATAATAACCTGCTGTATAAAAAATAAATAGAATTAAAGTTCAAAATTTTAAAAAATAAAATTTAAAAATAAAACAGAAAAAAGTTCTTCCCTTCACACAGATGCATTTATATGAATGAATTATTTCCATGCTTATATCTATAAATACATAAAAGAGGAATAAAATCTAACTTGAACCATAAAAGAAAAAAAAAACCTGAACCCACCAGTTATACAGAGGAACACCCAATCAGGGCACTTGCTCCAGCGGAAAACAATTCTGTAATTGGTCAGAGGTGGGGAATCATCTCCCATACAGCCAGCAACCCACCCCCCACACAAGGAGCGTCCTCATTGCAAAACTGGGGGACCGTGCCGAGGCATCTGTGAGTAAACGTGAGCTGAGCCCCAGGCCAGCTGCTGCTGAACTGTTCCCACCCTTCCCAGGTAAAACACCTGAATATGTACAAGGGCTTGAAAGCCTAGAGGAAGGGCCACGGAACCACACAAGCGACAGCCCACAGGCCAACTTGGTGCCTGCAGGCCAGCCAGGATGGTCCTGGCCCCGGGCGCTCTTCCAGAAGTTTTCCATTGCCCTGCCTGAGATACCCCTCCTGTCCCGGCCCCCACTGGTTTTTTCCTTCCTCACCTCTGTCCGGAGAGGGATTCCAGCGGAAGGTATGGGTGACACAACCTCTTCTTTATAGGTGGCAGCCTGGCAACTCCTGCAGAAAGGCCAACAGAGCCCCACTCACACCGGGCAACCCACAAAGCCATGGCCCCTCACTCCCTCCCACCAGCACAGCCCCGAGACTGCTGACGGGGCAGAGAATCTGGAGTCAGGCACAGCTTCAGGGGCTATTGCTGCCTGGAGCACTGTTTATATTGACCTCAACCAGGCACACCTGTGGAGGGCCGGCCAGCAGCGTAAGGCTGCCCAGGTCAGCTAATCCACAACCCTCAGGGAATCACATTGTTGAAAATGGACCTCGCTAAGGCAGAATAGAAGTCAAGGAAAAAAAGGACACAATGCCATTTGCAGCCCCGTAGATGAGTCTGGAGGTAATCACGTGACTTGTAGTAAGTCAGAAAGTGAAAGACACATATCGTGTCATATCACTTATAGGTGTTACCTAAAAATGGATACCAGGGCAGATATTTCCACGGAGAAGGGCAATCACAGATTCATTAAAAAACTAATGGTTCACCAATGGAAAGGTGTGAGGATTGGTTTCATTACGATATCGGGGTTAACAGACATATACAAACACAGGGGACATATATAATCACCAAAGACCTACGGAATACCAAGAGAAGACTACTCAACATTCTGTCATAACGTACATGGGAAAAGGATCCCAGGAAGAACAGACATCTGTATATGTGTAAAAGAACCACATCTTCCACACCTACAACAAGCCAAACATTGTAATCAAACTTGCTGTAATACAAAATAAAAAAATAAATTAAAAACACGAACAAGAAGTAGTGAGACAAACTTGAGGGGCTTTCTCCTGGCACATTCCATTCTAAATTCCAATCTAGAACACGACTTCCATTGAGGCTCTGTTGCCCTAGTAACCAGATTCGGTAAGGGAGAACTGCTGCCACCTTGTGGCCGTTTCACACAACAGCAGCTTTAATCCCAGCGCTAATGGTCAGTTGATATTCAAAATCATTGCCGGCCTGTAAATGACACCTGCCCTGAAAACAAATCCTGGGGTCACATATCGACCAAAAAATTCAAAGGACGTCCATATTTCAAAACGATCGTTTCAAAAGGCATATTTTACGAACATTAGTGTTCTGCTTCTATTTCTTTCTTTCTTTTTTGGTTAAAAAAACGGGAATGGAAAAAGGCATCCCTCAGAATGGGAGAAAATCGTTGCAAACGAATCAATGGACAAAGGTTTAATCTCCAATATATATAAACAGCTCATGCAGATTAATATTAGAAAAACAAACAACGCAATACAAAAATGGGCAGAAGATCTAAAGAGTCGTTTCTTCAAAGAAGACACCGAGATGGCCAAGACGCACATGAAAAGCTGCTCAAGAGCACTTATTATTAGAGAAATGCAAATCAAAAGTACAATGAGGTATCACCTCACACCTGTTAGAATCGGCATCATCAGAAAATCTACAAACAACAAATTCTGGGGAGGGTGTGGACAAAAGGAGCCCTCTTCCACTATTGGTGGGAATGTAAATTGATACAGTCACTATGGGGAACAGTAAGGAGTTTCCTTAAAAAAGCTAGAAATAGAATTACCCTCTGATCCAGCAAGCCCACTTCTGGGCATATACCCAGAGAAAACCATAAATCAAAAAGGCACATTCACCACAATGTTCATTGCAGCACTATTTACAATAGCCAGGTAATGGAAGCAACCGAAATGCCCACAGACAGACGAATGGATAAAGATGTGGGACATATATAAAATCGAATATTACTCAGCCATAAAAAGGAATGAAACTGGGTCATTTGTAGAGACATCGATGGATCTAGAGACTGTCATACAGAATGAAGTAAGTCAGAAAGAGGAAAACAAATATTGTATATTAATGCATATATGGGGAACCTAAAAATGGTACAGATGAACTGGTTTGCAGGGAAGAAATAGAGACACAGAGGTAGAGAACAAACGTATGGACACCAAGTGTGGGAAGCCATGGGGTGGTGGTGGTGGGATGATTTGGAGATTGGGATTGAACTGTATACATGTATATGCATAAAATACATAACAAATAATAACCTGCTGTATAAAAAATAAATAAAATTAAAGTTCAAAATATTAAAAAATAAAATTTAAAAATAAAACAGAAAAAAGTTCTTCCCTTCACACAGATGCATTTATATGAATGAATTATTTTCATGCTTATATCTATAAATACATAAAAGAGGAATAAAATCTAACTTGAACCATAAAAGAAAAAAAAACCTGAACCCACCAGTTATACAGAGGAAAACCCAATCAGGGCACTTGCTTCAGCGGAAAACAATTCTGAAATTGGTCAGAGGTGGCGAATCATCTCCCATACAGCCAGCAACCCACACCCCACACAAGGAGCGTCCTCAGTGCAAAGCTGGGGGACCATGCCGAGGCATCTTTGAGTAAACTTGAGCTGAGCCCCAGGCCAGCTGCTGCTGAACTGTTCCCACCCTTCCCAGGTAAAACACCTGAATATGTACAAGGGCTTGAAAGCCTAGAGGAAGGGCCACGGAACCACACAAGCAACAGCCCACAGGCCAACTTGGTGCCTGCAGGCCAGCCAGGATGGTCTTGGCCCCGGGCGCTCTTCCAGAAGTTTTCCATTGCCCTGCCTGAGATACCCCTCCTGTCCCGGCCCCCACTGTTTTTTTCCTTCCTCACCTCTGTCCGGAGAGAGATTCCAGCCGAAGGTATGGGTGACACATCCTCTTCTTTATAGGTGGCAGCCTGGCAACTCCTGCAGAAAGTTCAACAGAGCCCCACTCACACCGTGCCACCCACAAAGCCATGGCCCCTCACGCCCTCCCACCAGCACAGCCCTGAGACTGCTGACGGGGCAGAGTATCTGGAGTCAGGCACAGCTTCATGGGCTATTGCTGCCTGGAGCACTGTTTATATTGACCTCAACCAGGAACACCTGGGGAGGGCCGGCCGGCAGGGTAAGGCTGCCCAGGTCAGCTAATCCACAACCCTCAGGGAATAACATTGTTTAAAATGGACCTCGCTAAGGCAGAATAGAAGTCAAGGAAAAAAAGGACACAATGCAATTTGCAGCCCCGTAGATGAGTCTGGAGGTAATCACATGACTTGTAGTAAGTCAGAAAGTGAAAGACACATATCGTGTCATATCACTTATAGGTTTTACCTAAAAATGGATACCAGGGCAGATATTTCCACGGTGAAGGGCAATCACAGATTCATTAAAAAACTAATGGTTCACCAATGGAAAGGTGTGAGGATTGGTTTCATTACGATATCGGGGTTAACAGACATATACAAACACAGGGGACATATATAATCACCAAAGACCTACGGAATACCAAGAGAAGACTACTCAACATTCTGTCATAACGTACATGGGAAAAGGATCCCAGGAAGAACAGACATCTGTATATGTGTAAAAGAACCACATCTTCCACACCTACAACAAGCCAAACATTGTAATCAAACTTGCTGTAATAAAAAATAAAATAATAAATTAAAAACACGAACAAGAAGTAGTGAGACAAACTTGAGGGGCTTTCTCCTGGCACATTCCATTCTAAATTCCAATCTAGAACACGACTTCCATTGAGGCTCTGTTGCCCTAGTAACCAGATTCGGTAAGGGAGAACTGCTGCCACCTTGTGGCCGTTTCACACAACAGCAGCTTTAATCCCAGCGCTAATGGTCAGTTGATATTCAAAATCATTGCCGGCCTGTAAATGACACCTGCCCTGAAAACAAATCCTGGGGTCACATATCGACCAAAAAATTCAAAGGACGTCCATATTTCAAAACGATCGTTTCAAAAGGCATATTTTACGAACATTAGTGTTCTGCTTCTATTTCTTTCTTTCTTTTTTGGTTAAAAAAACGGGAATGGAAAAAGGCATCCCTCAGAATGGGAGAAAATCGTTGCAAACGAATCAATGGACAAAGGTTTAATCTCCAATATATATAAACAGCTCATGCAGCTTAATATTAGAAAAACAAACAACGCAATACAAAAATGGGCAGAAGATCTAAAGAGACGTTTCTTCAAAGAAGACACCGAGATGGCCAAGACGCACATGAAAAGCTGCTTAAGAGCACTAATTATTAGAGAAATGCAAATCAAAAGTACAATGAGGTATCACCTCACACCTGTTAGAATCGGCATCATCAGAAAATCTACAAACAACAAATTCTGGGGAGGGTGTGGACAAAAGGAGCCCTCTTCCACTATTGGTGGGAATGTAAATTGATACAGTCACTATGGGGAACAGTAAGGAGTTTCCTTAAAAAAGTTAGAAATAGAATTACCCTCTGATCCAGCAATCCCACTTCTGGGCATATACCCAGAGAAAACCATAAATCAAAAAGGCACATTCACCACAATGTTCATTGCAGCACTATTTACAATAGCCAGGTAATGGAAGCAACCGAAATGCCCACAGACAGACAAATGGATAAAGATGTGGGACATATATAAAATCGAATATTACTCAGCCATAAAACGGAATGAAACTGGGTCATTTGTAGAGACATCGATGGATCTAGAGACTGTCATACAGAATGAAGTAAGTCAGAAAGAGGAAAACAAATATTGTATATTAATGCATATATGGGGAACCTAAAAATGGTACAGATGAACTGGTTTGCAGGGAAGAAATAGAGACACAGAGGTAGAGAACAAACGTATGGACACCAAGTGTGGGAAGCCATGGGGTGGTGGTGGTGGGATGATTTGGAGATTGGGATTGAACTGTATACATGTATATGCATAAAATACATAACAAATAATAACCTGCTGTATAAAAAATAAATAAAATTAAAGTTCAAAATTTTAAAAAATAAAATTTAAAAATAAAACAGAAAAAAGTTCTTCCCTTCACACAGATGCATTTATATGAATGAATTATTTCCATGCTTATATCTATAAATACATAAAAGAGGAATAAAATCTAACTTGAACCATAAAAGAAAAAAAAAACCTGAACCCACCAGTTATACAGAGGAACACCCAATCAGGGCACTTGCTCCAGCGGAAAACAATTCTGTAATTGGTCAGAGGTGGGGAATCATCTCCCATACAGCCAGCAACCCACCCCCCACACAAGGAGCGTCCTCATTGCAAAGCTGGGGGACCGTACCAAGGCATCTGTGAGTAAACGTGAGCTGAGCCCCAGGCCAGCTGCTGCTGAACTGTTCCCACCCTTCCCAGGTAAAACACCTGAATATGTACAAGGGCTTGAAAGCCTAGAGGAAGGGCCACGGAACCACACAAGCGACAGCCCACCGGCCAACTTGGTGCCTGCAGGCCAGCCAGGATGGTCCTGGCCCCGGGCGCTCTTCCAGAAGTTTTCCATTGCCCTGCCTGAGATACCCCTCCTGTCCCGGCCCCCACTGGTTTTTTCCTTCCTCACCTCTGTCTGGAGAGAGATTCCAGCGGAAGGTATGGGTGACACATCCTCTTCTTTATAGGTGGCAGCCTGGCAACTCCTGCAGAAAGGCCAACAGAGCCCCACTCACACCGGGCAACCCACAAAGCCATGGCCCCTCACTCCCTCACACCAGCACAGCCCCGAGACTGCTGACGGGGCAGAGAATCTGGAGTCAGGCACAGCTTCATGGGCTATTGCTGCCTGGAGCACTGTTTATATTGACCTCAACCAGGCACACCTGGGGAGGGCCGGCCGGCAGGGTAAGGCTGCCCAGGTCAGCTAATCCACAACCCTCAGGGAATCACATTGTTGAAAATGGACCTCGCTAAGGCAGAATAGAAGTCAAGGAAAAAAAGGACACAATGCCATTTGCAGCCCCGTAGATGAGTCTGGAGGTAATCACGTGACTTGTAGTAAGTCAGAAAGTGAAAGACACATATCGTGTCATATCACTTATAGGTCTTACCTAAAAATGGATACCAGGGCTGATATTTCCACCGAGAAGGGCAATCACAGATTCATTAAAAAACTTATGGTTCACCAATGGAAATGTGTGAGGATTGGTTTCATTACGATATCGGGGTTAACAGACATATACAAACACAGGGGACATATATAATCACCAAAGACCTACGGAATACCAAGAGAAGACTACTCAACATTCTGTCATAACGTACATGGGAAAAGGATCCCAGGAAGAACAGACATCTGTATATGTGTAAAAGAACCACATCTTCCACACCTACAACAAGCCAAACATTGTAATCAAACTTGCTGTAATACAAAATAAAAAAATAAATTAAAAACACGAACAAGAAGTAGTGAGACAAACTTGAGGGGCTTTCTCCTGGCACATTCCATTCTAAATTCCAATCTAGAACACGACTTCCATTGAGGCTCTGTTGCCCTAGTAACCAGATTCGGTAAGGGAGAACTGCTGCCACCTTGTGGCCGTTTCACACAACAGCAGCTTTAATCCCAGCGCTAATGGTCAGTTGATATTCAAAATCATTGCCGGCCTGTAAATGACACCTGCCCTGAAAACAAATCCTGGGGTCACATATCGACCAAAAAATTCAAAGGACGTCCATATTTCAAAACGACCGTTTCAAAAGGCATATTTTACGCACATTACTGTTCTGCTTCTATTTCTTTCTTTCTTTTTCGGTTAAAAAAAACGGGAATGGAAAAAGGCATCCCTCAGAATGGGAGAAAATCGTTGCAAACGAATCAATGGACAAAGGTTTAATCTCCAATATATATAAACAGCTCATGCAGCTTAAAATTAGAAAAACAAACAACCCAATACAAATTGGGCAGAAGATCTAAAGAGACGTTTCTTCAAAGAAGACACCGAGATGGCCAAGACGCACATGAAAAGCTGCTCAAGAGCACTAATTATTAGAGAAATGCAAATCAAAAGTACAATGAGGTATCACCTCACACCTGTTAGAATCGGCATCATCAGAAAATCTACAAACAACAAATTCTGGGGAGGGTGTGGACAAAAGGAGCCCTCTTCCACTATTGGTGGGAATGTAAATTGATACAGTCACTATGGGGAACAGTAAGGAGTTTCCTTAAAAAAGCTAGAAATAGAATTACCCTCTGATCCAGCAATCCCACTTGTGGGCATATACCCAGAGAAAACCATAAATCAAAAAGGCACATTCACCACAATGTTCATTGCAGCACTATTTACAATAGCCAGGTAATGGAAGCAACCGAAATGCCCAGAGACAGACGAATGGATAAAGATGTGGTACATATATAAAATGGAATATTACTCAGCCATAAAAAGGAATGAAACTGGGTCATTTGTAGAGACATCGTTGGATCTAGAGACTGTCATACAGAATGAAGTAAGTCAGAAAGAGGAAAACAAATATTGTATATTAATGCATATATGGGGAACCTAAAAATGGTACAGATGAACTGGTTTGCAGGGAAGAAATAGAGACACAGAGGTAGAGAACAAACGTATGGACACCAAGTGTGGGAAGCCATGGGGTGGTGGTGGTGGGATGATTTGGAGATTGGGATTGAACTGTATACATGTATATGCATAAAATACATAACAAATAATAACCTGCTGTATAAAAAATAAATAGAATTAAAGTTCAAAATTTTAAAAAATAAAATTTAAAAATAAAACAGAAAAAAGTTCTTCCCTTCACACAGATGCATTTATATGAATGAATTATTTCCATGCTTATATCTATAAATACATAAAAGAGGAATAAAATCTAACTTGAACCATAAAAGAAAAAAAAAACCTGAACCCACCAGTTATACAGAGGAACACCCAATCAGGGCACTTGCTCCAGCGGAAAACAATTCTGTAATTGGTCAGAGGTGGGGAATCATCTCCCATACAGCCAGCAACCCACCCCCCACACAAGGAGCGTCCTCATTGCAAAACTGGGGGACCGTGCCGAGGCATCTGTGAGTAAACGTGAGCTGAGCCCCAGGCCAGCTGCTGCTGAACTGTTCCCACCCTTCCCAGGTAAAACACCTGAATATGTACAAGGGCTTGAAAGCCTAGAGGAAGGGCCACGGAACCACACAAGCGACAGCCCACAGGCCAACTTGGTGCCTGCAGGCCAGCCAGGATGGTCCTGGCCCCGGGCGCTCTTCCAGAAGTTTTCCATTGCCCTGCCTGAGATACCCCTCCTGTCCCGGCCCCCACTGGTTTTTTCCTTCCTCACCTCTGTCCGGAGAGGGATTCCAGCGGAAGGTATGGGTGACACAACCTCTTCTTTATAGGTTGCAGCCTGGCAACTCCTGCAGAAAGGCCAACAGAGCCCCACTCACACCGGGCAACCCACAAAGCCATGGCCCCTCACTCCCTCACACCAGCACAGCCCCGAGACTGCTGACGGGGCAGAGAATCTGGAGTCAGGCACAGCTTCAGGGGCTATTGCTGCCTGGAGCACTGTTTATATTGACCTCAACCAGGCACACCTGTGGAGGGCCGGCCAGCAGCGTAAGGCTGCCCAGGTCAGCTAATCCACAACCCTCAGGGAATCACATTGTTGAAAATGGACCTCGCTAAGGCAGAATAGAAGTCAAGGAAAAAAAGGACACAATGCCATTTGCAGCCCCGTAGATGAGTCTGGAGGTAATCACGTGACTTGTAGTAAGTCAGAAAGTGAAAGACACATATCGTGTCATATCACTTATAGGTGTTACCTAAAAATGGATACCAGGGCAGATATTTCCACGGAGAAGGGCAATCACAGATTAATTAAAAAACTTATGGTTCACCAATGGAAAGGTGTGAGGATTGGTTTCATTACGATATCGGGGTTAACAGACATATACAAACACAGGGGACATATATAATCACCAAAGACCTACGGAATACCAAGAGAAGACTACTCAACATTCTGTCATAACGTACATGGGAAAAGGATCCCAGGAAGAACAGACATCTGTATATGTGTAAAAGAACCACATCTTCCACACCTACAACAAGCCAAACATTGTAATCAAACTTGCTGTAATACAAAATAAAAAAATAAATTAAAAACACGAACAAGAAGTAGTGAGACAAACTTGAGGGGCTTTCTCCTGGCACATTCCATTCTAAATTCCAATCTAGAACACGACTTCCATTGAGGCTCTGTTGCCCTAGTAACCAGATTCGGTAAGGGAGAACTGCTGCCACCTTGTGGCCGTTTCACACAACAGCAGCTTTAATCCCAGCGCTAATGGTCAGTTGATATTCAAAATCATTGCCGGCCTGTAAATGACACCTGCCCTGAAAACAAATCCTGGGGTCACATATCGACCAAAAATTTCAAAGGACGTCCATATTTCAAAACGATCGTTTCAAAAGGCATATTTTACGAACATTAGTGTTCTGCTTCTATTTCTTTCTTTCTTTTTTGGTTAAAAAAACGGGAATGGAAAAAGGCATCCCTCAGAATGGGAGAAAATCGTTGCAAACGAATCAATGGACAAAGGTTTAATCTCCAATATATATAAACAGCTCATGCAGCTTAATATTAGAAAAACAAACAACGCAATACAAAAATGGGCAGAAGATCTAAAGAGACGTTTCTTCAAAGAAGACACCGAGATGGCCAAGACGCACATGAAAAGCTGCTCAAGAGCACTTATTATTAGAGAAATGCAAATCAAAAGTACAATGAGGTATCACCTCACACCTGTTAGAATCGGCATCATCAGAAAATCTACAAACAACAAATTCTGGGGAGGGTGTGGACAAAAGGAGCCCTCTTCCACTATTGGTGGGAATGTAAATTGATACAGTCACTATGGGGAACAGTAAGGAGTTTCCTTAAAAAAGCTAGAAATAGAATTACCCTCTGATCCAGCAAGCCCACTTCTGGGCATATACCCAGAGAAAACCATAAATCAAAAAGGCACATTCACCACAATGTTCATTGCAGCACTATTTACAATAGCCAGGTAATGGAAGCAACCGAAATGCCCAGAGACAGACGAATGGATAAAGATGTGGGACATATATAAAATCGAATATTACTCAGCCATAAAAAGGAATGAAACTGGGTCATTTGTAGAGACATCGATGGATCTAGAGACTGTCATACAGAATGAAGTAAGTCAGAAAGAGGAAAACAAATATTGTATATTAATGCATATATGGGGAACCTAAAAATGGTACAGATGAACTGGTTTGCAGGGAAGAAATAGAGACACAGAGGTAGAGAACAAACGTATGGACACCAAGTGTGGGAAGCCATGGGGTGGTGGTGGTGGGATGATTTGGAGATTGGGATTGAACTGTATACATGTATATGCATAAAATACATAACAAATAATAACCTGCTGTATAAAAAATAAATACAATTAAAGTTCAAAATTTTAAAAAATAAAATTTAAAAATAAAACAGAAAAAAGTTCTTCCCTTCACACAGATGCATTTATATGAATGAATTATTTCCATGCTTATATCTATAAATACATAAAAGAGGAATAAAATCTAACTTGAACCATAAAAGAAAAAAAAAACCTGAACCCACCAGTTATACAGAGGAACACCCAATCAGGGCACTTGCTCCAGCGGAAAACAATTCTGTAATTGGTCAGAGGTGGGGAATCATCTCCCATACAGCCAGCAACCCACCCCCCACACAAGGAGCGTCCTCATTGCAAAGCTGGGGGACCATACCAAGGCATCTGTGAGTAAACGTGAGCTGAGCCCCAGGCCAGCTGCTGCTGAACTGTTCCCACCCTTCCCAGGTAAAACACCTGAATATGTACAAGGGCTTGAAAGCCTAGAGGAAGGGCCACGGAACCACACAAGCGACAGCCCACAGGCCAACTTGGTGCCTGCAGGCCAGCCAGGATGGTCCTGGCCCCGGGCGCTCTTCCAGAAGTTTTCCATTGCCCTGCCTGAGATACCCCTCCTGTCCCGGCCCCCACTGGTTTTTTCCTTCCTCACCTCTGTCCGGAGAGAGATTCCAGCGGAAGGTATGGGTGACACATCCTCTTCTTTATAGGTGGCAGCCTGGCAACTCCTGCAGAAAGGCCAACAGAGCCCCACTGACACCGGGCAACCCACAAAGCCATGGCCCCTCACTCCCTCACACCAGCACAGCCCAGAGACTGCTGACGGGGCAGAGAATCTGGAGTCAGGCACAGCTTCATGGGCTATTGCTGCCTGGAGCACTGTTTATATTGACCTCAACCAGGCACACCTGGGGAGGGCCGGCCGGCAGGGTAAGGCTGCCCAGGTCAGCTAATCCAAAACCCTCAGGGAATCACATTGTTGAAAATGGACCTCGCTAAGGCAGAAGAGAAGTCAAGGAAAAAATGGACACAATGCCATTTGCAGCCCCGTAGATGAGTCTGGAGGTAATCACGTGACTTGTAGTAAGTCAGAAAGTGAAAGACACATATCGTGTCATATCACTTATAGGTGTTACCTAAAAATGGATACCAGGGCAGATATTTCCACGGAGAAGGGCAATCACAGATTCATTAAAAAACTTATGGTTCACCAATGGAAAGGTGTGAGGATTGGTTTCATTACGATATCGGGGTTAACAGACATATACAAACACAGGGGACATATATAATCACCAAAGACCTACGGAATACCAAGAGAAGACTACTCAACATTCTGTCATAACGTACATGGGAAAAGGATCCCAGGAAGAACAGACATCTGTATATGTGTAAAAGAACCACATCTTCCACACCTACAACAAGCCAAACATTGTAATCAAACTTGCTGTAATACAAAATAAAAAAATAAATTAAAAACACGAACAAGAAGTAGTGAGACAAACTTGAGGGGCTTTCTCCTGGCACATTCCATTCTAAATTCCAATCTAGAACACGACTTCCATTGACGCTCTGTTGCCCTAGTAACCAGATTCGGTAAGGGAGAACTGCTGCCACCTTGTGGCCGTTTCACACAACAGCAGCTTTAATCCCAGCGCTAATGGTCAGTTGATATTCAAAATCATTGCCGGCCTGTAAATGACACCTGCCCTGAAAACAAATCCTGGGGTCACATATCGACCAAAAAATTCAAAGGACGTCCATATTTCAAAACGACCGTTTCAAAAGGCATATTTTACGCACATTAGTGTTCTGCTTCTATTTCTTTCTTTCTCTTTTGGTTAAAAAAAACGGGAATGGAAAAAGGCATCCCTCAGAATGGGAGAAAATCGTTGCAAACGAATCAATGGACAAAGGTTTAATCTCCAATATATATAAACAGCTCATGCAGCTTAATATTAGAAAAACAAACAACCCAATACAAATTGGGCAGAAGATCTAAAGAGACGTTTCTTCAAAGAAGACACCGAGATGGCCAAGACGCACATGAAAAGCTGCTCAAGAGCACTAATTATTAGAGAAATGCAAATCAAAAGTACAATGAGGTATCACCTCACACCTGTTAGAATCGGCATCATCAGAAAATCTACAAACAACAAATTCTGGGGAGGGTGTGGACAAAAGGAGCCCTCTTCCACTATTGGTGGGAATGTAAATTGATACAGTCACTATGGGGAACAGTAAGGAGTTTCCTTTAAAAAGCTAGAAATAGAATTACCCTCTGATCCAGCAATCCCACTTGTGGGCATATACCCAGAGAAAACCATAAATCAAAAAGGCACATTCACCACAATGTTCATTGCAGCACTATTTACAATAGCCAGGTAATGGAAGCAACCGAAATGCCCAGAGACAGACGAATGGATAAAGATGTGGTACATATATAAAATGGAATATTACTCAGCCATAAAAAGGAATGAAACTGGGTCATTTGTAGAGACATCGTTGGATCTAGAGACTGTCATACAGAATGAAGTAAGTCAGAAAGAGGAAAACAAATATTGTATATTAATGCATATATGGGGAACCTAAAAATGGTACAGATGAACTGGTTTGCAGGGAAGAAATAGAGACACAGAGGTAGAGAACAAACGTATGGACACCAAGTGTGGGAAGCCATGGGGTGGTGGTGGTGGGATGATTTGGAGATTGGGATTGAACTGTATACATGTATATGCATAAAATACATAACAAATAATAACCTGCTGTATAAAAAATAAATAGAATTAAAGTTCAAAATTTTAAAAAATAAAATTTAAAAATAAAACAGAAAAAAGTTCTTCCCTTCACACAGATGCATTTATATGAATGAATTATTTCCATGCTTATATCTATAAATACATAAAAGAGGAATAAAATCTAACTTGAACCATAAAAGAAAAAAAAAACCTGAACCCACCAGTTATACAGAGGAACACCCAATCAGGGCACTTGCTCCAGCGGAAAACAATTCTGTAATTGGTCAGAGGTGGGGAATCATCTCCCATACAGCCAGCAACCCACCCCCCACACAAGGAGCGTCCTCATTGCAAAACTGGGGGACCGTGCCGAGGCATCTGTGAGTAAACGTGAGCTGAGCCCCAGGCCAGCTGCTGCTGAACTGTTCCCACCCTTCCCAGGTAAAACACCTGAATATGTACAAGGGCTTGAAAGCCTAGAGGAAGGGCCACGGAACCACACAAGCGACAGCCCACAGGCCAACTTGGTGCCTGCAGGCCAGCCAGGATGGTCCTGGCCCCGGGCGCTCTTCCAGAAGTTTTCCATTGCCCTGCCTGAGATACCCCTCCTGTCCCGGCCCCCACTGGTTTTTTCCTTCCTCACCTCTGTCCGGAGAGGGATTCCAGCGGAAGGTATGGGTGACACAACCTCTTCTTTATAGGTGGCAGCCTGGCAACTCCTGCAGAAAGGCCAACAGAGCCCCACTCACACCGGGCAACCCACAAAGCCATGGCCCCTCACTCCCTCCCACCAGCACAGCCCCGAGACTGCTGACGGGGCAGAGAATCTGGAGTCAGGCACAGCTTCAGGGGCTATTGCTGCCTGGAGCACTGTTTATATTGACCTCAACCAGGCACACCTGTGGAGGGCCGGCCAGCAGCGTAAGGCTGCCCAGGTCAGCTAATCCACAACCCTCAGGGAATCACATTGTTGAAAATGGACCTCGCTAAGGCAGAATAGAAGTCAAGGAAAAAAAGGACACAATGCCATTTGCAGCCCCGTAGATGAGTCTGGAGGTAATCACGTGACTTGTAGTAAGTCAGAAAGTGAAAGACACATATCGTGTCATATCACTTATAGGTCTTACCTAAAAATGGATACCAGGGCAGATATTTCCACGGAGAAGGGCAATCACAGATTCATTAAAAAACTAATGGTTCACCAATGGAAAGGTGTGAGGATTGGTTTCATTACGATATCGGGGTTAACAGACATATACAAACACAGGGGACATATATAATCACCAAAGACCTACGGAATACCAAGAGAAGACTACTCAACATTCTGTCATAACGTACATGGGAAAAGGATCCCAGGAAGAACAGACATCTGTATATGTGTAAAAGAACCACATCTTCCACACCTACAACAAGCCAAACATTGTAATCAAACTTGCTGTAATACAAAATAAAAAAATAAATTAAAAACACGAACAAGAAGTAGTGAGACAAACTTGAGGGGCTTTCTCCTGGCACATTCCATTCTAAATTCCAATCTAGAACACGACTTCCATTGAGGCTCTGTTGCCCTAGTAACCAGATTCGGTAAGGGAGAACTGCTGCCACCTTGTGGCCGTTTCACACAACAGCAGCTTTAATCCCAGCGCTAATGGTCAGTTGATATTCAAAATCATTGCCGGCCTGTAAATGACACCTGCCCTGAAAACAAATCCTGGGGTCACATATCGACCAAAAAATTCAAAGGACGTCCATATTTCAAAACGATCGTTTCAAAAGGCATATTTTACGAACATTA
Source organism: Mesoplodon bidens (assembly GCF_964165515.1). Lineage (NCBI taxonomy): Eukaryota > Metazoa > Chordata > Mammalia > Artiodactyla > Ziphiidae > Mesoplodon > Mesoplodon bidens. Next base: position 134,691 of record NW_027672388.1, read on the forward strand.
GTGTTCTGCTTCTATTTCTTTCTTTCTTTTTTGGTTAAAAAAACGGGAATGGAAAAAGGCATCCCTCAGAATGGGAGAAAATCGTTGCAAACGAATCAATGGACAAAGGTTTAATCTCCAATATATATAAACAGCTCATGCAGCTTAATATTAGAAAAACAAACAACGCAATACAAAAATGGGCAGAAGATCTAAAGAGACGTTTCTTCAAAGAAGACACCGAGATGGCCAAGACGCACATGAAAAGCTGCTCAAGAGCACTTATTATTAGAGAAATGCAAATCAAAAGTACAATGAGGTATCACCTCACACCTGTTAGAATCGGCATCATCAGAAAATCTACAAACAACAAATTCTGGGGAGGGTGTGGACAAAAGGAGCCCTCTTCCACTATTGGTGGGAATGTAAATTGATACAGTCACTATGGGGAACAGTAAGGAGTTTCCTTAAAAAAGCTAGAAATAGAATTACCCTCTGATCCAGCAAGCCCACTTCTGGGCATATACCCAGAGAAAACCATAAATCAAAAAGGCACATTCACCACAATGTTCATTGCAGCACTATTTACAATAGCCAGGTAATGGAAGCAACCGAAATGCCCACAGACAGACGAATGGATAAAGATGTGGGACATATATAAAATCGAATATTACTCAGCCATAAAAAGGAATGAAACTGGGTCATTTGTAGAGACATCGATGGATCTAGAGACTGTCATACAGAATGAAGTAAGTCAGAAAGAGGAAAACAAATATTGTATATTAATGCATATATGGGGAACCTAAAAATGGTACAGATGAACTGGTTTGCAGGGAAGAAATAGAGACACAGAGGTAGAGAACAAACGTATGGACACCAAGTGTGGGAAGCCATGGGGTGGTGGTGGTGGGATGATTTGGAGATTGGGATTGAACTGTATACATGTATATGCATAAAATACATAACAAATAATAACCTGCTGTATAAAAAATAAATAAAATTAAAGTTCAAAATTTTAAAAAATAAAATTTAAAAATAAAACAGAAAAAAGTTCTTCCCTTCACACAGATGCATTTATATGAATGAATTATTTTCATGCTTATATCTATAAATACATAAAAGAGGAATAAAATCTAACTTGAACCATAAAAGAAAAAAAAACCTGAACCCACCAGTTATACAGAGGAAAACCCAATCAGGGCACTTGCTCCAGCGGAAAACAATTCTGAAATTGGTCAGAGGTGGCGAATCATCTCCCATACAGCCAGCAACCCACACCCCACACAAGGAGCGTCCTCAGTGCAAAGCTGGGGGACCATGCCGAGGCATCTTTGAGTAAACTTGAGCTGAGCCCCAGGCCAGCTGCTGCTGAACTGTTCCCACCCTTCCCAGGTAAAACACCTGAATATGTACAAGGGCTTGAAAGCCTAGAGGAAGGGCCACGGAACCACACAAGCAACAGCCCACAGGCCAACTTGGTGCCTGCAGGCCAGCCAGGATGGTCTTGGCCCCGGGCGCTCTTCCAGAAGTTTTCCATTGCCCTGCCTGAGATACCCCTCCTGTCCCGGCCCCCACTGTTTTTTTCCTTCCTCACCTCTGTCCGGAGAGAGATTCCAGCCGAAGGTATGGGTGACACATCCTCTTCTTTATAGGTGGCAGCCTGGCAACTCCTGCAGAAAGTTCAACAGAGCCCCACTCACACCGTGCCACCCACAAAGCCATGGCCCCTCACGCCCTCCCACCAGCACATCCCTGAGACTGCTGACGGGGCAGAGTATCTGGAGTCAGGCACAGCTTCATGGGCTATTGCTGCCTGGAGCACTGTTTATATTGACCTCAAACAGGAACACCTGGGGAGGGCCGGCCGGCAGGGTAAGGCTGCCCAGGTCAGCTAATCCACAACCCTCAGGGAATAACATTGTTTAAAATGGACCTCGCTAAGGCAGAATAGAAGTCAAGGAAAAAAAGGACACAATGCAGTTTGCAGCCCCGTAGATGAGTCTGGAGGTAATCACATGACTTGTAGTAAGTCAGAAAGTGAAAGACACATATCGTGTCATATCACTTATAGGTTTTACCTAAAAATGGATACCAGGGCAGATATTTCCACGGTGAAGGGCAATCACAGATTCATTAAAAAACTAATGGTTCACCAATGGAAAGGTGTGAGGATTGGTTTCATTACGATATCGGGGTTAACAGACATATACAAACACAGGGGACATATATAATCACCAAAGACCTACGGAATACCAAGAGAAGACTACTCAACATTCTGTCATAACGTACATGGGAAAAGGATCCCAGGAAGAACAGACATCTGTATATGTGTAAAAGAACCACATCTTCCACACCTACAACAAGCCAAACATTGTAATCAAACTTGCTGTAATACAAAATAAAAAAATAAATTAAAAACACGAACAAGAAGTAGTGAGACAAACTTGAGGGGCTTTCTCCTGGCACATTCCATTCTAAATTCCAATCTAGAACACGACTTCCATTGAGGCTCTGTTGCCCTAGTAACCAGATTCGGTAAGGGAGAACTGCTGCCACCTTGTGGCCGTTTCACACAACAGCAGCTTTAATCCCAGCGCTAATGGTCAGTTGATATTCAAAATCATTGCCGGCCTGTAAATGACACCTGCCCTGAAAACAAATCCTGGGGTCACATATCGACCAAAAAATTCAAAGGACGTCCATATTTCAAAACGATCGTTTCAAAAGGCATATTTTACGAACATTAGTGTTCTGCTTCTATTTCTTTCTTTCTTTTTTGGTTAAAAAAACGGGAATGGAAAAAGGCATCCCTCAGAATGGGAGAAAATCGTTGCAAACGAATCAATGGACAAAGGTTTAATCTCCAATATATATAAACAGCTCATGCAGCTTAATATTAGAAAAACAAACAACGCAATACAAAAATGGGCAGAAGATCTAAAGAGACGTTTCTTCAAAGAAGACACCGAGATGGCCAAGACGCACATGAAAAGCTGCTCAAGAGCACTAATTATTAGAGAAATGCAAATCAAAAGTACAATGAGGTATCACCTCACACCTGTTAGAATCGGCATCATCAGAAAATCTACAAACAACAAATTCTGGGGAGGGTGTGGACAAAAGGAGCCCTCTTCCACTATTGGTGGGAATGTAAATTGATACAGTCACTATGGGGAACAGTAAGGAGTTTCCTTAAAAAAGTTAGAAATAGAATTACCCTCTGATCCAGCAATCCCACTTCTGGGCATATACCCAGAGAAAACCATAAATCAAAAAGGCACATTCACCACAATGTTCATTGCAGCACTATTTACAATAGCCAGGTAATGGAAGCAACCGAAATGCCCACAGACAGACAAATGGATAAAGATGTGGGACATATATAAAATCGAATATTACTCAGCCATAAAACGGAATGAAACTGGGTCATTTGTAGAGACATCGATGGATCTAGAGACTGTCATACAGAATGAAGTAAGTCAGAAAGAGGAAAACAAATATTGTATATTAATGCATATATGGGGAACCTAAAAATGGTACAGATGAACTGGTTTGCAGGGAAGAAATAGAGACACAGAGGTAGAGAACAAACGTATGGACACCAAGTGTGGGAAGCCATGGGGTGGTGGTGGTGGGATGATTTGGAGATTGGGATTGAACTGTATACATGTATATGCATAAAATACATAACAAATAATAACCTGCTGTATAAAAAATAAATAAAATTAAAGTTCAAAATTTTAAAAAATAAAATTTAAAAATAAAACAGAAAAAAGTTCTTCCCTTCACACAGATGCATTTATATGAATGAATTATTTCCATGCTTATATCTATAAATACATAAAAGAGGAATAAAATCTAACTTGAACCATAAAAGAAAAAAAAAACCTGAACCCACCAGTTATACAGAGGAACACCCAATCAGGGCACTTGCTCCAGCGGAAAACAATTCTGTAATTGGTCAGAGGTGGGGAATCATCTCCCATACAGCCAGCAACCCACCCCCCACACAAGGAGCGTCCTCATTGCAAAGCTGGGGGACCGTACCAAGGCATCTGTGAGTAAACGTGAGCTGAGCCCCAGGCCAGCTGCTGCTGAACTGTTCCCACCCTTCCCAGGTAAAACACCTGAATATGTACAAGGGCTTGAAAGCCTAGAGGAAGGGCCACGGAACCACACAAGCGACAGCCCACCGGCCAACTTGGTGCCTGCAGGCCAGCCAGGATGGTCCTGGCCCCGGGCGCTCTTCCAGAAGTTTTCCATTGCCCTGCCTGAGATACCCCTCCTGTCCCGGCCCCCACTGGTTTTTTCCTTCCTCACCTCTGTCCGGAGAGAGATTCCAGCGGAAGGTATGGGTGACACATCCTCTTCTTTATAGGTGGCAGCCTGGCAACTCCTGCAGAAAGGCCAACAGAGCCCCACTCACACCGGGCAACCCACAAAGCCATGGCCCCTCACTCCCTCACACCAGCACAGCCCCGAGACTGCTGACGGGGCAGAGAATCTGGAGTCAGGCACAGCTTCATGGGCTATTGCTGCCTGGAGCACTGTTTATATTGACCTCAACCAGGCACACCTGGGGAGGGCCGGCCGGCAGGGTAAGGCTGCCCAGGTCAGCTAATCCACAACCCTCAGGGAATCACATTGTTGAAAATGGACCTCGCTAAGGCAGAATAGAAGTCAAGGAAAAAAAGGACACAATGCCATTTGCAGCCCCGTAGATGAGTCTGGAGGTAATCACGTGACTTGTAGTAAGTCAGAAAGTGAAAGACACATATCGTGTCATATCACTTATAGGTCTTACCTAAAAATGGATACCAGGGCAGATATTTCCACGGAGAAGGGCAATCACAGATTCATTAAAAAACTTATGGTTCACCAATGGAAATGTGTGAGGATTGGTTTCATTACGATATCGGGGTTAACAGACATATACAAACACAGGGGACATATATAATCACCAAAGACCTACGGAATACCAAGAGAAGACTACTCAACATTCTGTCATAACGTACATGGGAAAAGGATCCCAGGAAGAACAGACATCTGTATATGTGTAAAAGAACCACATCTTCCACACCTACAACAAGCCAAACATTGTAATCAAACTTGCTGTAATACAAAATAAAAAAATAAATTAAAAACACGAACAAGAAGTAGTGAGACAAACTTGAGGGGCTTTCTCCTGGCACATTCCATTCTAAATTCCAATCTAGAACACGACTTCCATTGAGGCTCTGTTGCCCTAGTAACCAGATTCGGTAAGGGAGAACTGCTGCCACCTTGTGGCCGTTTCACACAACAGCAGCTTTAATCCCAGCGCTAATGGTCAGTTGATATTCAAAATCATTGCCGGCCTGTAAATGACACCTGCCCTGAAAACAAATCCTGGGGTCACATATCGACCAAAAAATTCAAAGGACGTCCATATTTCAAAACGACCGTTTCAAAAGGCATATTTTACGCACATTACTGTTCTGCTTCTATTTCTTTCTTTCTTTTTCGGTTAAAAAAAACGGGAATGGAAAAAGGCATCCCTCAGAATGGGAGAAAATCGTTGCAAACGAATCAATGGACAAAGGTTTAATCTCCAATATATATAAACAGCTCATGCAGCTTAAAATTAGAAAAACAAACAACCCAATACAAATTGGGCAGAAGATCTAAAGAGACGTTTCTTCAAAGAAGACACCGAGATGGCCAAGACGCACATGAAAAGCTGCTCAAGAGCACTAATTATTAGAGAAATGCAAATCAAAAGTACAATGAGGTATCACCTCACACCTGTTAGAATCGGCATCATCAGAAAATCTACAAACAACAAATTCTGGGGAGGGTGTGGACAAAAGGAGCCCTCTTCCACTATTGGTGGGAATGTAAATTGATACAGTCACTATGGGGAACAGTAAGGAGTTTCCTTTAAAAAGCTAGAAATAGAATTACCCTCTGATCCAGCAATCCCACTTGTGGGCATATACCCAGAGAAAACCATAAATCAAAAAGGCACATTCACCACAATGTTCATTGCAGCACTATTTACAATAGCCAGGTAATGGAAGCAACCGAAATGCCCAGAGACAGACGAATGGATAAAGATGTGGTACATATATAAAATGGAATATTACTCAGCCATAAAAAGGAATGAAACTGGGTCATTTGTAGAGACATCGTTGGATCTAGAGACTGTCATACAGAATGAAGTAAGTCAGAAAGAGGAAAACAAATATTGTATATTAATGCATATATGGGGAACCTAAAAATGGTACAGATGAACTGGTTTGCAGGGAAGAAATAGAGACACAGAGGTAGAGAACAAACGTATGGACACCAAGTGTGGGAAGCCATGGGGTGGTGGTGGTGGGATGATTTGGAGATTGGGATTGAACTGTATACATGTATATGCATAAAATACATAACAAATAACAACCTGCTGTATAAAAAATAAATAGAATTAAAGTTCAAAATTTTAAAAAATAAAATTTAAAAATAAAACAGAAAAAAGTTCTTCCCTTCACACAGATGCATTTATATGAATGAATTATTTCCATGCTTATATCTATAAATACATTAAAGAGGAATAAAATCTAACTTGAACCATAAAAGAAAAAAAAAACCTGAACCCACCAGTTATACAGAGGAACACCCAATCAGGGCACTTGCTCCAGCGGAAAACAATTCTGTAATTGGTCAGAGGTGGGGAATCATCTCCCATACAGCCAGCAACCCACCCCCCACACAAGGAGCGTCCTCATTGCAAAACTGGGGGACCGTGCCGAGGCATCTGTGAGTAAACGTGAGCTGAGCCCCAGGCCAGCTGCTGCTGAACTGTTCCCACCCTTCCCAGGTAAAACACCTGAATATGTACAAGGGCTTGAAAGCCTAGAGGAAGGGCCACGGAACCACACAAGCGACAGCCCACAGGCCAACTTGGTGCCTGCAGGCCAGCCAGGATGGTCCTGGCCCCGGGCGCTCTTCCAGAAGTTTTCCATTGCCCTGCCTGAGATACCCCTCCTGTCCCGGCCCCCACTGGTTTTTTCCTTCCTCACCTCTGTCCGGAGAGGGATTCCAGCGGAAGGTATGGGTGACACAACCTCTTCTTTATAGGTGGCAGCCTGGCAACTCCTGCAGAAAGGCCAACAGAGCCCCACTCACACCGGGCAACCCACAAAGCCATGGCCCCTCACTCCCTCCCACCAGCACAGCCCCGAGACTGCTGACGGGGCAGAGAATCTGGAGTCAGGCACAGCTTCAGGGGCTATTGCTGCCTGGAGCACTGTTTATATTGACCTCAACCAGGCACACCTGTGGAGGGCCGGCCAGCAGCGTAAGGCTGCCCAGGTCAGCTAATCCACAACCCTCAGGGAATCACATTGTTGAAAATGGACCTCGCTAAGGCAGAATAGAAGTCAAGGAAAAAAAGGACACAATGCCATTTGCAGCCCCGTAGATGAGTCTGGAGGTAATCACGTGACTTGTAGTAAGTCAGAAAGTGAAAGACACATATCGTGTCATATCACTTATAGGTCTTACCTAAAAATGGATACCAGGGCAGATATTTCCACGGAGAAGGGCAATCACAGATTCATTAAAAAACTAATGGTTCACCAATGGAAAGGTGTGAGGATTGGTTTCATTACGATATCGGGGTTAACAGACATATACAAACACAGGGGACATATATAATCACCAAAGACCTACGGAATACCAAGAGAAGACTACTCAACATTCTGTCATAACGTACATGGGAAAAGGATCCCAGGAAGAACAGACATCTGTATATGTGTAAAAGAACCACATCTTCCACACCTACAACAAGCCAAACATTGTAATCAAACTTGCTGTAATACAAAATAAAAAAATAAATTAAAAACACGAACAAGAAGTAGTGAGACAAACTTGAGGGGCTTTCTCCTGGCACATTCCATTCTAAATTCCAATCTAGAACACGACTTCCATTGAGGCTCTGTTGCCCTAGTAACCAGATTCGGTAAGGGAGAACTGCTGCCACCTTGTGGCCGTTTCACACAACAGCAGCTTTAATCCCAGCGCTAATGGTCAGTTGATATTCAAAATCATTGCCGGCCTGTAAATGACACCTGCCCTGAAAACAAATCCTGGGGTCACATATCGACCAAAAAATTCAAAGGACGTCCATATTTCAAAACGATCGTTTCAAAAGGCATATTTTACGAACATTAGTGTTCTGCTTCTATTTCTTTCTTTCTTTTTTGGTTAAAAAAACGGGAATGGAAAAAGGCATCCCTCAGAATGGGAGAAAATCGTTGCAAACGAATCAATGGACAAAGGTTTAATCTCCAATATATATAAACAGCTCATGCAGCTTAATATTAGAAAAACAAACAACGCAATACAAAAATGGGCAGAAGATCTAAAGAGACGTTTCTTCAAAGAAGACACCGAGATGGCCAAGACGCACATGAAAAGCTGCTCAAGAGCACTTATTATTAGAGAAATGCAAATCAAAAGTACAATGAGGTATCACCTCACACCTGTTAGAATCGGCATCATCAGAAAATCTACAAACAACAAATTCTGGGGAGGGTGTGGACAAAAGGAGCCCTCTTCCACTATTGGTGGGAATGTAAATTGATACAGTCACTATGGGGAACAGTAAGGAGTTTCCTTAAAAAAGCTAGAAATAGAATTACCATATGATCCAGCAATCCCACTTCTGGGCATATACCCAGAGAAAACCATAACTCAAAAAGGCACATTCACCACAATGTTCATTGCAGCACTGTTTACAATAGCCAGGTAATGGAAGCAACCGAAATGCCCCCAGACAGAGGAATGGATAAAGATGTGGTACATATATAAAATGGAATATTACTCAGCCATAAAAAGGAATGAAACTGGGTCATTTGTAGAGACATCGATGGATCTAGAGACTGTCATACAGAATGAAGTAAGTCAGAAAGAGGAAAACAAATATTGTATATTAATGCATATATGTGGAACCTATAAATGGTACAGATGAACTGGTTTGCAGGGAAGAAATAGAGACACAGAGGTAGAGAAGAAACGTATGGACACCAAGTGTGGGAAGCCATGGGTTGGTGGTGGTGGGATGATTTGGAGATTGGGATTGAACTGTATACATGTATATGCATAAAATACATAACAAATAATAACCTGCTGTATAAAAAATAAATAAAATTAAAGTTCAAAATTTTAAAAAGTAAAATTTAAAAATAAAACAGAAAAAATTTCTCCCCTTCACACAGATGCATTTATATGAATGAATTATTTCCATGCTTATATCTATAAATACATAAAAGAGGAATAAAATCTTACTTGAACCATAAAAGAGAAAAAAAAAACCTGAACCCACCAGTTATACAGAGGAAAACCCAATCAGGGCACTTGCTCCAGCGGAAAACAATTCTGAAATTGGTCAGAGGTGGGGAATCATCTCCCATACAGCCAGCAACCCACCCCCCACACAAGGAGCGTCCTCATTGCAAATCTGGGGGACCGTGCCGAGGCATCTGTGAGTAAACGTGAGCTGAGCCCCAGGCCAGCTGCTGCTGAACTGTTCCCACCCTTCCCAGGTAAATCACCTGAATATGTACAAGGGTTGAAAGCCTAGAGGAAGGGCCACGGGACCACACAAGCGACAGCCCACAGGCCAACTTGGTGCCTGCAGGCCAGCCAGGATGGTCCTGGCCCCGGGCGCTCTTCCAGAAGTTTTCCATTGCCCTGCCTGAGATACCCCTCCTGTCCCGGGCCCCACTGGTTTTTTCCTTCCTCACCTCTGTCCGGAGAGAAATTCCAGCGGAAGGTATGGGTGACACATCCTCTTCTTTATAGGTGGCAGCCTAGCAAATCCTGCAGAAAGGCCAGCAGAGCCCCACTCACACCGGGCCACCCACAAAGCCATGGCCCCTCACTCCCTCCCACCAGCACAGCCCCGAGACTGCTGACGGGGCAGAAAATCTGGAGTCAGGCACAGCTTCAGGGACTATTGCTGCCTGGAGCTCTGTTTATATTGACCTCAACCAGGCACAACTGTGGAGGGCCGGCCGGCTGGGTAAGGCTGCCCACGTCAGCTAATCCACAACCCTCAGGGAATCACATTGTTGAAAATGGACCTCGCTAAGGCAGAATAGAAGTCAAGGATAAAAAGGACACAATGCCATTTGCAGCCCCGTAGATGAGTCTGGAGGTAATCACGTGACTTGTAGTAAGTCAGAAAGTGAAAGACACATATCGTGTCATATCACTTATAGGTGTTACCTAAAAATGGATACCAGGGCAGATATTTCCACGGAGAAGGGCAATCACCGATTCATTAAAAAACTTATGGTTCACCAATGGAAAGGTGTGAGGATTGGTTTCATTACGATATCGGGGTTAAGAGACATATACAAACACAGGGGACATATATAATCACCAAAGACCTACGGAATACCAAGAGAAGACTACTCAACATTCTGTCATAACGTACATGGGAAATGGATCCCAGGAAGCACAGACATCTGTATATGTCTAAAAGAACCACAGCTTCCACACCTACAACGAGCCAAACATTGTAATCAAACTTGCTGTAATAAAAAATAAAAAAATAAATTAAAAACACGAACAAGAAGTAGTGAGACAAACTTGAGGGGCTTTCTCCTGGCACATTCCATTCTAAATTCCAATCTAGAACACGACTTCCATTGAGGCTCTGTTGCCCTAGTAACCAGATTCGGTAAGGGAAAACGGCTGCCACCTTGTGGCCGTTTCACACAACAGCAGCTTTAATCCCAGCGCTAATGGTCAGTTGATATTCAAAATCATTGCCGGCCTGTAAATGACACCTGCACTGAAAACAAATCCGGGGTCACATATCGACCAAAAAATTCAAAGGACGTCCATATTTCAAAACAACCGTTTCAAAAGGCATATTTTACGCACATTAGAGTTCTGTTTCTTTTTCTTTCTTTCTTTTTTGGTTAAAAAAACGGGAATGGAAAAAGGCATCCCTCAGAATGGGAGAAAATCGTTGCAAACGAATCAATGGACAAAGGTTTAATCTCCAATATATATAAACAGCTCATGCAGCTTAATATTAGAAAAACAAACAACCCAAGACAAAAATGGGCAGAAGATCTAAAGAGACGTTTCTTCAAAGAAGACACAGAGATGGCCAAGACGCACATGAAAAGCTGCTCAAGAGCACTAATTATTAGAGGAATGCAAATCAAAAGTACAATGAGGTATCGCCTCACACCTGTTAGAATAGGCATCATCAGAAAATCTACAAACAACAAATTCTGGGGAGAGTGTGGACAAAAGGAACCCTCTTCCACTATTGGTGGGAATGTAAATTGATACAGTCACTATGGGGAACAGTAAGGAGTTTCCTTAAAAAAGCTAGAAATAGAATTACCATATGATCCAGCAATCCCACTTCTGGGCATATACCCAGAGAAAACCATAACTCAAAAAGGCACATTCACCACAATGTTCATTGCAGCACTCTCTACAATAGCCAGGTAATGGAAGCAACCGAAATGCCCACAGACAGACGAATGGATAAAGATGTGGTACATATATAAAATGGAATATTACTCAGCCATAAAAAGGAATGAAACTGGGTCATTTGTAGAGACATCGATGGATCTAGAGACTGTCATACAGAATGAAGTAAGTCAGAAAGAGGAAAACAAATATTGTATATTAATGCATATATGTGGAAATTAAAAATGGTACAGATGAACTGGTTTTCAGGGAAGAAATAGAGACACAGAGGTAGAGAACAAACGTATGGACACCAAGTGTGGGAAGCCATGGGGTGGTGGTGGTGGGATGATTTGGAGATTGGGATGGAATTGTATACATGTATATGCATAAAATACATAACAAATAATAACCTGCTGTATAAAAAATAAATAAAATTAAAGTTCAAAATTTTAAAAAGTAAAATTTAAAAATAAAACAGAAAAAAGTTCTTCCCTTCACACAGATGCATTTATATGAATGAATTATTTCCATGCTTATATCTATAAATACATAAAAGAGGAATAAAATCTTACTTGAACCATAAAAGAGAAAAAAAATACCTGAACCCACCAGTTATACAGAGGAAAACACAATCAGGGCACTTGCCCAGCGGAAAACAATTCTGAAATTGGTCAGAGGTGGGGAATCATCTCCCATACAGCCAGCAACCCACCCCCCACACAAGGAGCGTCCTCATTGCAAAGCTGGGGGACCATGCCGAGGCATCTGTGAGTAAACGTGAGCTGAGCCCCAGGCCAGCTGCTGCTGAACTGTTCCCACCCTTCCCAGGTAAAACACCTGAATATGTACAAGGGCTTGAAAGCCTAGAGGAAGGGCCACGGAACCACAAAAGTGACAGCCCACTGGCCAACTTGGTGCCTGCAGGCCAGCCAGGATGGTCCTGGCCCCGGGCGCTCTTCCAGAAGGTTTCCATTGCCCTGCCTGAGATACCCTTCCTGTCCCGGCCCCCAGTGGTTTTTTCCTTCCTCACATCGGTCCGGAGAGAAATTCCAGCGGAAGGTATCGGTGACACATCCTCTTCTTTATAGGTGGCAGCCTGGCAACTCCTGCAGAAAGGCCTGCAGAGCCCCACTCACACCGGGCCACCCACAAAGCCATGGCCCCTCACTCCCTCCCACCAGCACAGCCCCGAGACTGCTGACGGGGCAGAGAATCTGGAGTCAGGCACAGCTTCAGGGGCTATTGATGCCTGGAGCACTGTTTATATTGACCTCAACCAGGCACACCTGGGGAGGGCCGGCCAGCAGGGTAAGGCTGCCCGGGTCATCTAATCCACAACCCTCAGGGAATCACATTGTTGAAAATGGACCTCGCTAAGGCAGAATAGAAGTCAAGGAAAAAAAGGACACAATGCCATTTGCAGCCCCGTAGATGAGTCTGGAGGTAATCACGTGACTTGTAGTAAGTCAGAAAGTGAAAGACACATATCGTGTCGTATCACTTATAGGTGTTACCTAAAAATGGATACCAGGGCAGATATTTCCACGGAGAAGGGCAATCACAGATTCATTAAAAAACTTATGGTTCACCAATGGAAAGGTGTGAGGATTGGTTTCATTACGATATCGGGGTTAACAGACATATACAAACACAGGTGACATATATAATCACCAAAGACCTACGGAATACCAAGAGAAGACTACTCAACATTCTGTCATAACGTACATGGGAAAAGGATCCCAGGAAAAACAGACATCTGTATATGTGTAAAAGAACCACATCTTCCACACCTACAACAAGCCAAACATTGTAATCAAACTTGCTGTAATAAAAAATAAAAAAAATAAATTAAATACACGAACAAGAAGTAGTGAGACAAACTTGAGGGGCTTTCTCCTGGAACATTCCATTCTAAATTCCAATCTAGAACACGACTTCCATTGAGGCTCTGTTGCCCTAGTAACCAGATTCGGTAAGGGAGAACTGCTGCCACCTTCTGGCCGTTTCACACAACAGCAGCTTTAATCCCAGCGCTAATGGTCAGTTGATATTCAAAATCATTGCCGGCTTGTAAATGACACCTGCACTGAAAACAAATCCGGGGTCACATATCGACCAAAAAATTCAAAGGACGTCCATATTTCAAAACGACCGTTTCAAAAGGCATATTTTACGCACATTAGTGTTCTGTTTCTTTTTCTTTCTTTCTTTTTTGGTTAAAAAAACGGGAATGGAGAAAGGCATCCCTCAGAATGGGAGAAAATCGTTGCAAACGAATCAATGGACAAAGGTTTAATCTCCAATATATATAAAGAGCTCATGCAGCTTAATATTAGAAAAACAAACAACCCAATACAAAAATGGGCAGAAGATCTAAAGAGACGTTTCTTCAAAGAAGACACAGAGATGGCCAAGACGCACATGAAAAGCTGCTCAGGAGCACAAATTATTAGAGGAATGCAAATCAAAAGTACAATGAGGTATCGCCTCACACCTGGTAGAATCGGCATCATCAGAAAATCTACAAAAAACAAATTCTGGGGAGAGTGTGGACAAAAGGAGCCCTTTTCCACTATTGGTGGGAATGTAAATTGATACAGTCACTAAGGGGAACAGTAAGGAGTTTCCTTAAAAAAGCTAGAAATAGAATTACCATATGATCCAGCAATCCCACTTCTGGGCATATACCCAGAGAAAACCATAACTCAAAAAGGCACATTCACCACAATGTTCATTGCAGCACTCTTTACAATAGCCTGGTAATCGAAGCAACTGAAATGCCCACAGACAGACGAATGGATAAAGATGTGGTACATATATAAAATCGAATATTACTCAGCCATAAAAAGGAATGAAACTGGGTCATTTGTAGAGACATCGATGGATGTAGATACTCTCATACAGAATGAAGTAAGTCAGAAAGAGGAAAACAAATATTGTATATTAATGCATATATGTGGAACCTAAAAATGGTACAGATGAACTGGTTTGCAGGGAAGAAATAGAGACACAGAGGTAGAGAACAAACGTATGGACACCAAGTGTGGGAAGCCATGGTGTGGTGGTGGTGGGATGATTTGAAGATTGGGATTGAACTGTATACATGTATATCCATAAAATACATAACAATAATAACCTGCTGTATAAAAAATAAATAAAATAAAAGTTCAAAATTTTAAATAGTAAAATTTAAAAATAAAACAGAAAAAAGTTCTTCCCTTCACACAGATGGATTTATATGAATGAATTATTTCCATGCTTATATCTATAAATACATAAAAGAGGAATAAAATCTAACTTGAACCATAAAAGAGAAAAAAAAACCTGAACCCACCAGTTATACAGAGGAAAACCCAATCAGGGCACTTGCTCCAGCAGAAAACAATTCTGAAATTGGTCAGAGGTGGGGAATCATCTCCCATACAGCCAGCAACCCACCCCCCACACAAGGAGCGTCCTCATTGCAAAGCTGGGGGACCGTGCCGAGACATCTGTGAGTAAACCTGAGCTGAGTCCCAGGCCAGCTGCTGCTGAACTGTTCCCACCCTTCCCAGGTAAAACACCTGAATATGTACAAGGGCTTGAAAGCCTAGAGGAAGGGCCACGGAACCACACAAGCGACAGCCCACAGGCCAACTTGGTGCCTGCAGGCCAGCCAGGATGGTCCTGGCCCCGGGCGCTCTTCCAGAAGGTTTCCATTGCCCTGCCTGAGATACCCTTCCTGTCCCGGCCCCCAGTGGTTTTTTCCTTCCTCACATCGGTCCGGAGAGAAATTCCAGCGGAAGGTATCGGTGACACATCCTCTTCTTTATAGGTGGCAGCCTGGCAACTCCTGCAGAAAGGCCTGCAGAGCCCCACTCACACCGGGCCACCCACAAAGCCATGGCCCCTCACTCCCTCCCACCAGCACAGCCCCGAGACTGCTGACGGGGCAGAGAATCTGGAGTCAGGCACAGCTTCAGGGGCTATTGATGCCTGGAGCACTGTTTATATTGACCACAACCAGGCACACCTGGGGAGGGCCGGCCAGCAGGGTAAGGCTGCCCGGGTCAGCTAATCCACAACCCTCAGGGAATCACATTGTTGAAAATGGACCTCGCTAAGGCAGAATAGAAGTCAAGGAAAAAAAGGACACAATGCCATTTGCAGCCCCGTAGATGAGTCTGGAGGTAATCACGTGACATGTAGTAAGTCAGAAAGTGAAAGACACATATCGTGTCATATCACTTATAGGTGTTACCTAAAAATGCATACCAGGGCAGATATTTCCACGGAGAACGGCAATCACAGATTCATTAAAAACTTATGGTTCACCAATGGAAAGGTGTGAGGATTGGTTTCATTACGATATCGGGGTTAACAGACATATACAAACACAGGGGACATATATAATCACCAAAGACCTACGGAATACCAAGAGAAGACTACTCAACATTCTGTCATAACGTACATGGGAAAAGGATCCCAGGAAGAACAGACATCTGTATATGTGTAAAAGAACCACATCTTCCACACCTACAACAAGCCAAACATTGTAATCAAACTTGCTGTAATACAAAATAAAAAAATAAATTAAAAACACGAACAAGAAGTAGTGAGACAAACTTGAGGGGCTTTCTCCTGGCACATTCCATTCTAAATTCCAATCTAGAACATGACTTCCATTGAGGCACTGTTGCCCTAGTAACCAGATTCGGTAAGGGAGAACTGCTGCCACCTTGTGGCCGTTTCACACAACAGCAGTTTTATCCCAGCGCTAATGGTCAGTTGGTATTCAAAATCATTGCCAGCCTGTAAATGACACCTGCCCTGAAAACAAATGCTGGGGTCACATATCGACCAAAAAATTCAAAGGACGTCCATATTTCAAAACGACCGTTTCAAAAGGCATATTTTACGCACATTAGTGTTCTACTTCTATTTCTTTCTTCTCTTTTTTGGTTATAAAAAACGGGAATGGAAAAAGGCATCCCTCAGAATGGGAGAAAATCGTTGCAAACGAATCAATGGACAAAGGTTTAATCTCCAATATATATAAACAGCTCATGCAGCTTAATATTACAAAAACAAACAACCCAATACAAAAATGGGCAGAAGATCTAAAGAGACGTTTCTTCAAAGAAGACACCGAGATGGCCAAGACGCACATGAAAAGCTGCTCAAGAGCACTAATTATTACAGAAATGCAAATCAAAAGTACAATGAGGTATCACCTCACACCTGTTAGAATCGGCATCATCAGAAAATCTACAAACAACAAATTCTGGGGAGGGTGTGGACAAAAGGAGCCCTCTTCCACTATTGGTGGGAATGTAAATTGATACAGTCACTATGGGGAACAGTAAGGAGTTTCCTTAAAAAAGCTAGAAATAGAATTACCCTCTGATCCAGCAATCCCACTTCTGGGCATATACCCAGAGAAAACCATAAATCAAAAAGGCACATTCACCACAATGTTCATTGCAGCACTCTTTACAATAGCCAGGTAATGGAAGCAACCGCAATGCCCACAGACAGACGAATGGATAAAGATGTGGTACATATATAAAATGGAATATTACTCAGCCATAAAAAGGAATGAAACTGGGTCATTTGTAGAGACATCGATGGATCTAGAGACTGTCATACAGAATGAAGTAAGTCAGAAAGAGGAAAACAAATATTGTATATTAATGCATATATGTGGAACCTAAAAATGGTACAGATGAACTGGTTTGCAGGGAAGAAATAGAGACACAGAGGTAGAGAACAAACGTATGGACACCAAGTGTGGGAAGCCATGGGGTGGTGGTGGTGGGATGATTTGGAGATTGGGATTGAACTGTATACATGGATATGCATAAAATACATAACCAATAATAACCTGCTGTATAAAAAATAAATAAAATTAAAGTTCAAAATTTTAAGAAATAAAATTTAAAAGTAAAACAGGAAAAAGTTCTTCCCTTCACACAGATGCATTTATATGAATGAATCATTTCCATGCTTATATCCATAAATACATAAAAGAGGAATAAAATCTAACTTGAACCATAAAAGAAAAAAAAAACCTGAACCCACCAGTTATACAGAGGAACACCCAATCAGGGCACTTGCTCCAGCGGAAAACAGTTCTGAAATTGGTCAGAGGTGGGGAATCATCTCCCATACAGCCAGCAACCCACACCCCACACAAGGAGCGTCCTCATTGCAAAGCTGGGGGACCGTGCCGAGGCATCTGTGAGTAAACGTGAGCTGAGCCCCAGGCCAGCTGCTGCTGAACTGTTCCCACCCTTCCCAGGTAAAACACCTGAATATGTACAAGGGCTTGAAAGCCTAGAGGAAGGGCCACGGAACCACACAAACGACAGCCCACAGGCCAACTTGGTGCCTGCAGGCCAGCCAGGATGGTCCTGGCCCCGGGCGCTCTTCCAGAAGTTTTCCATTGCCCTGCCTGAGATACCCCTCCTGTCCCGGCCCCCACTGGTTTTTTTCCTTCCTCACCTCTGTCCAGAGAGAAATTCCAGCGGAAGGTATGGGTGACACATCCTCTTCTTTATAGGTGGCAGCCTGGCAACTCCTGCAGAAAGGCCAGCAGAGCCCCACTCACACCGGGCCACCCACAAAGCCATGGCCCCTCACTCCCTCCCACCAGCACAGCCCCGAGACTGCTGACGGGGCAGAGAATCTGGAGTCAGGCACAGCTTCAGGGGCTATTGCTGCCTGGAGCACTCTTTATATTGACCTCAACCAGGCACACCTGGGGAGGGCCGGCCGGCAGGGTAAGGCTGCCCAGGTCAGCTAATCCACAACCCTCAGGGAATCACATTGTTGAAAATGGACCTCGCTAAGGCAGAAGAGAAGTCAAGGAAAAAAAGGACACAATGCCATTTGCAGCCCCGTAGATGAGTCTGGAGGTAATCACGTGACTTGTAGTAAGTCAGAAAGTGAAAGACACATATCGTGTCATATCACTTATAGGTGTTACCTAAAAATGGATACCAGGGCAGATATTTCCACGGAGAAGGGCAATCACAGATTCATTAAAAAACTTATGGTTCACCAATGGAAAGGTGTGAGGATTGGTTTCATTACGATATCGGGGTAAACAGACATATACAAACACAGGGGACATATATAATCACCAAAGACCTACGGAATACCAAGAGAAGACTACTCAACATTCTGTCATAACGTACATGGGAAAAGGATCCCAGGAAGAACAGACATCTGTATATGTGTAAAAGAACCACATCTTCCACACCTACAACAAGCCAAAC
Organism: Mesoplodon bidens; assembly: GCF_964165515.1. Taxonomy (NCBI): domain Eukaryota; kingdom Metazoa; phylum Chordata; class Mammalia; order Artiodactyla; family Ziphiidae; genus Mesoplodon; species Mesoplodon bidens. The sequence goes on from NW_027672388.1 coordinate 153,398, forward strand.
ATTGTAATCAAACTTGCTGTAATACAAAATAAAAAAATAAATTAAAAACACGAACAAGAAGTAGTGAGACAAACTTGAGGGGCTTTCTCCTGGCACATTCCATTCTAAATTCCAATCTAGAACATGACTTCCATTGAGGCACTGTTGCCCTAGTAACCAGATTCGGTAAGGGAGAACTGCTGCCACCTTGTGGCCGTTTCACACAACAGCAGTTTTATCCCAGCGCTAATGGTCAGTTGATATTCAAAATCATTGCCAGCCTGTAAATGACACCTGCCCTGAAAACAAATCCTGGGGTCACATATCGACCAAAAAATTCAAAGGACGTCCATATTTCAAAACGACCGTTTCAAAAGGCATATTTTACGCACATTAGTGTTCTGCTTCTATTTCTTTCTTTCTCTTTTGGTTAAAAAAAACGGGAATGGAAAAAGGCATCCCTCAGAATGGGAGAAAATCGTTGCAAACGAATCAATGGACAAAGGTTTAATCTCCAATATATATAAACAGCTCATGCAGCTTAATATTAGAAAAACAAACAACCCAATACAAAAATGGGCAGAAGATCTAAAGAGACGTTTCTTCAAAGAAGACACCGAGATGGCCAAGACGCACATGAAAAGCTGCTCAAGAGCACTAATTATTACAGAAATGCAAATCAAAAGTACAATGAGGTATCACCTCACACCTGTTAGAATCGGCATCATCAGAAAATCTACAAACAACAAATTCTGGGGAGGGTGTGGACAAAAGGAGCCCTCTTCCACTATTGGTGGGAATGTAAATTGATACAGTCACTATGGGGAACAGTAAGGAGTTTCCTTAAAAAAGCTAGAAATAGAATTACCCTCTGATCCAGCAATCCCACTTCTGGGCATATACCCAGAGAAAACCATAAATCAAAAAGGCACATTCACCACAATGTTCATTGCAGCACTCTTTACAATAGCCAGGTAATGGAAGCAACCGCAATGCCCACAGACAGACGAATGGATAAAGATGTGGTACATATATAAAATGGAATATTACTCAGCCATAAAAAGGAATGAAACTGGGTCATTTGTAGAGACATCGATGGATCTAGAGACTGTCATACAGAATGAAGTAAGTCAGAAAGAGGAAAACAAATATTGTATATTAATGCATATATGTGGAACCTAAAAATGGTACAGATGAACTGGTTTGCAGGGAAGAAATAGAGACACAGAGGTAGAGAACAAACGTATGGACACCAAGTGTGGGAAGCCATGGGGTGGTGGTGGTGGGATGATTTGGAGATTGGGATTGAACTGTATACATGGATATGCATAAAATACATAACCAATAATAACCTGCTGTATAAAAAATAAATAAAATTAAAGTTCAAAATTTTAAGAAATAAAATTTAAAAATAAAACAGAAAAAAGTTCTTCCCTTCACACAGATGCATTTATATGAATGAATCATTTCCATGCTTATATCCATAAATACATAAAAGAGGAATAAAATCTAACTTGAACCATAAAAGAAAAAGAAAACCTGAACCCACCAGTTATACAGAGGAACACCCAATCAGGGCACTTGCTCCAGCGGAAAACAGTTCTGAAATTGGTCAGAGGTGGGGAATCATCTCCCATACAGCCAACAACCCACCCCTCACACAAAGAGCGTCCTCATTGCAAAGCTGGGGGACCGTGCCGAGGCATCTGTGAGTAAACGTGAGCTGAGCCCCAGGCCAGCTGCTGCTGAACTGTTCCCACCCTTCCCAGGTAAAACACCTGAATATGTACAAGGGCTTGTAAGCCTAGAAGAAGGGCCACGGAACCACACAAACGACAGCCCACAGGCCAACATGGTGCCTGCAGGCCAGCCAGGATGGTCCTGGCACTGGGCGCTCTTCCAGAAGTTTTCCATTGCCCTGCCTGAGATACCCCTCCTGTCCTTGCCCCCACTGGTTTTTTTCCTTCCTCACCTCTGTCCAGAGAGAAATTCCAGCGGAAGGTATGGGTGACACATCCTCTTCTTTATAGGTGGCAGCCTGGCAACTCCTGCAGAAAGGCCAGCAGAGCCCCACTCACACCGGGCCACCCACAAAGCCATGGCCCCTCACTCCCTCCCACCAGCACAGCCCCGAGACTGCTGACGGGGCAGAGAATCTGGAGTCAGGCTCAGCTTCAGGGGCTATTGCTGCCTGGAGCACTGTTTATATTGACCTCAACCAGGCACACCTGGGGAGGGCCGGCCGGCAGGGTAAGGCTGCCCAGGTCAGCTAATCCACAACCCTCAGGGAATCACATTGTTGAAAATGGACCTCGCTAAGGCAGAAGAGAAGTCAAGGAAAAAAAGGACACAATGCCATTTGCAGCCCCGTAGATGAGTCTGGAGGTAATCACGTGACTTGTAGTAAGTCAGAAAGTGAAAGACACATATCGTGTCATATCACTTATAGGTGTTACCTAAAAATGGATACCAGGGCAGATATTTCCACGGAGAAGGGCAATCACAGATTCATTAAAAAACTTATGGTTCACCAATGGAAAGGTGTGAGGATTGGTTTCATTACGATATCGGGGTTAACAGACATATACAAACACAGGGGACATATATAATCACCAAAGACCTACGGAATACCAAGAGAAGACTACTCAACATTCTGTCATAACGTACATGGGAAAACATCCCAGGAAGAACAGACATCTGTATATGTGTAAAAGAACCACATCTTCCACACCTACAACAAGCCAAACATTGTAATCAAACTTGCTGTAATACAAAATAAAAAAATAAATTAAAAACACGAACAAGAAGTAGGGAGACAAACTTGAGGGGCTTTCTCCTGGCACATTCCATTCTAAATTCCAATCTAGAACACGACTTCCATTGAGGCTCTGTTGCCCTAGTAACCAGATTCGGTAAGGGAGAACTGCTGCCACCTTGTGGCCGTTTCACACAACAGCAGCTTTAATCCCAGCGCTAATGGTCAGTTGATATTCAAAATCATTGCCGGCCTGTAAATGACACCTGCCCTGAAAACAAATCCCGGGGTCACATATCGACCAAAAAATTCAAAGGACGTCCATATTTCAAAACGACCGTTTCAAAAGGCATATTTTACGCACATTAGTGTTCTGCTTCTATTTCTTTCTTTCTTTTTTGGTTAAAAAAACGGGAATGGAAAAAGGCATCCCTCAGAATGGGAGAAAATCGTTGCAAACGAATCAATGGACAAAGGTTTAATCTCCAATATATATAAACAGCTCATGCAGCTTAATATTAGAAAAACAAACAACCCAATACAAATTGGGTAGAAGATCTAAAGAGACGTTTCTTCAAAGAAGACACCGAGATGGCCAAGACGCACATGAAAAGCTGCTCAAGAGCACTAATTATTAGAGAAATGCAAATCAAAAGTACAATGAGGTATCACCTCACACCTGTTAGAATCGGCATCATCAGAAAATCTACAAACAACAAATTCTGGGGAGGGTGTGGACAAAAGGAGCCCTCTTCCACTATTGGTGGGAATGTAAATTGATACAGTCACTATGGGGAACAGTAAGGAGTTTCCTTAAAAAAGCTAGAAATAGAATTACCCTCTGATCCAGCAATCCCACTTCTGGGCATATACACAGAGAAAGCCATAAATCAAAAAGGCACATTCACCACAATGTTCATTGCAGCACTATTTACAATAGCCAGGTAATGGAAGCAACCGAAATGCCCACAGACAGACGAATGGATAAAGATGTGGTACATATATAAAATGGAATATTACTCAGCCATAAAAAGGAATGAAACTGGGTCATTTGTAGAGACATCGATGGATCTAGAGACTGTCATACAGAATGAAGTAAGTCAGAAAGAGGAAAACAAATATTGTATATTAATGCATATATGTGGAACCTAAAAATGGTACAGATGAACTGGTTTGCAGGGAAGAAGTAGAGACACAGAGGTAGAGAACAAACGTATGGACACCAAGTGTGGGAAGCCATGGGGTGGTGGTAGTGGGATGATTTGGAGATTGGGATTGAACTGTATACATGGATATGCATAAAATACATAACAAATAATAACCTGCTGTATAAAAATAAATAAAATTAAAATTCAAAATTTTAGAAAATAAAATTTAAAAATAAAACAGAAAAAAGTTCTTCCCTTCACACAGATGCATTTATAAGAATGAATCATTTCCATGCTTATATCTATAAATACATAAAAGAGGAATAAAATCTAACTTGAACCATAAAAGAAAAAAAAAACCTGAACCCACCAGTTATACAGAGGAACACCCAATCAGGGCACTTGCTCCAGCGGAAAACAATTCTGAAATTGGTCAGAGGTGGGGTATCATCTCCCATACAGCCAGCAACCCACCCCCCACACAAGGAGCGTCCTCATTGCAAAGCTGGGGGACCGTGCCGAGGCATCTGTGAGTAAACGTGAGCTGAGCCCCAGGCCAGCTGCTGCTGAACTGTTCCCACCCTTCCCAGGTAAGACTACTGAATATGTACAAGGGCTTGAAAGCCTAGAGGAAGGGCCACGGAACCACACAAGCGACAGCCCACAGGCCAACTTGGTGCCTGCAGGCCAGCCAGGATGGTCCTGGCCCCGGGCGCTCTTCCAGAAGTTTTCCATTGCCCTGCCTGAGATACCCCTCCTGTCCCGGCCCCCACTGGTTTTTTCCTTCCTCACCTCGGTCCGGAGAGAAATTCCAGCGGAAGGTATGGGTGACATATCCTCTTCTTTATAGGTGGCAGCCTGGCAACTCCTGCAGAAAGGCCAGCAGAGCCCCACTCACACCGGGCCACCCACAAAGCCATGGCCCCTCACTCCCTCCCACCAGCACAGCCCCGAGACTGCTGACGGGGCAGAGAATCTGGAGTCAGGCACAGCTTCAGGGGCTATTGCTGCCTGGAGCACTGTTTATATTGACCTCAACCAGGCACACCTGGGGAGGGCCGGCCGGCAGGGTAAGGCTGCCCAGGTCAGCTAATCCACAACCCTCAGGGAATCACATTGTTGAAAATGGACCTCGCTAAGGCAGAAGAGAAGTCAAGGAAAAAAAGGACACAATGCCATTTGCAGCCCCGTAGATGAGTCTGGAGGTAATCACGTGACTTGTAGTAAGTCAGATAGTGAAAGACACATATCGTGTCATATCACTTATAGGTGTTACCTAAAAATGGATACCAGGGCAGATATTTCCACGGAGAAGGGCAATCACAGATTCATTAAAAAACTTATGGTTCACCAATGGAAAGGTGTGAGGATTGGTTTCATTACGATATCGGGGTTAACAGACACATACAAACACAGGGGACATATATAATCACCAAAGACCTACGGAATACCAAGAGAAGACTACTCAACATTCTGTCATAACGTACATGGGAAAAGGATCCCAGGAAGAACAGACATCTGTATATGTGTAAAAGAACCACATCTTCCACACCTACAACAAGCCAAACATTGTAATCAAACTTGCTGTAATACAAAATAAAAACATAAATTAAAAACACGAACATGAAGTAGTGAGACAAACTTGAGGGGCTTTCTCCTGGCACATTCCATTCTAAATTCCAATCTAGAACACGACTTCCATTGAGGCTCTGTTGCACTAGTAACCAGATTCGGTAAGGGAGAACTGCTGCCACCTTGTGGCCGTTTCACACAACAGCAGCTTTAATCCCAGCGCTAATGGTCAGTTGATATTCAAAATCATTGCCGGCCTGTAAATGACACCTGCCCTGAAAACAAATCCTGGGGTCACATATCGACGAAAAAATTCAAAGGACGTCCATATTTCAAAACGACCATTTCAAAAGGCATATTTTACGCACATTAGTGTTCTGCTTCTATTTCTTTCTTTCTGTTTTGGTTAAAAAAAACGGGAATGGAAAAAGGCATCCCTCAGAATGGGAGAAAATCGTTGCAAACGAATCAATGGACAAAGGTTTAATCTCCAATATATATAAACAGCTCATGCAGCTTAATATTAGAAAAACAAACAACGCAATACAAAAATGGGCAGAAGATCTAAAGAGACGTTTCTTCAAAGAAGACACCGAGATGGCCAAGACGCACATGAAAAGCTGCTCAAGAGCACTAATTATTAGAGAAATGCAAATCAAAAGTACAATGAGGTATCACCTCACACCTGTTAGAATCGGCATCATCAGAAAATCTACAAACAACAAATTCTGGGGAGGGTGTGGACAAAAGGAGCCCTCTTCCACTATTGGTGGGAATGTAAATTGATACAGTCACTATGGGGAACAGTAAGGAGTTTCCTTAAAAAAGCTAGAAATAGAATTACCCTCTGATCCAGCAATCCCACTTCTGGGCATATACCCAGAGAAAACCATAAATCAAAAAGGCACATTCACCACAATGTTCATTGCAGCACTATTTACAATAGCCAGGTAATGGAAGCAACCGAAATGCCCACAGACAGACGAATGGATAAAGATGTGGGACATATATAAAATGGAATATTACTCAGCCATAAAAAGGAATGAAACTGGGTCATTTGTAGAGACATCGATGGATTTAGAGACTGTCATACAGAATGAAGTAAATCAGAAAGAGGAAAACAAATATTGTATATTAATGCATATATGTGGAACCTAAAAATGGTATAGATGAACTGGTTTGCAGGGAAGAAGTAGAGACACAGAGGTAGAGAACAAACGTATGGACACCAAGTGTGGGAAGCCATGGGGTGGTGGTGGTGGGATGATTTGGAGATTGGGATTGAACTGTATACATGTATATGCATAAAATACATAACAAATAATAACCTGCTGTATAAAAAATAAATAAAATTAAAGTTCAAAATTTTAAAAAATAAAATTTAAAAATAAAACAGAAAAAAGTTCTTCCCTTCACACAGATGCATTTATATGAATGAATTATTTTCATGCTTATATCTATAAATACATAAAAGAGGAATAAAATCTAACTTGAACCATAAAAGAAAAAAAAAACCTGAACCCACCAGTTATAAAGAGGAAAACCCAATCAGGGCACTTGCTCCAGCGGAAAACAATTCTGAAATTGGTCAGAGGTGGGGAATCATCTCCCATACAGCCAGCAACCCACACCCCACACAAGGAGCGTCCTCAGTGCAAAGCTGGGGGACCGTGCCGAGGCATCTGTGAGTAAACGTGAGCTGAGCCCCAGGCCAGCTGCTGCTGAACTGTTCCCACCCTTCCCAGGTAAAACACCTGAATATGTACAAGGGCTTGAAAGCCTAGAGGAAGGGCCACGGAACCACACAAGCGACAGCCCACAGGCCAACTTGGTGCCTGCAGGCCAGCCAGGATGGTCCTGGCCCCGGGCGCTCTTCCAGAAGTTTTCCATTGCCCTGCCTGAGATACCCCTCCTGTCCCGGCCCCCACTGTTTTTTTCCTTCCTCACCTCTGTCCGGAGAGAGATTCCAGCCGAAGGTATGGGTGACACATCCTCTTCTTTATAGGTGGCAGCCTGGCAACTCCTGCAGAAAGTTCAACAGAGCCCCACTCACACCGTGCCACCCACAAAACCATGGCCCCTCACTCCCTCCCACCAGCACAGCCCCGAGACTGCTGACGGGGCAGAGAATCTGGAGTCAGGCACAGCTTCATGGGCTATTGCTGCCTGGAGCACTGTTTATATTGACCTCAACCAGGCACACCTGGGGAGGGCCGGCCGGCAGGGTAAGGCTGCCCAGGTCAGCTAATCCACAACCCTCAGGGAATCACATTGTTTAAAATGGACCTCGCTAAGGCAGAATAGAAGTCAAGGAAAAAATGTACACAATGCAATTTGCAGCCCCGTAGATGAGTCTGGAGGTAATCACGTGACTTGTAGTAAGTCAGAAAGTGAAAGACACATATCGTGTCATATCACTTATAGGTTTTACCTACAAATGGATACCAGGGCAGATATTTCCACGGAGAAGGGCAATCACAGATTCATTAAAAAACTAATGGTTCACCAATGGAAAGGTGTGAGGATTGGTTTCATTACGATATCGGGGTTAACAGACATATACAAACACAGGGGACATATATAATCACCAAAGACCTACGGAATACCAAGAGAAGACTACTCAACATTCTGTCATAACGTACATGGGAAAAGGATCCCAGGAAGAACAGACATCTGTATATGTGTAAAAGAACCACATCTTCCACACCTACAACAAGCGAAACATTGTAATCAAACTTGCTGTAATAAAAAATAAAATAATAAATTAAAAACACGAACAAGACGTAGTGAGACAAACTTGAGGGGCTTTCTCCTGGCACATTCCATTCTAAATTCCAATCTAGAACACGACTTCCATTGAGGCTCTGTTGCCCTAGTAACCAGATTCGGTAAGGGAGAACTGCTGCCACCTTGTGGCCGTTTCACACAACAGCAGCTTTAATCCCAGCGCTAATGGTCAGTTGATATTCAAAATCATTGCCGGCCTGTAAATGACACCTGCCCTGAAAACAAATCCTGGGGTCACATATCGACCAAAAAATTCAAAGGACGTCCATATTTCAAAACGATCGTTTCAAAAGGCATATTTTACGAACATTAGTGTTCTGCTTCTATTTCTTTCTTTCTTTTTTGGTTAAAAAAACGGGAATGGAAAAAGGCATCCCTCAGAATGGGAGAAAATCGTTGCAAACGAATCAATGGACAAAGGTTTAATCTCCAATATATATAAACAGCTCATGCAGCTTAATATTAGAAAAACAAACAACGCAATACAAAAATGGGCAGAAGATCTAAAGAGACGTTTCTTCAAAGAAGACACCGAGATGGCCAAGACGCACATGAAAAGCTGCTCAAGAGCACTAATTATTAGAGAAATGCAAATCAAAAGTACAATGAGGTATCACCTCACACCTGTTAGAATCGGCATCATCAGAAAATCTACAAACAACAAATTCTGGGGAGGGTGTGGACAAAAGGAGCCCTCTTCCACTATTGGTGGGAATGTAAATTGATACAGTCACTATGGGGAACAGTAAGGAGTTTCCTTAAAAAAGCTAGAAATAGAATTACCCTCTGATCCAGCAATCCCACTTCTGGGCATATACCCAGAGAAAACCATAAATCAAAAAGGCACATTCACCACAATGTTCATTGCAGCACTATTTACAATAGCCAGGTAATGGAAGCAACCGAAATGCCCACAGACAGACGAATGGATAAAGATGTGGGACATATATAAAATCGAATATTACTCAGCCATAAAAAGGAATGAAACTGGGTCATTTGTAGAGACATCGATGGATCTAGAGACTGTCATACAGAATGAAGTAAGTCAGAAAGAGGAAAACAAATATTGTATATTAATGCATATATGGGGAACCTAAAAATGGTACAGATGAACTGGTTTGCAGGGAAGAAATAGAGACACAGAGGTAGAGAACAAACGTATGGACACCAAGTGTGGGAAGCCATGGGGTGGTGGTGGTGGGATGATTTGGAGATTGGGATTGAACTGTATACATGTATATGCATAAAATACATAACAAATAATAACCTGCTGTATAAAAAATAAATAAAATTAAAGTTCAAAATTTTAAAAAATAAAATTTAAAAATAAAACAGAAAAAAGTTCTTCCCTTCACACAGATGCATTTATATGAATGAATTATTTCCATGCTTATATCTATAAATACATAAAAGAGGAATAAAATCTAACTTGAACCATAAAAGAAAAAAAAACCTGAACCCACCAGTTATACAGAGGAACACCCAATCAGGGCACTTGCTCCAGCGGAAAACAATTCTGTAATTGGTCAGAGGTGGGGAATCATCTCCCATACAGCCAGCAACCCACCCCCCACACAAGGAGCGTCCTCATTGCAAAGCTGGGGGACCGTGCCGAGGCATCTGTGAGTAAACGTGAGCTGAGCCCCAGGCCAGCTGCTGCTGAACTGTTCCCACCCTTCCCAGGTAAAACACCTGAATATGTACAAGGGCTTGAAAGCCTCGAGGAAGGGCCACGGAACCACACAAGCGACAGCCCACAGGCCAACTTGGTGCCTGCAGGCCAGCCAGGATGGTCCTGGCCCCGGGCGCTCTTCCAGAAGTTTTCCATTGCCCTGCCTGAGATACCCCTCCTGTCCCGGCCCCCACTGGTTTTTTCCTTCCTCACCTCTGTCCGGAGAGGGATTCCAGCGGAAGGTATGGGTGACACAACCTCTTCTTTATAGGTGGCAGCCTGGCAACTCCTGCAGAAAGGCCAACAGAGCCCCACTCACACCGGGCAACCCACAAAGCCATGGCCCCTCACTCCCTCCCACCAGCACAGCCCCGAGACTGCTGACGGGGCAGAGAATCTGGAGTCAGGCACAGCTTCAGGGGCTATTGCTGCCTGGAGCACTGTTTATATTGACCTCAAACAGGCACACCTGTGGAGGGCCGGCCAGCAGCGTAAGGCTGCCCAGGTCAGCTAATCCACAACCCTCAGGGAATCACATTGTTGAAAATGGACCTCGCTAAGGCAGAATACAAGTCAAGGAAAAAAAGGACACAATGCCATTTGCAGCCCCGTAGATGAGTCTGGAGGTAATCACGTGACTTGTAGTAAGTCAGAAAGTGAAAGACACATATCGTGTCATATCACTTAGAGGTGTTACCTAAAAATGGATACCAGGGCAGATATTTCCACGGAGAAGGGCAATCACAGATTCATTAAAAAACTTATGGTTCACCAATGGAAAGGTGTGAGGATTGGTTTCATTACGATATCGGGGTTAACAGACATATACAAACACAGGGGACATATATAATCACCAAAGACCTACGGAATACCAAGAGAAGACTACTCAACATTCTGTCATAACGTACATGGGAAAAGGATCCCAGGAAGAACAGACATCTGTATATGTGTAAAAGAACCACATCTTCCACACCTACAACAAGCCAAACATTGTAATCAAACTTGCTGTAATAAAAAATAAAATAATAAATTAAAAACACGAACAAGAAGTAGTGAGACAAACTTGAGGGGCTTTCTCCTGGCACATTCCATTCTAAATTCCAATCTAGAACACGACTTCCATTGAGGCTCTGTTGCCCTAGTAACGAGATTCGGTAAGGGAGAACTGCTGCCACCTTGTGGCCGTTTCACACAACAGCAGCTTTAATCCCAGCGCTAATGGTCAGTTGATATTCAAAATCATTGCCGGCCTGTAAATGACACCTGCCCTGAAAACAAATCCTGGGGTCACATATCGACCAAAAAATTCAAAGGACGTCCATATTTCAAAACGACCGTTTCAAAAGGCATATTTTACGCACATTACTGTTCTGCTTCTATTTCTTTCTTTCTTTTTCGGTTAAAAAAAACGGGAATGGAAAAAGGCATCCCTCAGAATGGGAGAAAATCGTTGCAAACGAATCAATGGACAAAGGTTTAATCTCCAATATATATAAACAGCTCATGCAGCTTAATATTAGAAAAACAAACAACCCAATACAAATTGGGCAGAAGATCTAAAGAGACGTTTCTTCAAAGAAGACACCGAGATGGCCAAGACGCACATGAAAAGCTGCTCAAGAGCACTAATTATTAGAGAAATGCAAATCAAAAGTACAATGAGGTATCACCTCACACCTGTTAGAATCGGCATCATCAGAAAATCTACAAACAACAAATTCTGGGGAGGGTGTGGACAAAAGGAGCCCTCTTCCACTATTGGTGGGAATGTAAATTGATACAGTCACTATGGGGAACAGTAAGGAGTATCCTTAAAAAAGCTAGAAATAGAATTACCCTCTGATCCAGCAATCCCACTTCTGGGCATATACCCAGAGAAAACCATAAATCAAAAAGGCACATTCACCACAATGTTCATTGCAGCACTATTTACAATAGCCAGGTAATGGAAGCAACCGAAATGCCCACAGACAGACGAATGGATAAAGATGTGGTACATATATAAAATGGAATATTACTCAGCCATAAAAAGGAATGAAACTGGGTCATTTGTAGAGACATCGATGGATTTAGAGACTGTCATACAGAATGAAGCAAGTCAGAAAGAGGAAAACAAATATTGTATATTAATGCATATATGTGGAACCTAAAAATGGTATAGATGAACTGGTTTGCAGGGAAGAAGTAGAGACACAGATGTAGAGAACAAACGTATGGACACCAAGTGTGGAAAGCCATAGGGTGGTGGTGGTGGGATGATTTGGAGATTGGGATTGAACTGTATACATGTATATGCATAAAATACATAACAAATAATAACCTGCTGTATAAAAAATAAATAAATTAAAGTTCAAAATTTTAAAAAATAAAATTTAAAAATAAAACAGAAAAAAGTTCTTCCCTTCACACAGATGCATTTATATGAATGAATTATTTTCATGCTTATATCTATAAATACATAAAAGAGGAATAAAATCTAACTTGAACCATAAAAGAAAAAAAAAACCTGAACCCACCAGTTATACAGAGGAAAACCCAATCAGGGCACTTGCTCCAGCGGAAAACAATTCTGAAATTGGTCAGAGGTGGGGAATCATCTCCCATACAGCCAGCAACCCACACCCCACACAAGGAGCGTCCTCAGTGCAAAGCTGGGGGACCGTGCCGAGGCATCTTTGAGTAAACGTGAGCTGAGCCCCAGGCCATCTGCTGCTGAACTGTTCCCACCCTTCCCAGGTAAAACACCTGAATATGTACAAGGGCTTGAAAGCCTAGAGGAAGGGCCACGGAACCACACAAGCAACAGCCCACAGGCCAACTTGGTGCCTGCAGGCCAGCCAGGATGGTCCTGGCCCCGGGCGCTCTTCCAGAAGTTTTCCATTGCCCTGCCTGAGATACCCCTCCTGTCCCGGCCCCCACTGGTTTTTTCCTTCCTCACCTCTGTCCGGAGAGAGATTCCAGCCGAAGGTATGGGTGACACATCCTCTTCTTTATAGGTGGCAGCCTGGCAACTCCTGCAGAAAGTTCAACAGAGCCCCACTCACACCGTGCCACCCACAAAGCCATGGCCCCTCACTCCCTCCCACCTGCACAGCCCCGAGACTGCTGACGGGGCCGAGAATCTGGAGTCAGGCACAGCTTCAGGGGCTATTGCTGCCTGGAGCGCTGTTTATATTGACCTCAAAGAGGCACACCTGGGGAGGGCCGACCGGCAGGGTAAGGCTGCCCAGCTCTGCTAATCCACAACCCTCAGGGAATCACATTGTTGAAAATGGACCTCGCTAAGGCAGAAGAGAAGTCAAGGAAAAAAAGGACACAATGCCATTTGCAGCCCCGTAGATGAGTCTGGAGGTAATCACGTGACTTGTAGTAAGTCAGAAAGTGAAAGACACATATCGTGTCATATCACTTATAGGTGTTACCTAAAAATGGATACCAGGGCAGATATTTCCACGGAGAAGGGCAATCACAGATTCATTAAAAAACTTATGGTTCACCAATGGAAAGGTGTGAGGATTGGTTTCATTACGATATCGGGGTTAACAGACATATACAAACACAGGGGACATATATAATCACCAAAGACCTACGGAATACCAAGAGAAGACTACTCAACATTCTGTCATAACGTACATGGGAAAAGGATCCCAGGAAGAACAGACATCTGTATATGTGTAAAAGAACCACATCTTCCACACCTACAACAAGCCAAACATTGTAATCAAACTTGCTGTAATACAAAATAAAAAAATAAATTAAAAACACGAACAAGAAGTAGTGAGACAAACTTGAGGGGCTTTCTCCTGGCACATTCCATTCTAAATTCCAATCTAGAACACGACTTCCATTGAGGCTCTGTTGCCCTAGTAACCAGATTCGGTAAGGGAGAACTGCTGCCACCTTGTGGCCGTTTCACACAACAGCAGCTTTAATCGCAGCGCTAATGGTCAGTTGATATTCAAAATCATTGCCGGCCTGTAAATGACACCTGCCCTGAAAACAAATCCTGGGGTCACATATCGACCAAAAAATTCAAAGGACGTCCATATTTCAAAACGACCGTTTCAAAAGGCATATTTTACACACATTTGTGTTCTGCTTCTATTTATTTCTCTCTTTTTTGGTTAAAAAAAACGGGAATAGAAAAGGGCATCCCTCAGAATGGGAGAAAATCGTTGCAAACGAATCAATGGACAAAGGTTTAATCTCCAATATATATAAACAGCTCATGCAGCTTAATATTAGAAAAACAAACAACCCAATACAAATTGGGCAGAAGATCTAAAGAGACGTTTCTTCAAAGAAGACACCGAGATGGCCAAGACGCACATGAAAAGCTGCTCAAGAGCACTAATTATTAGAGAAATGCAAATCAAAAGTACAATGAGGTATCACCTCACACCTGTTAGAATCGGCATCATCAGAAAATCTACAAACAACAAATTCTGGGGAGGGTGTGGACAAAAGGAGCCCTCTTCCACTATTGGTGGGAATGTAAATTGATACAGTCACTATGGGGAACAGTAAGGAGTTTCCTTAAAAAAGCTAGAAATAGAATTACCCTCTGATCCAGCAATCCCACTTCTGGGCATATACCCAGAGAAAACCATAAATCAAAAAGGCACATTCACCACAATGTTCATTGCAGCACTATTTACAATAGCCAGGTAATGGAAGCAACCGAAATGCCCAGAGACAGACGAATGGATAAAGATGTGGTACATATATAAAATGGAATATTACTCAGCCATAAAAAGGAATGAAACTGGGTCATTTGTAGAGACATCGATGGATTTAGAGACTGTCATACAGAATGAAGTAAGTCAGAAAGAGGAAAACAAATATTGTATATTAATGCATATATGTGGAACCTAAAAATGGTACAGATGAACTGGTTTGCAGGGAAGAAGTAGAGACACAGAGGTAGAGAACAAACGTATGGACACCAAGTGTGGGAAGCCATGGGGTGGTGGTGGTGGGATGATTTGGAGATTGGGATTGAACTGTATACATGTATATGCATAAAATACATAACCAATAATAACCTGCTGTATAAAAAATAAATAAAATTAAAGTTCAAAATTTTAAAAAATAAAATTTAAAAATAAAACAGAAAAAAGTTCTTCCCTTCACACAGATGCATTTATATGAATGAATTATTTCCATGCTTATATCTATAAATACATAAAAGAGGAATAAAATCTAACTTGAACCATAAAAGAAAAAAAAAACCTGAACCCACCAGTTATACAGAGGAAAACCCCATCAGGACACTTGCTCCAGCGGAAAACAATTCTGAAATTGGTCAGAGGTGGGGAATCATCTCCCATACAGCCAGCAACCCACAGCCCACACAAGGAGCGTCCTCATTGCAAAGCTGGGGGACCGTGCCGAGGCATCTGTGAGTAAACGTGAGCTGAGCCCCAGGCCAGCTGCTGCTGAACTGTTCCCACCCTTCCCAGGTAAAACACCTGAATATGTACAAGGGCTTGAAAGCCTAGAGGAAGGGCCACGGAACCACACAAGCGACAGCCCACAGGCCAACTTGGTGCCTGCAGGCCAGCCAGGATGGTCCTGGCCCCGGGCGCTCTTTCAGAAGTTTTCCATTGCCCTGCCTGAGATACCCCTCCTGTCCCGGCCCCCACTGGTTTTTTCCTTCCTCACCTCTGTCCGGAGAGAGATTCCAGCGGAATGTATGGGTGACACAACCTCTTCTTTATAGGTGGCAGCCTGGCAACTCCTGCAGAAAGGCCAGCAGAGCCCCACTCACACCGGGCCACCCACAAAGCCATGGCCCCTCACTCCCTCCCACCAGCACAGCCCCGAGACTGCTGACGGGGCAGAGAATCTGGAGTCAGGCACAGCTTCATGGGCTATTGCTGCCTGGAGCACTGTTTATATTGACCTCAACCAGGCACACCTGGGGAGGGCCGGCCGGCAGGGTAAGGCTGCCCAGGTCAGCTAATCCACAACCCTCAGGGAATCACATTGTTGAAAATGGACCTCGCTAAGGCAGAATAGAAGTCAAGGAAAAAAAGGACACAATGCCATTTGCAGCCCCGTAGATGAGTCTGGAGGTAATCACGTGACTTGTAGTAAGTCAGAAAGTGAAAGACACATATCGTGTCATATCACTTATAGGTGTTACCTAAAAATGGATACCAGGGCAGATATTTCCACCGAGAAGGGCAATCACAGATTCATTAAAAAACTTATGGTTCACCAATGGAAAGGTGTGAGGATTGGTTTCATTACGATATCGGGGTTAACAGACATATACAAACACAGGGGACATATATAATCACCAAAGACCTACGGAATACCAAGAGAAGACTACTCAACATTCTGTCATAACGTACATGGGAAAAGGATCCCAGGAAGAACAGACATCTGTATATGTGTAAAAGAACCACATCTTCCACACCTACAACAAGCCAAACATTGTAATCAAACTTGCTGTAATACAAAATAAAAAAATAAATTAAAAACACGAACATGAAGTAGTGAGACAAACTTGAGGGGCTTTCTCCTGGCACATTCCATTCTAAATTCCAATCTAGAACACGACTTCCATTGAGGCTCTGTTGCCCTAGTAACCAGATTCGGTAAGGGAGAACTGCTGCCACCTTGTGGCCGTTTCACACAACAGCAGCTTTAATCCCAGCGCTAATGGTCAGTTGATATTCAAAATCATTGCCGGCCTGTAAATGACACCTGCCCTGAAAACAAATCCTGGGGTCACATATCGACCAAAAAATTCAAAGGACGTCCATATTTCAAAACGACCGTTTCAAAAGGCATATTTTACGCACATTAGTGTTCTGCTTCTATTTCTTTCTTTCTTTTTTGGTTAAAAAAAACGGGAATGGAAAAAGGCATCCCTCAGAATGGGAGAAAATCGTTGCAAACGAATCAATGGACAAAGGTTTAATCTCCAATATGTATAAACAGCTCATGCAGCTTAATATTAGAAAAACAAACAACCCAATACAAATTGGGCAGAAGATCTAAAGAGACGTTTCTTCAAAGAAGACACCGAGATGGCCAAGACGCACATGAAAAGCTGCTCAAGAGCACTAATTATTAGAGAAATGCAAATCAAAAGTACAATGAGGTATCACCTCACACCTGTTAGAATCGGCATCATCAGAAAATCTACAAACAACAAATTCTGGGGAGGGTGTGGACAAAAGGAGCCCTCTTCCACTATTGGTGGGAATGTAAATTGATACAGTCACTATGGGGAACAGTAAGGAGTTTCCTTAAAAAAGCTAGAAATAGAATTACCCTCTGATCCAGCAATCCCACTTCTGGGCATATACCCAGAGAAAACCATAAATCAAAAAGGCACATTCACCACAATGTTCATTGCAGCACTATTTACAATAGCCAGGTAATGGAAGCAACCGAAATGCCCAGAGACAGACGAATGGATAAAGATGTGGTACATATATAAAATGGAATATTACTCAGCCATAAAAAGGAATGAAACTGGGTCATTTGTAGAGACATCGATGGATTTAGAGACTGTCATACAGAATGAAGCAAGTCAGAAAGAGGAAAACAAATATTGTATATTAATGCATATATGTGGAACCTAAAAATGGTATAGATGAACTGGTTTGCAGGGAAGAAGTAGAGACACAGAGGTAGAGAACAAACGTATGGACACCAAGTGTGGAAAGCCATGGGGTGGTGGTGGTGGGATGATTTGGAGATTGGGATTGAACTGTATACATGTATATGCATAAAATACATAACAAATAATAACCTGCTGTATAAAAAATAAATAAAATTAAAGTTCAAAATTTTAAAAAATAAAATTTAAAAATAAAACAGAAAAAAGTTCTTCCCTTCACACAGATGCATTTATATGAATGAATTATTTTCATGCTTATATCTATAAATACATAAAAGAGGAATAAAATCTAACTTGAACCATAAAAGAAAAAAAAAACCTGAACCCACCAGTTATACAGAGGAAAACCCAATCAGGGCACTTGCTCCAGCGGAAAACAATTCTGAAATTGGTCAGAGGTGGGGAATCATCTCCCATACAGCCAGCAACCCACACCCCACACAAGGAGCGTCCTCAGTGCAAAGCTGGGGGACCGTGCCGAGGCATCTTTGAGTAAACGTGAGCTGAGCCCCAGGCCATCTGCTGCTGAACTGTTCCCACCCTTCCCAGGTAAAACACCTGAATATGTACAAGGGCTTGAAAGCCTAGAGGAAGGGCCACGGAACCACACAAGCAACAGCCCACAGGCCAACTTGGTGCCTGCAGGCCAGCCAGGATGGTCCTGGCCCCGGGCGCTCTTCCAGAAGTTTTCCATTGCCCTGCCTGAGATACCCCTCCTGTCCCGGCCCCCACTGGTTTTTTCCTTCCTCACCTCTGTCCGGAGAGAGATTCCAGCCGAAGGTATGGGTGACACATCCTCTTCTTTATAGGTGGCAGCCTGGCAACTCCTGCAGAAAGTTCAACAGAGCCCCACTCACACCGTGCCACCCACAAAGCCATGGCCCCTCACTCCCTCCCACCTGCACAGCCCCGAGACTGCTGACGGGGCCGAGAATCTGGAGTCAGGCACAGCTTCAGGGGCTATTGCTGCCTGGAGCGCTGTTTATATTGACCTCAAAGAGGCACACCTGGGGAGGGCCGACCGGCAGGGTAAGGCTGCCCAGCTCTGCTAATCCACAACCCTCAGGGAATCACATTGTTGAAAATGGACCTCGCTAAGGCAGAAGAGAAGTCAAGGAAAAAAAGGACACAATGCCATTTGCAGCCCCGTAGATGAGTCTGGAGGTAATCACGTGACTTGTAGTAAGTCAGAAAGTGAAAGACACATATTGTGTCATATCACTTATAGGTGTTACCTAAAAATGGATACCAGGGCAGATATTTCCACGGAGAAGGGCAATCACAGATTCATTAAAAAACTTATGGTTCACCAATGGAAAGGTGTGAGGATTGGTTTCATTACGATATCGGGGTTAACAGACATATACAAACACAGGGGACATATATAATCACCAAAGACCTACGGAATACCAAGAGAAGACTACTCAACATTCTGTCATAACGTACATGGGAAAAGGATCCCAGGAAGAACAGACATCTGTATATGTGTAAAAGAACCACATCTTCCACACCTACAACAAGCCAAACATTGTAATCAAACTTGCTGTAATACAAAATAAAAAAATAAATTAAAAACACGAACAAGAAGTAGTGAGACAAACTTGAGGGGCTTTCTCCTGGCACATTCCATTCTAAATTCCAATCTAGAACACGACTTCCATTGAGGCTCTGTTGCCCTAGTAACCAGATTCGGTAAGGGAGAACTGCTGCCACCTTGTGGCCGTTTCACACAACAGCAGCTTTAATCGCAGCGCTAATGGTCAGTTGATATTCAAAATCATTGCCGGCCTGTAAATGACACCTGCCCTGAAAACAAATCCTGGGGTCACATATCGACCAAAAAATTCAAAGGACGTCCATATTTCAAAACGACCGTTTCAAAAGGCATATTTTACACACATTTGTGTTCTGCTTCTATTTATTTCTCTCTTTTTTGGTTAAAAAAAACGGGAATAGAAAAAGGCATCCCTCAGAATGGGAGAAAATCGTTGCAAACGAATCAATGGACAAAGGTTTAATCTCCAATATATATAAACAGCTCATGCAGCTTAATATTAGAAAAACAAACAACCCAATACAAATTGGGCAGAAGATCTAAAGAGACGTTTCTTCAAAGAAGACACCGAGATGGCCAAGACGCACATGAAAAGCTGCTCAAGAGCACTAATTATTAGAGAAATGCAAATCAAAAGTACAATGAGGTATCACCTCACACCTGTTAGAATCGGCATCATCAGAAAATCTACAAACAACAAATTCTGGGGAGGGTGTGGACAAAAGGAGCCCTCTTCCACTATTGGTGGGAATGTAAATTGATACAGTCACTATGGGGAACAGTAAGGAGTTTCCTTAAAAAAGCTAGAAATAGAATTACCCTCTGATCCAGCAATCCCACTTCTGGGCATATACCCAGAGAAAACCATAAATCAAAAAGGCACATTCACCACAATGTTCATTGCAGCACTATTTACAATAGCCAGGTAATGGAAGCAACCGAAATGCCCAGAGACAGACGAATGGATAAAGATGTGGTACATATATAAAATGGAATATTACTCAGGCATAAAAAGGAATGAAACTGGGTCATTTGTAGAGACATCGATGGATTTAGAGACTGTCATACAGAATGAAGTAAGTCAGAAAGAGGAAAACAAATATTGTATATTAATGCATATATGTGGAACCTAAAAATGGTACAGATGAACTGGTTTGCAGGGAAGAAGTAGAGACACAGAGGTAGAGAACAAACGTATGGACACCAAGTGTGGGAAGCCATGGGGTGGTGGTGGTGGGATGATTTGGAGATTGGGATTGAACTGTATACATGTATATGCATAAAATACATAACCAATAATAACCTGCTGTATAAAAAATAAATAAAATTAAAGTTCAAAATTTTAAAAAATAAAATTTAAAAATAAAACAGAAAAAAGTTCTTCCCTTCACACAGATGCATTTATATGAATGAATTATTTCCATGCTTATATCTATAAATACATAAAAGAGGAATAAAATCTAACTTGAACCATAAAAGAAAAAAAAAACCTGAACCCACCAGTTATACAGAGGAAAACCCCATCAGGACACTTGCTCCAGCGGAAAACAATTCTGAAATTGGTCAGAGGTGGGGAATCATCTCCCATACAGCCAGCAACCCACAGCCCACACAAGGAGCGTCCTCATTGCAAAGCTGGGGGACCGTGCCGAGGCATCTGTGAGTAAACGTGAGCTGAGCCCCAGGCCAGCTGCTGCTGAACTGTTCCCACCCTTCCCAGGTAAAACACCTGAATATGTACAAGGGCTTGAAAGCCTAGAGGAAGGGCCACGGAACCACACAAGCGACAGCCCACAGGCCAACTTGGTGCCTGCAGGCCAGCCAGGATGGTCCTGGCCCCGGGCGCTCTTTCAGAAGTTTTCCATTGCCCTGCCTGAGATACCCCTCCTGTCCCGGCCCCCACTGGTTTTTTCCTTCCTCACCTCTGTCCGGAGAGAGATTCCAGCGGAATGTATGGGTGACACAACCTCTTCTTTATAGGAGGCAGCCTGGCAACTCCTGCAGAAAGGCCAGCAGAGCCCCACTCACACCGGGCCACCCACAAAGCCATGGCCCCTCACTCCCTCCCACCAGCACAGCCCCGAGACTGCTGACGGGGCAGAGAATCTGGAGTCAGGCACAGCTTCATGGGCTATTGCTGCCTGGAGCACTGTTTATATTGACCTCAACCAGGCACACCTGGGGAGGGCCGGCCGGCAGGGTAAGGCTGCCCAGGTCAGCTAATCCACAACCCTCAGGGAATCACATTGTTGAAAATGGACCTCGCTAAGGCAGAATAGAAGTCAAGGAAAAAAAGGACACAATGCCATTTGCAGCCCCGTAGATGAGTCTGGAGGTAATCACGTGACTTGTAGTAAGTCAGAAAGTGAAAGACACATATCGTGTCATATCACTTATAGGTGTTACCTAAAAATGGATACCAGGGCAGATATTTCCACCGAGAAGGGCAATCACAGATTCATTAAAAAACTTATGGTTCACCAATGGAAAGGTGTGAGGATTGGTTTCATTACGATATCGGGGTTAACAGACATATACAAACACAGGGGACATATATAATCACCAAAGACCTACGGAATACCAAGAGAAGACTACTCAACATTCTGTCATAACGTACATGGGAAAAGGATCCCAGGAAGAACAGACATCTGTATATGTGTAAAAGAACCACATCTTCCACACCTACAACAAGCCAAACATTGTAATCAAACTTGCTGTAATACAAAATAAAAAAATAAATTAAAAACACGAACATGAAGTAGTGAGACAAACTTGAGGGGCTTTCTCCTGGCACATTCCATTCTAAATTCCAATCTAGAACACGACTTCCATTGAGGCTCTGTTGCCCTAGTAACCAGATTCGGTAAGGGAGAACTGCTGCCACCTTGTGGCCGTTTCACACAACAGCAGCTTTAATCCCAGCGCTAATGGTCAGTTGATATTCAAAATCATTGCCGGCCTGTAAATGACACCTGCCCTGAAAACAAATCCTGGGGTCACATATCGACCAAAAAATTCAAAGGACGTCCATATTTCAAAACGACCGTTTCAAAAGGCATATTTTACGCACATTAGTGTTCTGCTTCTATTTCTTTCTTTCTTTTTTGGTTAAAAAAAACGGGAATGGAAAAAGGCATCCCTCAGAATGGGAGAAAATCGTTGCAAACGAATCAATGGACAAAGGTTTAATCTCCAATATGTATAAACAGCTCATGCAGCTTAATATTAGAAAAACAAACAACCCAATACAAATTGGGCAGAAGATCTAAAGAGACGTTTCTTCAAAGAAGACACCGAGATGGCCAAGACGCACATGAAAAGCTGCTCAAGAGCACTAATTATTAGAGAAATGCAAATCAAAAGTACAATGAGGTATCACCTCACACCTGTTAGAATCGGCATCATCAGAAAATCTACAAACAACAAATTCTGGGGAGGGTGTGGACAAAAGGAGCCCTCTTCCACTATTGGTGGGAATGTAAATTGATACAGTCACTATGGGGAACAGTAAGGAGTTTCCTTAAAAAAGCTAGAAATAGAATTACCCTCTGATCCAGCAATCCCACTTCTGGGCATATACCCAGAGAAAACCATAAATCAAAAAGGCACATTCACCACAATGTTCATTGCAGCACTATTTACAATAGCCAGGTAATGGAAGCAACCGAAATGCCCAGAGACAGACGAATGGATAAAGATGTGGTACATATATAAAATGGAATATTACTCAGCCATAAAAAGGAATGAAACTGGGTCATTTGTAGAGACATCGATGGATCTAGAGACTGTCATACAGAATGAAGTAAGTCAGAAAGAGGAAAACAAATATTGTATATTAATGCATATATGTGGAACCTAAAAATGGTACAGATGAACTGGTTTGCAGGGAAGAAATAGAGACACAGAGGTAGAGTAGAAACGTATGGACACCAAGTGTGGGAAGCCATGGGGTGGTGGTGGTGGGATGATTTGGAGATTGGGATTGAACTGTATACATGTATATGCATAAAATACATAACAAATAATAACCTGCTGTATAAAAAATAAATAGAATTAAAGTTCAAAATTTTAAAAAATAAAATTTAAAAATAAAACAGAAAAAAGTTCTTCCCTTCACACAGATGCATTTATATGAATGAATTATTTCCATGCTTATATCTATAAATACATAAAAGAGGAATAAAATCTAACTTGAACCATAAAAGAAAAAAAAACCTGAACCCACCAGTTATACAGAGGAAAACCCAATCAGGGCACTTGCTCCAGCGGAAAACAATTCTGAAATTGGTCAGAGGTGGGGAATCATCTCCCATACAGCCAGCAACCCACACCCCACACAAGGAGCGTCCTCATTGCAAAGCTGGGGGACCGTGCCGAGGCATCTGTGAGTAAACGTGAGCTGAGCCCCAGGCCAGCTGCTGCTGAACTGTTCCCACCCTTCCCAGGTAAAACACCTGAATATGTACAAGGGCTTGAAAGCCTAGAGGAAGGGCCACGGAACCACACAAGCGACAGCCCACAGGCCAACTTGGTGCCTGCAGGCCAGCCAGGATGGTCCTGGCCCCGGGCGCTCTTCCAGAAGTTTTCCATTGCCCTGCCTGAGATACCCCTCCTGTCCCGGCCCCCACTGGTTTTTTCCTTCCTCACCTCTGTCCGGAGAGAGATTCCAGCGGAAGGTATGGGTGACACATCCTCTTCTTTATAGGTGGCAGCCTGGCAACTCCTGCAGAAAGGCCAACAGAGCCCCACTCACACCGGGCAACCCACAAAGCCATGGCCCCTCACTCCCTCCCACCAGCACAGCCCCGAGACTGCTGACGGGGCAGAGAATCTGGAGTCAGGCACAGCTTCATGGGCTATTGCTGCCTGGAGCACTGTTTATATTGACCTCAACCAGGCACACCTGGGGAGGGCCGGCCGGCAGGGTAAGGATGCCCAGGTCAGCTAATCCACAACCCTCAGGGAATCACATTGTTGAAAATGGACCTCGCTAAGGCAGAAGAGAAGTCAAGGAAAAAAAGGACACAATGCCATTTGCAGCCCCGTAGATGAGTCTGGAGGTAATCACGTGACTTGTAGTAAGTCAGAAAGTGAAAGACACATATCGTGTCATATCACTTATAGGTGTTACCTAAAAATGGATACCAGGGCAGATATTTCCACGGAGAAGGGCAATCACAGATTCATTAAAAAACTTATGGTTCACCAATGGAAAGGTGTGAGGATTGGTTTCATTACGATATCGGGGTTAACAGACATATACAAACACAGGGGACATATATAATCACCAAAGACCTACGGAATACCAAGAGAAGACTACTCAACATTCTGTCATAACGTACATGGGAAAAGGATCCCAGGAAGAACAGACATCTGTATATGTGTAAAAGAACCACATCTTCCACACCTACAACAAGCCAAACATTGTAATCAAACTTGCTGTAATACAAAATAAAAAAATAAATTAAAAACACGAACAAGAAGTAGTGAGACAAACTTGAGGGGCTTTCTCCTGGCACATTCCATTCTAAATTCCAATCTAGAACACGACTTCCATTGAGGCTCTGTTGCCCTAGTAACCAGATTCGGTAAGGGAGAACTGCTGCCACCTTGTGGCCGTTTCACACAACAGCAGCTTTAATCCCAGCGCTAATGGTCAGTTGATATTCAAAATCATTGCCGGCCTGTAAATGACACCTGCCCTGAAAACAAATCCTGGGGTCACATATCGACCAAAAAATTCAAAGGACGTCCATATTTCAAAACGACCGTTTCAAAAGGCATATTTTACAGACATTAGTGTTCTGCTTCTATTTCTTTCTCTCTTTTTTGGTTAAAAAAAACGGGAATGGAAAAAGGCATCCCTCAGAATGGGAGAAAATCGTTGCAAACGAATCAATGGACAAAGGTTTAATCTCCAATATATATAAACAGCTCATGCAGCTTAATATTAGAAAAACAAACAACCCAATACAAATTGGGCAGAAGATCTAAAGAGACGTTTCTTCAAAGAAGACACCGAGATGGCCAAGACGCACATGAAAAGCTGCTCAAGAGCACTAATTATTAGAGAAAGGCAAATCAAAAGTACAATGAGGTATCACCTCACACCTGTTAGAATCGGCATCATCAGAAAATCTACAAACAACAAATTCTGGGGAGGGTGTGGACAAAAGGAGCCCTCTTCCACTATTGGTGGGAATGTAAATTGATACAGTCACTATGGGGAACAGTAAGGAGTTTCCTTAAAAAAGCTAGAAATAGAATTACCCTCTGATCCAGCAATCCCACTTCTGGGCATATACCCAGAGAAAACCATAAATCAAAAAGGCACATTCACCACAATGTTCATTGAAGCACTATTTACAATAGCCAGGTAATGGAAGCAACCGAAATGCCCAGAGACAGACGAATGGATAAAGATGTGGTACATATATAAAATGGAATATTACTCAGCCATAAAAAGGAATGAAACTGGGTCATTTGTAGAGACATCGATGGATTTAGAGACTGTCATACAGAATGAAGTAAGTCAGAAAGAGGAAAACAAATATTGTATATTAATGCATATATGTGGAACCTAAAAATGGTACAGATGAACTGGTTTGCAGGGAAGAAGTAGAGACACAGAGGTAGAGAACAAACGTATGGACACCAAGTGTGGGAAGCCATGGGGTGGTGGTGGTGGGATGATTTGGAGATTGGGATTGAACTGTATACATGTATATGCATAAAATACATAACCAATAATAACCTGCTGTATAAAATATAAATAAAATTAAAGTTCAAAATTTTAAAAAATAAAATTTAAAAATAAAACAGAAAAAAGTTCTTCCCTTCACACAGATGCATTTATATGAATGAATTATTTCCATGCTTATATCTATAAATACATAAAAGAGGAATAAAATCTAACTTGAACCATAAAAGAAAAAAAAAACCTGAACCCACCAGTTATACAGAGGAAAACCCCATCAGGACACTTGCTCCAGCGGAAAACAATTCTGAAATTGGTCAGAGGTGGGGAATCATCTCCCATACAGCCAGCAACCCACAGCCCACACAAGGAGCGTCCTCATTGCAAAGCTGGGGGACCGTGCCGAGGCATCTGTGAGTAAACGTGAGCTGAGCCCCAGGCCAGCTGCTGCTGAACTGTTCCCACCCTTCCCAGGTAAAACACCTGAATATGTACAAGGGCTTGAAAGCCTAGAGGAAGGGCCACGGAACCACACAAGCGACAGCCCACAGGCCAACTTGGTGCCTGCAGGCCAGCCAGGATGGTCCTGGCCCCGGGCGCTCTTTCAGAAGTTTTCCATTGCCCTGCCTGAGATACCCCTCCTGTCCCGGCCCCCACTGGTTTTTTCCTTCCTCACCTCTGTCCGGAGAGAGATTCCAGCGGAATGTATGGGTGACACAACCTCTTCTTTATAGGTGGCAGCCTGGCAACTCCTGCAGAAAGGCCAGCAGAGCCCCACTCACACCGGGCCACCCACAAAGCCATGGCCCCTCACTCCCTCCCACCAGCACAGCCCCGAGACTGCTGACGGGGCAGAGAATCTGGAGTCAGGCACAGCTTCATGGGCTATTGCTGCCTGGAGCACTGTTTATATTGACCTCAACCAGGCACACCTGGGGAGGGCCGGCCGGCAGGGTAAGGCTGCCCAGGTCAGCTAATCCACAACCCTCAGGGAATCACATTGTTGAAAATGGACCTCGCTAAGGCAGAATAGAAGTCAAGGAAAAAAAGGACACAATGCCATTTGCAGCCCCGTAGATGAGTCTGGAGGTAATCACGTGACTTGTAGTAAGTCAGAAAGTGAAAGACACATATCGTGTCATATCACTTATAGGTGTTACCTAAAAATGGATACCAGGGCAGATATTTCCACGGAGAAGGGCAATCACAGATTCATTAAAAAACTTATGGTTCACCAATGGAAAGGTGTGAGGATTGGTTTCATTACGATATCGGGGTTAACAGACATATACAAACACAGGGGACATATATAATCACCAAAGACCTACGGAATACCAAGAGAAGACTACTCAACATTCTGTCATAACGTACATGGGAAAAGGATCCCAGGAAGAACAGACATCTGTATATGTGTAAAAGAACCACATCTTCCACACCTACAACAAGCCAAACATTGTAATCAAACTTGCTGTAATACAAAATAAAAAAATAAATTAAAAACACGAACATGAAGTAGTGAGACAAACTTGAGGGGCTTTCTCCTGGCACATTCCATTCTAAATTCCAATCTAGAACACGACTTCCATTGAGGCTCTGTTGCCCTAGTAACCAGATTCGGTAAGGGAGAACTGCTGCCACCTTGTGGCCGTTTCACACAACAGCAGCTTTAATCCCAGCGCTAATGGTCAGTTGATATTCAAAATCATTGCCGGCCTGTAAATGACACCTGCCCTGAAAACAAATCCTGGGGTCACATATCGACCAAAAAATTCAAAGGACGTCCATATTTCAAAACGACCGTTTCAAAAGGCATATTTTACGCACATTAGTGTTCTGCTTCTATTTCTTTCTTTCTTTTTTGGTTAAAAAAAACGGGAATGGAAAAAGGCATCCCTCAGAATGGGAGAAAATCGTTGCAAACGAATCAATGGACAAAGGTTTAATCTCCAATATGTATAAACAGCTCATGCAGCTTAATATTAGAAAAACAAACAACCCAATACAAATTGGGCAGAAGATCTAAAGAGACGTTTCTTCAAAGAAGACACCGAGATGGCCAAGACGCACATGAAAAGCTGCTCAAGAGCACTAATTATTAGAGAAATGCAAATCAAAAGTACAATGAGGTATCACCTCACACCTGTTAGAATCGGCATCATCAGAAAATCTACAAACAACAAATTCTGGGGAGGGTGTGGACAAAAGGAGCCCTCTTCCACTATTGGTGGGAATGTAAATTGATACAGTCACTATGGGGAACAGTAAGGAGTTTCCTTAAAAAAGCTAGAAATAGAATTACCCTCTGATCCAGCAATCCCACTTCTGGGCATATACCCAGAGAAAACCATAAATCAAAAAGGCACATTCACCACAATGTTCATTGCAGCACTATTTACAATAGCCAGGTAATGGAAGCAACCGAAATGCCCAGAGACAGACGAATGGATAAAGATGTGGTACATATATAAAATGGAATATTACTCAGCCATAAAAAGGAATGAAACTGGGTCATTTGTAGAGACATCGATGGATCTAGAGACTGTCATACAGAATGAAGTAAGTCAGAAAGAGGAAAACAAATATTGTATATTAATGCATATATGTGGAACCTAAAAATGGTACAGATGAACTGGTTTGCAGGGAAGAAATAGAGACACAGAGGTAGAGAACAAACGTATGGACACCAAGTGTGGGAAGCCATGGGGTGGTGGTGGTGGGATGATTTGGAGATTGGGATTGAACTGTATACATGTATATGCATAAAATACATAACAAATAATAACCTGCTGTATAAAAAATAAATAGAATTAAAGTTCAAAATTTTAAAAAATAAAATTTAAAAATAAAACAGAAAAAAGTTCTTCCCTTCACACAGATGCATTTATATGAATGAATTATTTCCATGCTTATATCTATAAATACATAAAAGAGGAATAAAATCTAACTTGAACCATAAAAGAAAAAAAAACCTGAACCCACCAGTTATACAGAGGAAAACCCAATCAGGGCACTTGCTCCAGCGGAAAACAATTCTGAAATTGGTCAGAGGTGGGGAATCATCTCCCATACAGCCAGCAACCCACACCCCACACAAGGAGCGTCCTCATTGCAAAGCTGGGGGACCGTGCCGAGGCATCTGTGAGTAAACGTGAGCTGAGCCCCAGGCCAGCTGCTGCTGAACTGTTCCCACCCTTCCCAGGTAAAACACCTGAATATGTACAAGGGCTTGAAAGCCTAGAGGAAGGGCCACGGAACCACACAAGCGACAGCCCACAGGCCAACTTGGTGCCTGCAGGCCAGCCAGGATGGTCCTGGCCCCGGGCGCTCTTCCAGAAGTTTTCCATTGCCCTGCCTGAGATACCCCTCCTGTCCCGGCCCCCACTGGTTTTTTCCTTCCTCACCTCTGTCCGGAGAG
Source organism: Mesoplodon bidens (assembly GCF_964165515.1). Classification (NCBI taxonomy): domain Eukaryota; kingdom Metazoa; phylum Chordata; class Mammalia; order Artiodactyla; family Ziphiidae; genus Mesoplodon; species Mesoplodon bidens. Next base: position 182,617 of record NW_027672388.1, read on the forward strand.
AGATTCCAGCGGAAGGTATGGGTGACACATCCTCTTCTTTATAGGTGGCAGCCTGGCAACTCCTGCAGAAAGGCCAACAGAGCCCCACTCACACCGGGCAACCCACAAAGCCATGGCCCCTCACTCCCTCCCACCAGCACAGCCCCGAGACTGCTGACGGGGCAGAGAATCTGGAGTCAGGCACAGCTTCATGGGCTATTGCTGCCTGGAGCACTGTTTATATTGACCTCAACCAGGCACACCTGGGGAGGGCCGGCCGGCAGGGTAAGGCTGCCCAGGTCAGCTAATCCACAACCCTCAGGGAATCACATTGTTGAAAATGGACCTCGCTAAGGCAGAAGAGAAGTCAAGGAAAAAAAGGACACAATGCCATTTGCAGCCCCGTAGATGAGTCTGGAGGTAATCACGTGACTTGTAGTAAGTCAGAAAGTGAAAGACACATATCGTGTCATATCACTTATAGGTGTTACCTAAAAATGGATACCAGGGCAGATATTTCCACGGAGAAGGGCAATCACAGATTCATTAAAAAACTTATGGTTCACCAATGGAAAGGTGTGAGGATTGGTTTCATTACGATATCGGGGTTAACAGACATATACAAACACAGGGGACATATATAATCACCAAAGACCTACGGAATACCAAGAGAAGACTACTCAACATTCTGTCATAACGTACATGGGAAAAGGATCCCAGGAAGAACAGACATCTGTATATGTGTAAAAGAACCACATCTTCCACACCTACAACAAGCCAAACATTGTAATCAAACTTGCTGTAATACAAAATAAAAAAATAAATTAAAAACACGAACATGAAGTAGTGAGACAAGCTTGAGGGGCTTTCTCCTGGCACATTCCATTCTAAATTCCAATCTAGAACACGACTTCCATTGAGGCTCTGTTGCCCTAGTAACCAGATTCGGTAAGGGAGAACTGCTGCCACCTTGTGGCCGTTTCACACAACAGCAGCTTTAATCCCAGCGCTAATGGTCAGTTGATATTCAAAATCATTGCCGGCCTGTAAATGACACCTGCCCTGAAAACAAATCCTGGGGTCACATATCGACCAAAAAATTCAAAGGACGTCCATATTTCAAAACGACCGTTTCAAAAGGCATATTTTACGCACATTAGTGTTCTGCTTCTATTTCTTTCTTTCTTTTTTGGTTAAAAAAAACGGGAATGGAAAAAGGCATCCCTCAGAATGGGAGAAAATCGTTGCAAACGAATCAATGGACAAAGGTTTAATCTCCAATATGTATAAACAGCTCATGCAGCTTAATATTAGAAAAACAAACAACCCAATACAAATTGGGCAGAAGATCTAAAGAGACGTTTCTTCAAAGAAGACACCGAGATGGCCAAGACGCACATGAAAAGCTGCTCAAGAGCACTAATTATTAGAGAAATGCAAATCAAAAGTACAATGAGGTATCACCTCACACCTGTTAGAATCGGCATCATCAGAAAATCTACAAACAACAAATTCTGGGGAGGGTGTGGACAAAAGGAGCCCTCTTCCACTATTGGTGGGAATGTAAATTGATACAGTCACTATGGGGAACAGTAAGGAGTTTCCTTAAAAAAGCTAGAAATAGAATTACCCTCTGATCCAGCAATCCCACTTCTGGGCATATACCCAGAGAAAACCATAAATCAAAAAGGCACATTCACCACAATGTTCATTGCAGCACTATTTACAATAGCCAGGTAATGGAAGCAACCGAAATGCCCAGAGACAGACGAATGGATAAAGATGTGGTACATATATAAAATGGAATATTACTCAGCCATAAAAAGGAATGAAACTGGGTCATTTGTAGAGACATCGATGGATCTAGAGACTGTCATACAGAATGAAGTAAGTCAGAAAGAGGAAAACAAATATTGTATATTAATGCATATATGTGGAACCTAAAAATGGTACAGATGAACTGGTTTGCAGGGAAGAAATAGAGACACAGAGGTAGAGAACAAACGTATGGACACCAAGTGTGGGAAGCCATGGGGTGGTGGTGGTGGGATGATTTGGAGATTGGGATTGAAATGTATACATGTATATGCATAAAATACATAACAAATAATAACCTGCTGTATAAAAAATAAATAGAATTAAAGTTCAAAATTTTAAAAAATAAAATTTAAAAATAAAACAGAAAAAAGTTCTTCCCTTCACACAGATGCATTTATATGAATGAATTATTTCCATGCTTATATCTATAAATACATAAAAGAGGAATAAAATCTAACTTGAACCATAAAAGAAAAAAAAACCTGAACCCACCAGTTATACAGAGGAAAACCCAATCAGGGCACTTGCTCCAGCGGAAAACAATTCTGAAATTGGTCAGAGGTGGGGAATCATCTCCCATACAGCCAGCAACCCACAGCCCACACAAGGAGCGTCCTCATTGCAAAGCTGGGGGACCGTGCCGAGGCATCTGTGAGTAAACGTGAGCTGAGCCCCAGGCCAGCTGCTGCTGAACTGTTCCCACCCTTCCCAGGTAAAACACCTGAATATGTACAAGGGCTTGAAAGCCTAGAGGAAGGGCCACGGAACCACACAAGCGACAGCCCACAGGCCAACTTGGTGCCTGCAGGCCAGCCAGGATGGTCCTGGCCCCGGGCGCTCTTCCAGAAGTTTTCCATTGCCCTGCCTGAGATACCCCTCCTGTCCCGGCCCCCACTGGTTTTTTCCTTCCTCACCTCTGTCCGGAGAGAGATTCCAGCGGAAGGTATGGGTGACACATCCTCTTCTTTATAGGTGGCAGCCTGGCAACTCCTGCAGAAAGGCCAACAGAGCCCCACTCACACCGGGCAACCCACAAAGCCATGGCCCCTCACTCCCTCCCACCAGCACAGCCCCGAGACTGCTGACGGGGCAGAGAATCTGGAGTCAGGCACAGCTTCATGGGCTATTGCTGCCTGGAGCACTGTTTATATTGACCTCAACCAGGCACACCTGGGGAGGGCCGGCCGGCAGGGTAAGGCTGCCCAGGTCAGCTAATCCACAACCCTCAGGGAATCACATTGTTGAAAATGGACCTCGCTAAGGCAGAAGAGAAGTCAAGGAAAAAAAGGACACAATGCCATTTGCAGCCCCGTAGATGAGTCTGGAGGTAATCACGTGACTTGTAGTAAGTCAGAAAGTGAAAGACACATATCGTGTCATATCACTTATAGGTGTTACCTAAAAATGGATACCAGGGCAGATATTTCCACGGAGAAGGGCAATCACAGATTCATTAAAAAACTTATGGTTCACCAATGGAAAGGTGTGAGGATTGGTTTCATTACGATATCGGGGTTAACAGACATATACAAACACAGGGGACATATATAATCACCAAAGACCTACGGAATACCAAGAGAAGACTACTCAACATTCTGTCATAACGTACATGGGAAAAGGATCCCAGGAAGAACAGACATCTGTATATGTGTAAAAGAACCACATCTTCCACACCTACAACAAGCCAAACATTGTAATCAAACTTGCTGTAATACAAAATAAAAAATAAATTAAAAACACGAACAAGAAGTAGTGAGACAAACTTGAGGGGCTTTCTCCTGGCACATTCCATTCTAAATTCCAATCTAGAACACGACTTCCATTGAGGCTCTGTTGCCCTAGTAACCAGATTCGGTAAGGGAGAACTGCTGCCACCTTGTGGCCGTTTCACACAACAGCAGCTTTAATCCCAGCGCTAATGGTCAGTTGATATTCAAAATCATTGCCGGCCTGTAAATGACACCTGCCCTGAAAACAAATCCTGGGGTCACATATCGACCAAAAAATTCAAAGGACGTCCATATTTCAAAACGACCGTTTCAAAAGGCATATTTTACAGACATTAGTGTTCTGCTTCTATTTCTTTCTCTCTTTTTTGGTTAAAAAAAACGGGAATGGAAAAAGGCATCCCTCAGAATGGGAGAAAATCGTTGCAAACGAATCAATGGACAAAGGTTTAATCTCCAATATATATAAACAGCTCATGCAGCTTAATATTAGAAAAACAAACAACCCAATACAAATTGGGCAGAAGATCTAAAGAGACGTTTCTTCAAAGAAGACACCGAGATGGCCAAGACGCACATGAAAAGCTGCTCAAGAGCACTAATTATTAGAGAAAGGCAAATCAAAAGTACAATGAGGTATCACCTCACACCTGTTAGAATCGGCATCATCAGAAAATCTACAAACAACAAATTCTGGGGAGGGTGTGGACAAAAGGAGCCCTCTTCCACTATTGGTGGGAATGTAAATTGATACAGTCACTATGGGGAACAGTAAGGAGTTTCCTTAAAAAAGCTAGAAATAGAATTACCCTCTGATCCAGCAATCCCACTTCTGGGCATATACCCAGAGAAAACCATAAATCAAAAAGGCACATTCACCACAATGTTCATTGCAGCACTATTTACAATAGCCAGGTAATGGAAGCAACCGAAATGCCCAGAGACAGACGAATGGATAAAGATGTGGTACATATATAAAATGGAATATTACTCAGCCATAAAAAGGAATGAAACTGGGTCATTTGTAGAGACATCGATGGATTTAGAGACTGTCATACAGAATGAAGTAAGTCAGAAAGAGGAAAACAAATATTGTATATTAATGCATATATGTGGAACCTAAAAATGGTACAGATGAACTGGTTTGCAGGGAAGAAGTAGAGACACAGAGGTAGAGAACAAACGTATGGACACCAAGTGTGGGAAGCCATGGGGTGGTGGTGGTGGGATGATTTGGAGATTGGGATTGAACTGTATACATGTATATGCATAAAATACATAACCAATAATAACCTGCTGTATAAAAAATAAATAAAATTAAAGTTCAAAATTTTAAAAAATAAAATTTAAAAATAAAACAGAAAAAAGTTCTTCCCTTCACACAGATGCATTTATATGAATGAATTATTTCCATGCTTATATCTATAAATACATAAAAGAGGAATAAAATCTAACTTGAACCATAAAAGAAAAAAAAACCTGAACCCACCAGTTATACAGAGGAAAACCCCATCAGGGCACTTGCTCCAGCGGAAAACAATTCTGAAATTGTTCAGAGGTGGGGAATCATCTCCCATACAGCCAGCAACCCACCCCCCACACAAGGAGCGTCCTCATTGCAAAGCTGGGGGACCGTGCCGAGGCATCTGTGAGTAAACGTGAGCTGAGCCCCAGGCCAGCTGCTGCTGAACTGTTCCCACCCTTCCCAGGTAAAACACCTGAATATGTACAAGGGCTTGAAAGCCTAAAGGAAGGGCCACGGAACCACACAAGCGACAGCCCACAGGCCAACTTGGTGCCTGCAGGCCAGCCAGGATGGTCCTGGCCCCGGGCGCTCTTTCAGAAGTTTTCCATTGCCCTGCCTGAGATACCCCTCCTGTCCCGGCCCCCACTGGTTTTTTCCTTCCTCACCTCTGTCCGGAGAGAGATTCCAGCGGAATGTATGGGTGACACAACCTCTTCTTTATAGGTGGCAGCCTGGCAACTCCTGCAGAAAGGCCAGCAGAGCCCCACTCACACCGGGCCACCCACAAAGCCATGGCCCCTCACTCCCTCCCACCAGCACAGCCCCGGGACTGCTGACGGGGCAGAGAATCTGGAGTCAGGCACAGCTTCATGGGCTATTGCTGCCTGGAGCACTGTTTATATAGACCTCAACCAGGCACACCTGGGGAGGGCCGGCCGGCAGGGTAAGGCTGCCCAGGTCAGCTAATCCACAACCCTCAGGGAATCACATTGTTGAAAATGGACCTCGCTAAGGCAGAATAGAAGTCAAGGAAAAAAAGGACACAATGCCATTTGCAGCCCCGTAGATGAGTCTGGAGGTAATCACGTGACTTGTAGTAAGTCAGAAAATGAAAGACACATATCGTGTCATATCACTTATAGGTGTTACCTAAAAATGGATACCAGGGCAGATATTTCCACGGAGAAGGGCAATCACAGATTCATTAAAAATCTTATGGTTCACCAATGGAAAGGTGTGAGGATTGGTTTCATTACGATATCGGGGTTAACAGACATATACAAACACAGGGGACATATATAATCACCAAAGACCTACGGAATACCAAGAGAAGACTACTCAACATTCTGTCATAACGTACATGGGAAAAGGATCCCAGGAAGAACAGACATCTGTATATGTGTAAAAGAACCACATCTTCCACACCTACAACAAGCCAAACATTGTAATCAAACTTGCTGTAATACAAAATAAAAAAATAAATTAAAAACACGAACAAGAAGTAGTGAGACAAACTTGAGGGGCTTTCTCCTGGCACATTCCATTCTAAATTCCAATCTAGAACAGGACTTCCATTGAGGCTCTGTTGCCCTAGTAACCAGATTCGGTAAGGGAGAACTGCTGCCACCTTGTGGCCGTTTCACACAACAGCAGCTTTAATCCCAGCGCTAATGGTCAGTTGATATTCAAAATCATTGCCGGCCTGTAAATGACACCTGCCCTGAAAACAAATCCTGGGGTCACATATCGACCAAAAAATTCAAAGGACGTCCATATTTCAAAACGACCGTTTCAAAAGGCATATTTTACGCACATTAGTGTTCTGCTTCTATTTCTTTCTTTCTTTTTTGGTTAAAAAAAACGGGAATGGAAAAAGGCATCCCTCAGAATGGGAGAAAATCGTTGCAAACGAATCAATGGACAAAGGTTTAATCTCCAATATGTATAAACAGCTCATGCAGCTTAATATTAGAAAAACAAACAACCCAATACAAATTGGGCAGAAGATCTAAAGAGACGTTTCTTCAAAGAAGACACCGAGATGGCCAAGACTCACATGAAAAGCTGCTCAAGAGCACTAATTATTAGAGAAATGCAAATCAAAAGTACAATGAGGTATCACCTCACACCTGTTAGAATCGGCATCATCAGAAAATCTACAAACAACAAATTCTGGGGAGGGTGTGGACAAAAGGAGCCCTCTTCCACTATTGGTGGGAATGTAAATTGATACAGTCACTATGGGGAACAGTAAGGAGTTTCCTTAAAAAAGCTAGAAATAGAATTACCCTCTGATCCAGCAATCCCACTTCTGGGCATATACCCAGAGAAAACCATAAATCAAAAAGGCACATTCACCACAATGTTCATTGCAGCACTATTTACAATAGCCAGGTAATGGAAGCAACCGAAATGCCCAGAGACAGACGAATGGATAAAGATGTGGTACATATATAAAATGGAATATTACTCAGCCATAAAAAGGAATGAAACTGGGTCATTTGTAGAGACATCGTTGGATCTAGAGACTGTCATACAGAATGAAGTAAGTCAGAAAGAGGAAAACAAATATTGTATATTAATGCATATATGGGGAACCTAAAAATGGTACAGATGAACTGGTTTGCAGGGAAGAAATAGAGACACAGAGGTAGAGAACAAACGTATGGACACCAAGTGTGGGAAGCCATGGGGTGGTGGTGGTGGGATGATTTGGAGATTGGGATTGAACTGTATACATGTATATGCATAAAATACATAACAAATAATAACCTGCTGTATAAAAAATAAATAGAATTAAAGTTCAAAATTTTAAAAAATAAAATTTAAAAATAAAACAGAAAAAAGTTCTTCCCTTCACACAGATGCATTTATATGAATGAATTATTTCCATGCTTATATCTATAAATACATAAAAGAGGAATAAAATCTAACTTGAACCATAAAAGAAAAAAAAAACCTGAACCCACCAGTTATACAGAGGAAAACCCAATCAGGGCACTTGCTCCAGCGGAAAACAATTCTGAAATTGGTCAGAGGTGGGGAATCATCTCCCATACAGCCAGCAACCCACCCCCCACACAAGGAGCGTCCTCATTGCAAAGCTGGGGGACCGTGCCGAGGCATCTGTGAGTAAACGTGAGCTGAGCCCCAGGCCAGCTGCTGCTGAACTGTTCCCACCCTTCCCAGGTAAAACACCTGAATATGTACAAGGGCTTGAAAGCCTAGAGGAAGGGCCACGGAACCACACAAGCGACAGCCCACAGGCCAACTTGGTGCCTGCAGGCCAGCCAGGATGGTCCTGGCCCCGGGCGCTCTTCCAGAAGTTTTCCATTGCCCTGCCTGAGATACCCCTCCTGTCCCGGCCCCCACTGGTTTTTTCCTTCCTCACCTCTGTCCGGAGAGAGATTCCAGCGGAAGGTATGGGTGACACATCCTCTTCTTTATAGGTGGCAGCCTGGCAACTCCTGCAGAAAGGCCAACAGAGCCCCACTCACACCGGGCAACCCACAAAGCCATGGCCCCTCACTCCCTCCCACCAGCACAGCCCCGAGACTGCTGACGGGGCAGAGAATCTGGAGTCAGGCACAGCTTCATGGGCTATTGCTGCCTGGAGCACTGTTTATATTGACCTCAACCAGGCACACCTGGGGAGGGCCGGCCGGCAGGGTAAGGCTGCCCAGGTCAGCTAATCCACAACCCTCAGGGAATCACATTGTTGAAAATGGACCTCGCTAAGGCAGAAGAGAAGTCAAGGAAAAAAAGGACACAATGCCATTTGCAGCCCCGTAGATGAGTCTGGAGGTAATCACGTGACTTGTAGTAAGTCAGAAAGTGAAAGACACATATCGTGTCATATCACTTATAGGTGTTACCTAAAAATGGATACCAGGGCAGATATTTCCACGGAGAAGGGCAATCACAGATTCATTAAAAAACTTATGGTTCACCAATGGAAAGGTGTGAGGATTGGTTTCATTACGATATCGGGGTTAACAGACATATACAAACACAGGGGACATATATAATCACCAAAGACCTACGGAATACCAAGAGAAGACTACTCAACATTCTGTCATAACGTACATGGGAAAAGGATCCCAGGAAGAACAGACATCTGTATATGTGTAAAAGAACCACATCTTCCACACCTACAACAAGCCAAACATTGTAATCAAACTTGCTGTAATACAAAATAAAAAAATAAATTAAAAACACGAACAAGAAGTAGTGAGACAAACTTGAGGGGCTTTCTCCTGGCACATTCCATTCTAAATTCCAATCTAGAACACGACTTCCATTGAGGCTCTGTTGCCCTAGTAACCAGATTCGGTAAGGGAGAACTGCTGCCACCTTGTGGCCGTTTCACACAACAGCAGCTTTAATCCCAGCGCTAATGGTCAGTTGATATTCAAAATCATTGCCGGCCTGTAAATGACACCTGCCCTGAAAACAAATCCTGGGGTCACATATCGACCAAAAAATTCAAAGGACGTCCATATTTCAAAACGACCGTTTCAAAAGGCATATTTTACGCACATTAGTGTTCTGCTTCTATTTCTTTCTTTCTTTTTTGGTTAAAAAAAACGGGAATGGAAAAAGGCATCCCTCAGAATGGGAGAAAATCGTTGCAAACGAATCAATGGACAAAGGTTTAATCTCCAATATATATAAACAGCTCATGCAGCTTAATATTAGAAAAACAAACAACCCAATACAAATTGGGCAGAAGATCTAAAGAGACGTTTCTTCAAAGAAGACACCGAGATGGCCAAGACGCACATGAAAAGCTGCTCAAGAGCACTAATTATTAGAGAAATGCAAATCAAAAGTACAATGAGGTATCACCTCACACCTGTTAGAATCGGCATCATCAGAAAATCTACAAACAACAAATTCTGGGGAGGGTGTGGACAAAAGGAGCCCTCTTCCACTATTGGTGGGAATGTAAATTGATACAGTCACTATGGGGAACAGTAAGGAGTTTCCTTAAAAAAGCTAGAAATAGAATTACCCTCTGATCCAGCAATCCCACTTCTGGGCATATACCCAGAGAAAACCATAAATCAAAAAGGCACATTCACCACAATGTTCATTGCAGCACTATTTACAATAGCCAGGTAATGGAAGCAACCGAAATGCCCCGAGACAGACGAATGGATAAAGATGTGGTACATATATAAAATGGAATATTACTCAGCCATAAAAAGGAATGAAACTGGGTCATTTGTAGAGACATCGATGGATCTAGAGACTGTCATACAGAATGAAGTAAGTCAGAAAGAGGAAAACAAATATTGTATATTAATGCATATATGTGGAACCTAAAAATGGTACAGATGAACTGGTTTGCAGGGAAGAAATAGAGACACAGAGGTAGAGAACAAACGTATGGACACCAAGTGTGGGAAGCCATGGGGTGGTGGTGGTGGGATGATTTGGAGATTGGGATTGAACTGTATACATGTATATGCATAAAATACATAACAAATAATAACCTGCTGTATAAAAAATAAATAGAATTAAAGTTCAAAATTTTAAAAAATAAAATTTAAAAATAAAACAGAAAAAAGTTCTTCCCTTCACACAGATGCATTTATATGAATGAATTATTTCCATGCTTATATCTATAAATACATAAAAGAGGAATAAAATCTAACTTGAACCATAAAAGAAAAAAAAACCTGAACCCACCAGTTATACAGAGGAAAACCCAATCAGGGCACTTGCTCCAGTGGAAAACAATTCTGAAATTGGTCAGAGGTGGGGAATCATCTCCCATACAGCCAGCAACCCACACCCCACACAAGGAGCGTCCTCATTGCAAAGCTGGGGGACCGTGCCGAGGCATCTGTGAGTAAACGTGAGCTGAGCCCCAGGCCAGCTGCTGCTGAACTGTTCCCACCCTTCCCAGGTAAAACACCTGAATATGTACAAGGGCTTGAAAGCCTAGAGGAAGAGCCACGGAACCACACAAGCGACAGCCCACAGGCCAACTTGGTGCCTGCAGGCCAGCCAGGATGGTCCTGGCCCCGGGCGCTCTTCCAGAAGTTTTCCATTGCCCTGCCTGAGATACCCCTCCTGTCCCGGCCCCCACTGGTTTTTTCCTTCCTCACCTCTGTCCGGAGAGAGATTCCAGCGGAAGGTATGGGTGACACATCCTCTTCTTTATAGGTGGCAGCCTGGCAACTCCTGCAGAAAGGCCAACAGAGCCCCACTCACACCGGGCAACCCACAATGCCATGGCCCCTCACTCCCTCCCACCAGCACAGCCCCGAGACTGCTGACGGGGCAGAGAATCTGGAGTCAGGCACAGCTTCATGGGCTATTGCTGCCTGGTGCACTGTTTATATTGACCTCAACCAGGCACACCTGGGGAGGGCCGGCCGGCAGGGTAAGGCTGCCCAGGTCAGCTAATCCACAACCCTCAGGGAATCACATTGTTGAAAATGGACCTCGCTAAGCCAGAATAGAAGTCAAGGAAAAAAAGGACACAATGCCATTTGCAGCCCCGTAGATGAGTCTGGAGGTAATCACGTGACTTGTAGTAAGTCAGAAAGTGAAAGACACATATCGTGTCATATCACTTATAGGTGTTACCTAAAAATGGATACCAGGGCAGATATTTCCACGGAGAAGGGCAATCACAGATTCATTAAAAAACTTATGGTTCACCAATGGAAAGGTGTGAGGATTGGTTTCATTACGATATCGGGGTTAACAGACATATACAAACACAGGGGACATATATAATCACCAAAGACCTACGGAATACCAAGAGAAGACTACTCAACATTCTGTCATAACGTACATGGGAAAAGGATCCCAGGAAGAACAGACATCTGTATATGTGTAAAAGAACCACATCTTCCACACCTACAACAAGCCAAACATTGTAATCAAACTTGCTGTAATACAAAATAAAAAAATAAATTAAAAACACGAACAAGAAGTAGTGAGACAAACTTGAGGGGCTTTCTCCTGGCACATTCCATTCTAAATTCCAATCTAGAACACGACTTCCATTGAGGCTCTGTTGCCCTAGTAACCAGATTCGGTAAGGGAGAACTGCTGCCACCTTGTGGCCGTTTCACACAACAGCAGCTTTAATCCCAGCGCAAATGGTCAGTTGATATTCAAAATCATTGCCGGCCTGTAAATGACACCTGCCCTGAAAACAAATCCTGGGGTCACATATCGACCAAAAAATTCAAAGGACGTCCATATTTCAAAACGACCGTTTCAAAAGGCATATTTTACGCACATTAGTGTTCTGCTTCTATTTCTTTCTTTCTTTTTTGGTTAAAAAAAACGGGAATGGAAAAAGGCATCCCTCAGAATGGGAGAAAATCGTTGCAAACGAATCAATGGACAAAGGTTTAATCTCCAATATATATAAACAGCTCATGCAGCTTAATATTAGAAAAACAAACAACCCAATACAAATTGGGCAGAAGATCTAAAGAGACGTTTCTTCAAAGAAGACACCGAGATGGCCAAGACGCACATGAAAAGCTGCTCAAGAGCACTAATTATTAGAGAAATGCAAATCAAAAGTACAATGAGGTATCACCTCACACCTGTTAGAATCGGCATCATCAGAAAATCTACAAACAACAAATTCTGGGGAGGGTGTGGACAAAAGGAGCCCTCTTCCACTATTGGTGGGAATGTAAATTGATACAGTCACTATGGGGAACAGTAAGGAGTTTCCTTAAAAAAGCTAGAAATAGAATTACCCTCTGATCCAGCAATCCCACTTCTGGGCATATACCCAGAGAAAACCATAAATCAAAAAGGCACATTCACCACAATGTTCATTGCAGCACTATTTACAATAGCCAGGTAATGGAAGCAACCGAAATGCCCAGAGACAGACGAATGGATAAAGATGTGGTACATATATAAAATGGAATATTACTCAGCCATAAAAAGGAATGAAACTGGGTCATTTGTAGAGACATCGATGGATCTAGAGACTGTCATACAGAATGAAGTAAGTCAGAAAGAGGAAAACAAATATTGTATATTAATGCATATATGTGGAACCTAAAAATGGTACAGATGAACTGGTTTGCAGGGAAGAAATAGAGACACAGAGGTAGAGAACAAACGTATGGACACCAAGTGTGGGAAGCCATGGGGTGGTGGTGGTGGGATGATTTGGAGATTGGGATTGAACTGTATACATGTATATGCATAAAATACATAACAAATAATAACCTGCTGTATAAAAAATAAATAGAATTAAAGTTCAAAATTTTAAAAAATAAAATTTAAAAATAAAACAGAAAAAAGTTCTTCCCTTCACACAGATGCATTTATATGAATGAATTATTTCCATGCTTATATCTATAAATACATAAAAGAGGAATAAAATCTAACTTGAACCATAAAAGAAAAAAAAACCTGAAACCACCAGTTATACAGAGGAAAACCCAATCAGGGCACTTGCTCCAGCGGAAAACAATTCTGAAATTGGTCAGAGGTGGGGAATCATCTCCCATACAGCCAGCAACCCACACCCCACACAAGGAGCGTCCTCATTGCAAAGCTGGGGGACCGTGCCGAGGCATCTGTGAGTAAACGTGAGCTGAGCCCCAGGCCAGCTGCGGCTGAACTGTTCCCACCCTTCCCAGGTAAAACACCTGAATATGTACAAGGGATTGAAAGCCTAGAGGAAGGGCCACGGAACCACACAAGCGACAGCCCACAGGCCAACTTGGTGCCTGCAGGCCAGCCAGGATGGTCCTGGCCCCGGGCGCTCTTTCAGAAGTTTTCCATTGCCCTGCCTGAGATACCCCTCCTGTCCCGGCCCCCACTGGTTTTTTCCTTCCTCACCTCTGTCCGGAGAGAGATTCCAGCGGAAGGTATGGGTGACACAACCTCTTCTTTATAGGTGGCAGCCTGGCAACTCCTGCAGAAAGGCCAGCAGAGCCCCACTCACACCGGGCCACCCACAAAGCCATGGCCCCTCAATCCCTCCCACCAGCACAGCCCCGAGACTGCTGACGGGGCAGAGAATCTGGAGTCAGGCACAGCTTCATGGGCTATTGCTGCCTGGAGCACTGTTTATATTGACCTCAACCAGGCACACCTGGGGAGGGCCGGCCGGCAGGGTAAGGCTGCCCAGGTCAGCTAATCCACAACCCTCAGGGAATCACATTGTTGAAAATGGACCTCGCTAAGGCAGAATAGAAGTCAAGGAAAAAAAGGACACAATGCCATTTGCAGCCCCGTAGATGAGTCTGGAGGTAATCACGTGACTTGTAGTAAGTCAGAAAGTGAAAGACACATATCGTGTCATATCACTTATAGGTGTTACCTAAAAATGGATACCAGGGCAGATATTTCCACCGAGAAGGGCAATCACAGATTCATTAAAAAACTTATGGTTCACCAATGGAAAGGTGTGAGGATTGGTTTCATTACGATATCGGGGTTAACAGACATATACAAACACAGGGGACATATATAATCACCAAAGACCTACGGAATACCAAGAGAAGACTACTCAACATTCTGTCATAACGTACATGGGAAAAGGATCCCAGGAAGAACAGACATCTGTATATGTGTAAAAGAACCACATCTTCCACACCTACAACAAGCCAAACATTGTAATCAAACTTGCTGTAATACAAAATAAAAAAATAAATTAAAAACACGAACAAGAAGTAGTGAGACAAACTTGAGGGGCTTTCTCCTGGCACATTCCATTCTAAATTCCAATCTAGAACACGACTTCCATTGAGGCTCTGTTGCCCTAGTAACCAGATTCGGTAAGGGAGAACTGCTGCCACCTTGTGGCCGTTTCACACAACAGCAGCTTTAATCCCAGCGCTAATGGTCAGTTGATATTCAAAATCATTGCCGGCCTGTAAATGACACCTGCCCTGAAAACAAATCCTGGGGTCACATATCGACCAAAAAATTCAAAGGACGTCCATATTTCAAAACGACCGTTTCAAAAGGCATATTTTACGCACATTAGTGTTCTGCTTCTATTTCTTTCTTTCTGTTTTGGTTAAAAAAAACGGGAATGGAAAAAGGCATCCCTCAGAATGGGAGAAAATCGTTGCAAACGAATCAATGGACAAAGGTTTAATCTCCAATATATATAAACAGCTCATGCAGCTTAATATTAGAAAAACAAACAACCCAATACAAATTGGGCAGAAGATCTAAAGAGACGTTTCTTCAAAGAAGACACCGAGATGGCCAAGACGCACATGAAAAGCTGCTCAAGAGCACTAATTATTAGAGAAATGCAAATCAAAAGTACAATGAGGTATCACCTCACACCTGTTAGAATCGGCATCATCAGAAAATCTACAAACAACAAATTCTGGGGAGGGTGTGGACAAAAGGAGCCCTCTTCCACTATTGGTGGGAATGTAAATTGATACAGTCACTATGGGGAACAGTAAGGAGTTTCCTTAAAAAAGCTAGAAATAGAATTACCCTCTGATCCAGCAATCCCACTTCTGGGCATATACCCAGAGAAAACCATAAATCAAAAAGGCACATTCACCACAATGTTCATTGCAGCACTATTTACAATAGCCAGGTAATGGAAGCAACCGAAATGCCCACAGACAGACGAATGGATAAAGATGTGGTACATATATAAAATGGAATATTACTCAGCCATAAAAAGGAATGAAACTGGGTCATTTGTAGAGACATCGATGGATTTAGAGACTGTCATACAGAATGAAGTAAGTCAGAAAGAGGAAAACAAATATTGTATATTAATGCATATATGTGGAAACTAAAAATGGTACAGATGAACTGGTTTGCAGGGAAGAAGTAGAGACACAGAGGTAGAGAACAAACGTATGGACACCAAGTGTGGGAAGCCATGGGGTGGTGGTGGTGGGATGATTTGGAGATTGGGATTGAACTGTATACATGGATATGCATAAAATACATAACCAATAATAACCTGCTGTATAAAAAATAAATAAAATTAAAGTTCAAAATTTTAAAAAATAAAATTTAAAAATAAAACAGAAAAAAGTTCTTCCCTTCACACAGATGCATTTATATGCATGAATTATTTCCATGCTTATATCTATAAATACATAAAAGAGGAATAAAATCTAACTTGAACCATAAAAGAAAAAAAAACCTGAACCCACCAGTTATACAGAGGAAAACCCCATCAGGGCACTTGCTCCAGCGGAAAACAATTCTGAAATTGGTCAGAGGTGGGGAATCATCTCCCATACAGCCAGCAACCCACACCCCACACAAGGAGCGTCCTCATTGCAAAGCTGGGGGACCGTGCCGAGGCATCTGTGAGTAAACGTAAGCTGAGCCCCAGGCCAGCTGCTGCTGAACTGTTCCCACCCTTCCCAGGTAAAACACCTGAATATGTACAAGGGCTTGAAAGCCTAGAGGAAGGGCCACGGAACCACACAAGCGACAGCCCACAGGCCAACTTGGTGCCTGCAGGCCAGCCAGGATGGTCCTGGCCCCGGGCGCTCTTCCAGAAGTTTTCCATTGCCCTGCCTGAGATACCCCTCCTGTCCCGGCCCCCACTGGTTTTTTCCTTCCTCACCTCTGTCCGGAGAGAGATTCCAGCGGAAGGTATGGGTGACACATCCTCTTCTTTATAGGTGGCAGCCTGGCAACTCCTGCAGAAAGGCCAGCAGAGCCCCACTCACACCGGGCCACCCACAAAGCCATGGCCCCTCACTCCCTCCCACCAGCACAGCCCCGAGACTGCTGACGGGGCAGAGAATCTGGAGTCAGGCACAGCTTCAGGGGCTATTGCTGCCTGGAGCACTGTTTATATTGACCTCAACCAGGCACACCTGGGGAGGGCCGGCCGGCAGCGTAAGGCTGCCCAGGTCAGCTAATCCACAACCCTCAGGGAATCACATTGTTGAAAATGGACCTCGCTAAGGCAGAAGAGAAGTCAAGGAAAAAAAGGACACAATGCCATTTGCAGCCCCGTAGATGAGTCTGGAGGTAATCACGTGACTTGTAGTAAGTCAGAAAGTGAAAGACACATATCGTGTCATATCACTTATAGGTGTTACCTAAAAATGGATACCAGGGCAGATATTTCCACCGAGAAGGGCAATCACAGATTCATTAAAAAACTTATGGTTCACCAATGGAAAGGTGTGAGGATTGGTTTCATTACGATATCGGGGTTAACAGACATATACAAACACAGGGGACATATATAATCACCAAAGACCTACGGAATACCAAGAGAAGACTACTCAACATTCTGTCATAACGTACATGGGAAAAGGATCCCAGGAAGAACAGACATCTGTATATGTGTAAAAGAACCACATCTTCCACACCTACAACAAGCCAAACATTGTAATCAAACTTGCTGTAATACAAAATAAAAAAATAAATTAAAAACACGAACAAGAAGTAGTGAGACAAACTTGAGGGGCTTTCTCCTGGCACATTCCATTCTAAATTCCAATCTAGAACACGACTTCCATTGAGGCTCTGTTGCCCTAGTAACCAGATTCGGTAAGGGAGAACTGCTGCCACCTTGTGGCCGTATCACACAACAGCAGCTTTAATCCCAGCGCTAATGGTCAGTTGATATTCAAAATCATTGCCGGCCTGTAAATGACACCTGCCCTGAAAACAAATCCTGGGGTCACATATCGACCAAAAAATTCAAAGGACGTCCATATTTCAAAACGACCGTTTCAAAAGGCATATTTTACGCACATTAGTGTTCTGCTTCTATTTCTTTCTTTCTCTTTTGGTTAAAAAAAACGGGAATGGAAAAAGGCATCCCTCAGAATGGGAGAAAATCGTTGCAAACGAATCAATGGACAAAGGTTTAATCTCCAATATATATAAACAGCTCATGCATCTTAATATTAGAAAAACAAACAACCCAATACAAAAATGGGCAGAAGACCTAAAGAGACGTTTCTTCAAAGAAGACACCGAGATGGCCAAGACGCACATGAAAAGCTGCTCAAGAGCACTAATTATTAGAGAAATGCAAATCAAAAGTACAATGAGGTATCACCTCACACCTGTTAGAATCGGCATCATCAGAAAATCTACAAACAACAAATTCTGGGGAGGGTGTGGACAAAAGGAGCCCTCTTCCACTATTGGTGGGAATGTAAATTGATACAGTCACTATGGGGAACAGTAAGGAGTTTCCTTAAAAAACCTAGAAATAGAATAACCCTCTGATCCAGCAATCCCACTTCTGGGCATATACCCAGAGAAAACCATAAATCAAAAAGGCACATTCACCACAATGTTCATTGCAGCACTATTTACAATAGCCAGGTAATGGAAGCAACCGAAATGCCCAGAGACAGACGAATGGATAAAGATGTGGTACATATATAAAATGGAATATTACTCAGCCATAAAAAGGAATGAAACTGGGTCATTTGTAGAGACATCGATGGATCTAGAGACTGTCATACAGAATGAAGTAAGTCAGAAAGAGGAAAACAAATATTGTATATTAATGCATATATGTGGAACCTAAAAATGGTACAGATGAACTGGTTTGCAGGGAAGAAATAGAGACACAGAGGTAGAGAACAAACGTATGGACACCAAGTGTGGGAAGTCATGGGGTGGTGGTGGTGGGATGATTTGGAGATTGGGATTGAACTGTATACATGGATATGCATAAAATACATAACGAATAATAACCTGCTGTATAAAAAATAAATAAAATTAAAGTTCAAAATTTTAAAAAATAAAATTTAAAAATAAAAAAGAAAAAAGTTCTTCCCTTCACACAGATGCATTTATATGAATGAATCATTTCCATGCTTATATCTATAAATACATAAATGAGGAATAAAATCTAACTTGAACCATAAAAGAAAAAAAAAAAACCTGAACCCACCAGTTATACAGAGGAACACCCAATCAGGGCACTTGCTCCAGCGGAAAATAATTCTGAAATTGGTCAGAGGTGGGGAATCATCTCCCATACAGCCAGCAACCCACACCCCACACAAGGAGCGTCCTCATTGCAAAGCTGGGGGACCGTGCCGAGGCATCTGTGAGTAAACGTGAGCTGAGCCCCAGGCCAGCTGCTGCTGAACTGTTCCCACCCTTCCCAGGTAAAACACCTGAATATGTACAAGGGCTTGAAAGCCTAGAGGAAGGGCCACGGAACCACACAAGCGACAGCCCACAGGCCAACTTGGTGCCTGCAGGCCAGCCAGGATGGTCCTGGCCCCGGGCGCTCTTCCAGAAGTTTTCCATTGCCCTGCCTGAGATACCCCTCCTGTCCCGGCCCCCACTGGTTTTTTCCTTCCTCACCTCTGTCTGGAGAGTGATTCCAGCGGAAGGTATGGGTGACACATCCTCTTCTTTATAGGTGGCAGCCTGGCAACTCCTGCAGAAAGGCCAGCAGAGCCCCACTCACACCGGGCCACCCACAAAGCCATGGCCCCTCACTCCCTCCCACCAGCACAGCCCCGAGACTGCTGACGGGGCAGAGAATCTGGAGTCAGGCACAGCTTCATGGGCTATTGCTGCCTGGAGCACTGTTTATATTGACCTCAACCAGGCACACCTGGGGAGGGCCGGCCGGCAGGGTAAGGCTGCCCAGGTCAGCTAATCCACAACCCTCAGGGAATCACATTGTTGAAAATGGACCTCGCTAAGGCAGAATAGAAGTCAAGGAAAAAAAGGACACAATGCCATTTGCAGCCCCGTAGATGAGTCTGGAGGTAATCACGTGACTTGTAGTAAGTCAGAAAGTGAAAGACACATATCGTGTCATATCACTTATAGGTGTTACCTAAAAATGGATACCAGGGCAGATATTTCCACCGAGAAGGGCAATCACAGATTCATTAAAAAACTTATGGTTCACCAATGGAAAGGTGTGAGGATTGGTTTCATTACGATATCGGGGTTAACAGACATATACAAACACAGGGGACATATATAATCACCAAAGACCTACGGAATACCAAGAGAAGACTACTCAACATTCTGTCATAACGTACATGGGAAAAGGACCCAGGAAGAACAGACATCTGTATATGTGTAAAAGAACCACATCTTCCACACCTACAACAAGCCAAACATTGTAATCAAACTTGCTGTAATACAAAATAAAAAAATAAATTAAAAACACGAACAAGAAGTAGTGAGACAAACTTGAGGGGCTTTCTCCTGGCACATTCCATTCTAAATTCCAATCTAGAACACGACTTCCATTGAGGCTCTGTTGCCCTAGTAACCAGATTCGGTAAGGGAGAACTGCTGCCACCTTGTGGCCGTTTCACACAACAGCAGCTTTAATCCCAGCGCTAATGGTCAGTTGATATTCAAAATCATTGCCGGCCTGTAAATGACACCTGCCCTGAAAACAAATCCTGGGGTCACATATCGACCAAAAAATTCAAAGGACGTCCATATTTCATTACGACCGTTTCAAAAGGCATATTTTACGCACATTAGTGTTCTGCTTCTATTTCTTTCTTTCTTTTTTGGTTAAAAAAAACGGGAATGGAAAAAGGCATCCCTCAGAATGGGAGAAAATCGTTGCAAACGAATCAATGGACAAAGGTTTAATCTCCAATATATATAAACAGCTCATGCAGCTTAATATTAGAAAAACAAACAACCCAATACAAAAATGGGCAGAAGACCTAAAGAGACGTTTCTTCAAAGAAGACACCGAGATGGCCAAGACGCACATGAAAAGCTGCTCAAGAGCACTAATTATTAGAGAAATGCAAATCAAAAGTACAATGAGGTATCACCTCACACCTGTTAGAATCGGCATCATCAGAAAATCTACAAACAACAAATTCTGGGGAGGGTGTGGACAAAAGGAGCCCTCTTCCACTATTGGTGGGAATGTAAATTGATACAGTCACTATGGGGAACAGTAAGGAGTTTCCTTAAAAAAGCTAGAAATAGAATAACCCTCTGATCCAGCAATCCCACTTCTGGGCATATACCCAGAGAAAACCATAAATCAAAAAGGCACATTCACCACAATGTTCATTGCAGCACTATTTACAATAGCCAGGTAATGGAAGCAACCGAAATGCCCAGAGACAGACGAATGGATAAAGATGTGGTACATATATAAAATGGAATATTACTCAGCCATAAAAAGGAATGAAACTGGGTTATTTGTAGAGACATCGATGGATCTAGAGACTGTCATACAGAATGAAGTAAGTCAGAAAGAGGAAAACAAATATTGTATATTAATGCATATATGTCTAACCTAAAAATGGTACAGATGAACTGGTTTGCAGGGAAGAAATAGAGACACAGAGGTAGAGAACAAACGTATGGACACCAAGTGTGGGAAGCCATGGGGTGGTGGTGGTGGGATGATTTGGAGATTGGGATTGAACTGTATACATGTATATGCATAAAATACATAACCAATAATAACCTGCTGTATAAAAAATAAATAAAATTAAAGTTCAAAATTTTAAAAAATAAAATTTAAAAATAAAACAGAAAAAAGTTCTTCCCTTCACACAGATGCATTTATATGAATGAATCATTTCCATGCTTATATCTATAAATACATAAAAGAGGAATAAAATCTAACTTGAACCATAAAAGAAAAAAAAAAAAACCTGAACCCACCAGTTATACAGAGGAACACCCAATCAGGGCACTTGCTCCAGCGGAAAACAATTCTGAAATTGGTCAGAGGTGGGGAATCATCTCCCATACAGCCAGCAACCCACACCCCACACAAGGAGCGTCCTCATTGCAAAGCTGGGGGACCGTGCCGAGGCATCTGTGAGTAAACGTGAGCTGAGCCCCAGGCCAGCTGCTGCTGAACTGTTCCCACCCTTCCCAGGTAAAACACCTGAATATGTACAAGGGCTTGAAAGCATAGAGGAAGGGCCACGGAACCACACAAGCGACAGCCCACAGGCCAACTTGGTGCCTGCAGGCCAGCCAGGATGGTCCTGGCCCCGGGCGCTCTTCCAGAAGTTTTCCATTGCCCTGCCTGAGATACCCCTCCTGTCCCGGCCCCCACTGGTTTTTTCCTTCCTCACCTCTGTCCGGAGAGAAATTCCAGCGGAAGGTATGGGTGACACATCCTCTTCTTTATAGGTGGCAGCCTGGCAACTCCTGCAGAAAGGCCAGCAGATCCCCACTCACACCGGGCCACCCACAAAGCCATGGCCCCTCACTCCCTCCCACCAGCACAGCCCCGAGACTGCTGACGGGGCAGAGAATCTGGAGTCAGGCACAGCTTCAGGGGCTATTGCTGCCTGGAGCACTGTTTATATGGACCTCAACCAGGCACACCTGGGGAGGGCCGGCCGCCAGCGTAAGGCTGCCCAGGTCAGCTAATCCACAACCCTCAGGGAATCACATTGTTGAAAATGGACCTCGCTAAGGCAGAAGAGAAGTCAAGGAAAAAAAGGACACAATGCCATTTGCAGCCCCGTAGATGAGTCTGGAGGTAATCACGTGACTTGTAGTAAGTCAGAAAGTGAAAGACACATATCGTGTCATATCACTTATAGGTGTTACCTAAAAATGGATACCAGGGCAGATATTTCCACGGAGAAGGGCAATCACAGATTCATTAAAAAACTTATGGTTCACCAATGGAAAGGTGTGAGGATTGGTTTCATTACGATATCGGGGTTAACAGACATATACAAACACAGGGGACATATATAATCACCAAAGACCTACGGAATACCAAGAGAAGACTACTCAACATTCTGTCATAACGTACATGGGAAAAGGATCCCAGGAAGAACAGACATCTGTATATGTGTAAAAGAACCACATCTTCCACACCTACAACAAGCCAAACATTGTAATCAAACTTGCTGTAATACAAAATAAAAAAATAAATTAAAAACACGAACAAGAAGTAGTGAGACAAACTTGAGGGGCTTTCTCCTGGCACATTCCATTCTAAATTCCAATCTAGAACACGACTTCCATTGACGCTCTGTTGCCCTAGTAACCAGATTCGGTAAGGGAGAACTGCTGCCACCTTGTGGCCGTTTCACACAACAGCAGCTTTAATCCCAGCGCTAATGGTCAGTTGATATTCAAAATCATTGCCGGCCTGTAAATGACACCTGCCCTGAAAACAAATCCTGGGGTCACATATCGACCAAAAAATTCAAAGGACGTCCATATTTCAAAACGACCGTTTCAAAAGGCATATTTTACAGACATTAGTGTTCTGCTTCTATTTCTTTCTCTCTTTTTTGGTTAAAAAAACGGGAATGGAAAAAGGCATCCCTCAGAATGGGAGAAAATCGTTGCAAACGAATCAATGCAAAAGGTTTAATCTCCAATATATATAAACAGCTCATGCACATTAATATTAGAAAAACAAACAACCCAATACAAATTGGGCAGAAGATCTAAAGAGACGTTTCTTCAAAGAAGACACCGAGATGGCCAAGACGCACATGAAAAGCTGCTCAAGAGCACTAATTATTAGAGAAATGCAAATCAAAAGTACAATGAGGTATCACCTCACACCTGTTAGAATCGGCATCATCAGAAAATCTACAAACAACAAATTCTGGGGAGGGTGTGGACAAAAGGAGCCCTCTTCCACTATTGGTGGGAATGTAAATTGATACAGTCACTATGGGGAACAGTAAGGAGTTGCCTTAAAAAAGCTAGAAATAGAATTACCCTCTGATCCAGCAATCCCACTTCTGGGCATATACCCAGATAAAACCATAAATCAAAAAGGCACATTCACCACAATGTTCATTGCAGCACTATTTACAATAGCCAGGTAATGGAAGCAACCGAAATGCCCACAGACAGACGAACGGATAAAGATGTGGGACATATATAAAATCGAATATTACTCAGCCATAAAAAGGAATGAAACTGGGTCATTTGTAGAGACATCGATGGATCTAGAGACTGTCATACAGAATGAAGTAAGTCAGAAAGAGGAAAACAAATATTGTATATTAATGCATATATGGGGAACCTAAAAATGGTACAGACGAACTGGTTTGCAGGGAAGAAATAGAGACACAGAGGTAGAGAACAAACGTATGGACACCAAGTGTGGGAAGCCATGGGGTGGTGGTGGTGGGATGATTTGGAGATTGGGATTGAACTGTATACATGTATATGCATAAAATACATAACAAATAATAACCTGCTGTATAAAAAATAAATAAAATTAAAGTTCAAAATTTTAAAAAATAAAATTTAAAAATAAAACAGAAAAAAGTTCTTCCCTTCACACAGATGCATTTATATGAATGAATTATTTCCATGCTTATATCTATAAATACATAAAAGAGGAATAAAATCTCACTTGAACCATAAAAGAAAAAAAAAAACCTGAACCCACCAGTTATACAGAGGAACACCCAATCAGGGCACTTGCTCCAGCGGAAAACAATTCTGAAATTGGTCAGAGGTGGGGAATCATCTCCCATACAGCCAGCAACCCACCCCCCACACAATGAGCGTCCTCATTGCAAAGCTGGGGGACCGTGCCGAGGCATCTGTGAGTAAACGTGAGCTGAGCCCCAGGCCAGCTGCTGCTGAACTGTTCCCACCCTTCCCAGGTAAAACACCTGAATATGTACAAGGGCTTGAAAGCCTAGAGGAAGGGCCACGGAACCACACAAGCGACAGCCCACAGGCCAACTTGGTGCCTGCAGGCCAGCCAGGATGGTCCTGTCCCCGGGCGCTCTTCCAGAAGTTTTCCATTGCCCTGCCTGAGATACCCCTCCTGTCCCGGCCCCCACTGGTTTTTTCCTTCCTCACCTCTGTCCGGAGAGAGATTCCAGCGCAAGGTATGGGTGACACATCCTCTTCTTTATAGGTGGCAGCCTGGCAACTCCTGCAGAAAGGCCAACAGAGCCCCACTCACACCGGGCAACCCACAAAGCCATGGCCCCTCACTCCCTCACACCAGCACAGCCCCGAGACTGCTGACAGGGCAGAGAATCTGGAGTCAGGCACAGCTTCATGGGCTATTGCTGCCTGGAGCACTGTTTATATTGACCTCAACCAGGCACACCTGGGGAGGGCCGGCCGGCAGGGTAAGGCTGCCCAGGTCAGCTAATCCACAACCCTCAGGGAATCACATTGTTGAAAATGGACCTCGCTAAGGCAGAATAGAAGTCAAGGAAAAAAAGGACACAATGCCATTTGCAGCCCCGTAGATGAGTCTGGAGGTAATCACGTGACTTGTAGTAAGTCAGAAAGTGAAAGACACATATCGTGTCATATCACTTATAGGTGTTACCTAAAAATGGATACCAGGGCAGATATTTCCACGGAGAAGGGCAATCACAGATTCATTAAAAAACTTATGGTTCACCAATGGAAAGGTGTGAGGATTGGTTTCATTACGATATCGGGGTTAACAGACATATACAAACACAGGGGACATATATAATCACCAAAGACCTACGGAATACCAAGAGAAGACTACTCAACATTCTGTCATAACGTACATGGGAAAAGGATCCCAGGAAGAACAGACATCTGTATATGTGTAAAAGAACCACATCTTCCACACCTACAACAAGCCAAACATTGTAATCAAACTTGCTGTAATACAAAATAAAAAAATAAATTAAAAACACAAACAAGAAGTAGTGAGACAAACTTGAGGGCCTTTCTCCTGGCACATTCCATTCTAAATTCCAATCTAGAACACGACTTCCATTGAGGCTCTGTTGCCCTAGTAACCAGATTCGGTAAGGGAGAACTGCTGCCACCTTGTGGCCGTTTCACACAACAGCAGCTTTAATCCCAGCGCTAATGGTCAGTTGATATTCAAAATCATTGCCGGCCTGTAAATGACACCTGCCCTGAAAACAAATCCTGGGGTCACATATCGACCAAAAAATTCAAAGGACGTCCATATTTCAAAACGACCGTTTCAAAAGGCATATTTTACGCACATTAGTGTTCTGCTTCTATTTCTTTCTTTCTTTTTTGGTTAAAAAAAACGGGAATGGAAAAAGGCATCCCTCAGAATGGGAGAAAATCGTTGCAAACGAATCAATGGACAAAGGTTTAATCTCCAATATATATAAACAGCTCATGCAGCTTAATATTAGAAAAACAAACAACCCAATACAAATTGGGCAGAAGATCTAAAGAGACGTTTCTTCAAAGAAGACACCGAGATGGCCAAGACGCACATGAAAAGCTGGTCAAGAGCACTAATTATTAGAGAAATGCAAATCAAAAGTACAATGAGGTATCACCTCACACCTGTTAGAATCGGCATCATCAGAAAATCTACAAACAACAAATTCTGGGGAGGGTGTGGACAAAAGGAGCCCTCTTCCACTATTGGTGGGAATGTAAATTGATACAGTCACTATGGGGAACAGTAAGGAGTTTCCTTAAAAAAGCTAGAAATAGAATTACCCTCTGATCCAGCAATCCCACTTCTGGGCATATACCCAGAGAAAACCATAAATCAAAAAGGCACATTCACCACAATGTTCATTGCAGCACTATTTACAATAGCCAGGTAATGGAAGCAACCGAAATGCCCAGAGACAGACGAATGGATAAAGATGTGGTACATATATAAAATGGAATATTACTCAGCCATAAAAAGGAATGAAACTGGGTCATTTGTAGAGACATCGATGGATCTAGAGACTGTCATACAGAATGAAGTAAGTCAGAAAGAGGAAAATAAATATTGTATATTAATGCATATATGGGGAACCTAAAAATGGTACAGATGAACTGGTTTGCAGGGAAGGAATAGAGACACAGAGGTAGAGAACAAACGTATGGACACCAAGTGTGGGAAGCCATGGGGTGGTGGGGGTGGGATGATTTGGAGATTGGGATTGAACTGTATACATGTATATGCATAAAATACATAACAAATAATAACCTGCTGTATAAAAAATAAATAGAATTAAAGTTCAAAATTTTAAAAAATAAAATTTAAAAATAAAACAGAAAAAAGTTCTTCCCTTCACACAGATGCATTTATATGAATGAATTATTTCCATGCTTATATCTATAAATACATAAAAGAGGAATAAAATCTAACTTGAACCATAAAAGAAAAAAAAACCTGAACCCACCAGTTATACAGAGGAAAACCCAATCAGGGCACTTGCTCCAGCGGAAAACAATTCTGAAATTGGTCAGAGGTGGGGAATCATCTCCCATACAGCCAGCAACCCACACCCCACACAAGGAGCGTCCTCATTGCAAAGCTGGGGGACCGTGCCGAGGCATCTGTGAGTAAACGTGAGCTGAGCCCCAGGCCAGCTGCGGCTGAACTGTTCCCACCCTTCCCAGGTAAAACACCTGAATATGTACAAGGGATTGAAAGCCTAGAGGAAGGGCCACGGAACCACACAAGCGACAGCCCACAGGCCAACTTGGTGCCTGCAGGCCAGCCAGGATGGTCCTGGCCCCGGGCGCTCTTTCAGAAGTTTTCCATTGCCCTGCCTGAGATACCCCTCCTGTCCCGGCCCCCACTGGTTTTTTCCTTCCTCACCTCTGTCCGGAGAGAGATTCCAGCGGAAGGTATGGGTGACACAACCTCTTCTTTATAGGTGGCAGCCTGGCAACTCCTGCAGAAAGGCCAGCAGAGCCCCACTCACACCGGGCCACCCACAAAGCCATGGCCCCTCAATCCCTCCCACCAGCACAGCCCCGAGACTGCTGACGGGGCAGAGAATCTGGAGTCAGGCACAGCTTCATGGGCTATTGCTGCCTGGAGCACTGTTTATATTGACCTCAACCAGGCACACCTGGGGAGGGCCGGCCGGCAGGGTAAGGCTGCCCAGGTCAGCTAATCCACAACCCTCAGGGAATCACATTGTTGAAAATGGACCTCGCTAAGGCAGAATAGAAGTCAAGGAAAAAAAGGACACAATGCCATTTGCAGCCCCGTAGATGAGTCTGGAGGTAATCACGTGACTTGTAGTAAGTCAGAAAGTGAAAGACACATATCGTGTCATATCACTTATAGGTGTTACCTAAAAATGGATACCAGGGCAGATATTTCCACGGAGAAGGGCAATCACAGATTCATTAAAAAACTTATGGTTCACCAATGGAAAGGTGTGAGGATTGGTTTCATTACGATATCGGGGTTAACAGACATATACAAACACAGGGGACATATATAATCACCAAAGACCTACGGAATACCAAGAGAAGACTACTCAACATTCTGTCATAACGTACATGGGAAAAGGATCCCAGGAAGAACAGACATCTGTATATGTGTAAAAGAACCACATCTTCCACACCTACAACAAGCCAAACATTGTAATCAAACTTGCTGTAATACAAAATAAAAAAATAAATTAAAAACACGAACAAGAAGTAGTGAGACAAACTTGAGGGGCTTTCTCCTGGCACATTCCATTCTAAATTCCAATCTAGAACACGACTTCCATTGAGGCTCTGTTGCCCTAGTAACCAGATTCGGTAAGGGAGAACTGCTGCCACCTTGTGGCCGTTTCACACAACAGCAGCTTTAATCCCAGCGCTAATGGTCAGTTGATATTCAAAATCATTGCCGGCCTGTAAATGACACCTGCCCTGAAAACAAATCCTGGGGTCACATATCGACCAAAAAATTCAAAGGACGTCCATATTTCAAAACGACCGTTTCAAAAGGCATATTTTACGCACATTAGTGTTCTGCTTCTATTTCTTTCTTTCTGTTTTGGTTAAAAAAAACGGGAATGGAAAAAGGCATCCCTCAGAATGGGAGAAAATCGTTGGAAACGAATCAATGGACAAAGGTTTAATCTCCAATATATATAAACAGCTCATGCAGCTTAATATTAGAAAAACAAACAACCCAATACAAATTGGGCAGAAGATCTAAAGAGACGTTTCTTCAAAGAAGACACCGAGATGGCCAAGACGCACATGAAAAGCTGCTCAAGAGCACTAATTATTAGAGAAATGCAAATCAAAAGTACAATGAGGTATCACCTCACACCTGTTAGAATCGGCATCATCAGAAAATCTACAAACAACAAATTCTGGGGAGGGTGTGGACAAAAGGAGCCCTCTTCCACTATTGGTGGGAATGTAAATTGATACAGTCACTATGGGGAACAGTAAGGAGTTTCCTTAAAAAAGCTAGAAATAGAATTACCCTCTGATCCAGCAATCCCACTTCTGGGCATATACCCAGAGAAAACCATAAATCAAAAAGGCACATTCACCACAATGTTCATTGCAGCACTATTTACAATAGCCAGGTAATGGAAGCAACCGAAATGCCCACAGACAGACGAATGGATAAAGACGTGGTACATATATAAAATGGAATATTACTCAGCCATAAAAAGGAATGAAACTGGGTCATTTGTAGAGACATCGATGGATTTAGAGACTGTCATACAGAATGAAGTAAGTCAGAAAGAGGAAAACAAATATTGTATATTAATGCATATATGTGGAAACTAAAAATGGTACAGATGAACTGGTTTGCAGGGAAGAAGTAGAGACACAGAGGTAGAGAACAAACGTATGGACACCAAGTGTGGGAAGCCATGGGGTGGTGGTGGTGGGATGATTTGGAGATTGGGATTGAACTGTATACATGGATATGCATAAAATACATAACCAATAATAACCTGCTGTATAAAAAATAAATAAAATTAAAGTTCAAAATTTTAAAAAATAAAATTTAAAAATAAAACAGAAAAAAGTTCTTCCCTTCACACAGATGCATTTATATGCATGAATTATTTCCATGCTTATATCTATAAATACATAAAAGAGGAATAAAATCTAACTTGAACCATAAAAGAAAAAAAAACCTGAACCCACCAGTTATACAGAGGAAAACCCCATCAGGGCACTTGCTCCAGCGGAAAACAATTCTGAAATTGGTCAGAGGTGGGGAATCATCTCCCATACAGCCAGCAACCCACACCCCACACAAGGAGCGTCCTCATTGCAAAGCTGGGGGACCGTGCCGAGGCATCTGTGAGTAAACGTAAGCTGAGCCCCAGGCCAGCTGCTGCTGAACTGTTCCCACCCTTCCCAGGTAAAACACCTGAATATGTACAAGGGCTTGAAAGCCTAGAGGAAGGGCCACGGAACCACACAAGCGACAGCCCACAGGCCAACTTGGTGCCTGCAGGCCAGCCAGGATGGTCCTGGCCCCGGGCGCTCTTCCAGAAGTTTTCCATTGCCCTGACTGAGATACCCCTCCTGTCCCGGCCCCCACTGGTTTTTTCCTTCCTCACCTCTGTCTGGAGAGAGATTCCAGCGGAAGGTATGGGTGACACATCCTCTTCTTTATAGGTGGCAGCCTGGCAACTCCTGCAGAAAGGCCAGCAGAGCCCCACTCACACCGGGCCACCCACAAAGCCATGGCCCCTCACTCCCTCCCACCAGCACAGCCCCGAGACTGCTGACGGGGCAGAGAATCTGGAGTCAGGCACAGCTTCAGGGGCTATTGCTGCCTGGAGCACTGTTTATATTGACCTCAACCAGGCACACCTGGGGAGGGCCGGCCGGCAGCGTAAGGCTGCCCAGGTCAGCTAATCCACAACCCTCAGGGAATCACATTGTTGAAAATGGACCTCGCTAAGGCAGAAGAGAAGTCAAGGAAAAAAAGGACACAATGCCATTTGCAGCCCCGTAGATGAGTCTGGAGGAAATCACGTGACTTGTAGTAAGTCAGAAAGTGAAAGACACATATCGTGTCATATCACTTATAGGTGTTACCTAAAAATGGATACCAGGGCAGATATTTCCACCGAGAAGGGCAATCACAGATTCATTAAAAAACTTATGGTTCACCAATGGAAAGGTGTGAGGATTGGTTTCATTACGATATCGGGGTTAACAGACATATACAAACACAGGGGACATATATAATCACCAAAGACCTACGGAATACCAAGAGAAGACTACTCAACATTCTGTCATAACGTACATGGGAAAAGGATCCCAGGAAGAACAGACATCTGTATATGTGTAAAAGAACCACATCTTCCACACCTACAACAAGCCAAACATTGTAATCAAACTTGCTGTAATACAAAATAAAAAAATAAATTAAAAACACGAACAAGAAGTAGTGAGACAAACTTGAGGGGCTTTCTCCTGGCACATTCCATTCTAAATTCCAATCTAGAACACGACTTCCATTGAGGCTCTGTTGCCCTAGTAACCAGATTCGGTAAGGGAGAACTGCTGCCACCTTGTGGCCGTATCACACAACAGCAGCTTTAATCCCAGCGCTAATGGTCAGTTGATATTCAAAATCATTGCCGGCCTGTAAATGACACCTGCCCTGAAAACAAATCCTGGGGTCACATATCGACCAAAAAATTCAAAGGACGTCCATATTTCAAAACGACCGTTTCAAAAGGCATATTTTACGCACATTAGTGTTCTGCTTCTATTTCTTTCTTTCTCTTTTGGTTAAAAAAAACGGGAATGGAAAAAGGCATCCCTCAGAATGGGAGAAAATCGTTGCAAACGAATCAATGGACAAAGGTTTAATCTCCAATATATATAAACAGCTCATGCATCTTAATATTAGAAAAACAAACAACCCAATACAAAAATGGGCAGAAGACCTAAAGAGACGTTTCTTCAAAGAAGACACCGAGATGGCCAAGACGCACATGAAAAGCTGCTCAAGAGCACTAATTATTAGAGAAATGCAAATCAAAAGTACAATGAGGTATCACCTCACACCTGTTAGAATCGGCATCATCAGAAAATCTACAAACAACAAATTCTGGGGAGGGTGTGGACAAAAGGAGCCCTCTTCCACTATTGGTGGGAATGTAAATTGATACAGTCACTATGGGGAACAGTAAGGAGTTTCCTTAAAAAACCTAGAAATAGAATAACCCTCTGATCCAGCAATCCCACTTCTGGGCATATACCCAGAGAAAACCATAAATCAAAAAGGCACATTCACCACAATGTTCATTGCAGCACTATTTACAATAGCCAGGTAATGGAAGCAACCGAAATGCCCAGAGACAGACGAATGGATAAAGATGTGGTACATATATAAAATGGAATATTACTCAGCCATAAAAAGGAATGAAACTGGGTCATTTGTAGAGACATCGATGGATCTAGAGACTGTCATACAGAATGAAGTAAGTCAGAAAGAGGAAAACAAATATTGTATATTAATGCATATATGTGGAACCTAAAAATGGTACAGATGAACTGGTTTGCAGGGAAGAAATAGAGACACAGAGGTAGAGAACAAACGTATGGACACCAAGTGTGGGAAGCCATGGGGTGGTGGTGGTGGGATGATTTGGAGATTGGGATTGAACTGTATACATGGATATGCATAAAATACATAACGAATAATAACCTGCTGTATAAAAAATAAATAAAATTAAAGTTCAAAATTTTAAAAAATAAAATTTAAAAATAAAACAGAAAAAAGTTCTTCCCTTCACACAGATGCATTTATATGAATGAATCATTTCCATGCTTATATCTATAAATACATAAAAGAGGAATAAAATCTAACTTGAACCATAAAAGAAAAAAAAAAAACCTGAACCCACCAGTTATACAGAGGAACACCCAATCAGGGCACTTGCTCCAGCGGAAAATAATTCTGAAATTGGTCAGAGGTGGGGAATCATCTCCCATACAGCCAGCAACCCACACCCCACACAAGGAGCGTCCTCATTGCAGAGCTGGGGGACCGTGCCGAGGCATCTGTGAGTAAACGTGAGCTGAGCCCCAGGCCAGCTGCTGCTGAACTGTTCCCACCCTTCCCAGGTAAAACACCTGAATATGTACAAGGGCTTGAAAGCCTAGAGGAAGGGCCACGGAACCACACAAGCGACAGCCCACAGGCCAACTTGGTGCCTGCAGGCCAGCCAGGATGGTCCTGGCCCCGGGCGCTCTTCCAGAAGTTTTCCATTGCCCTGCCTGAGATACCCCTCCTGTCCCGGCCCCCACTGGTTTTTTCCTTCCTCACCTCTGTCTGGAGAGTGATTCCAGCGGAAGGTATGGGTGACACATCCTCTTCTTTATAGGTGGCAGCCTGGCAACTCCTGCAGAAAGGCCAGCAGAGCCCCACTCACACCGGGCCACCCACAAAGCCATGGCCCCTCACTCCCTCCCACCAGCACAGCCCCGAGACTGCTGACGGGGCAGAGAATCTGGAGTCAGGCACAGCTTCATGGGCTATTGCTGCCTGGAGCACTGTTTATATTGACCTCAACCAGGCACACCTGGGGAGGGCCGGCCGGCAGGGTAAGGCTGCCCAGGTCAGCTAATCCACAACCCTCAGGGAATCACATTGTTGAAAATGGACCTCGCTAAGGCAGAATAGAAGTCAAGGAAAAAAAGGACACAATGCCATTTGCAGCCCCGTAGATGAGTCTGGAGGTAATCACGTGACTTGTAGTAAGTCAGAAAGTGAAAGACACATATCGTGTCATATCACTTATAGGTGTTACCTAAAAATGGATACCAGGGCAGATATTTCCACCGAGAAGGGCAATCACAGATTCATTAAAAAACTTATGGTTCACCAATGGAAAGGTGTGAGGATTGGTTTCATTACGATATCGGGGTTAACAGACATATACAAACACAGGGGACATATATAATCACCAAAGACCTACGGAATACCAAGAGAAGACTACTCAACATTCTGTCATAACGTACATGGGAAAAGGACCCAGGAAGAACAGACATCTGTATATGTGTAAAAGAACCACATCTTCCACACCTACAACAAGCCAAACATTGTAATCAAACTTGCTGTAATACAAAATAAAAAAATAAATTAAAAACACGAACAAGAAGTAGTGAGACAAACTTGAGGGGCTTTCTCCTGGCACATTCCATTCTAAATTCCAATCTAGAACACGACTTCCATTGAGGCTCTGTTGCCCTAGTAACCAGATTCGGTAAGGGAGAACTGCTGCCACCTTGTGGCCGTTTCACACAACAGCAGCTTTAATCCCAGCGCTAATGGTCAGTTGATATTCAAAATCATTGCCGGCCTGTAAATGACACCTGCCCTGAAAACAAATCCTGGGGTCACATATCGACCAA
Organism: Mesoplodon bidens; assembly: GCF_964165515.1. NCBI lineage: Eukaryota > Metazoa > Chordata > Mammalia > Artiodactyla > Ziphiidae > Mesoplodon > Mesoplodon bidens. The sequence continues at coordinate 216,403 of NW_027672388.1, forward strand.
AAAATTCAAAGGACGTCCATATTTCATTACGACCGTTTCAAAAGGCATATTTTACGCACATTAGTGTTCTGCTTCTATTTCTTTCTTTCTTTTTTGGTTAAAAAAAACGGGAATGGAAAAAGGCATCCCTCAGAATGGGAGAAAATCGTTGCAAACGAATCAATGGACAAAGGTTTAATCTCCAATATATATAAACAGCTCATGCAGCTTAATATTAGAAAAACAAACAACCCAATACAAAAATGGGCAGAAGACCTAAAGAGACGTTTCTTCAAAGAAGACACCGAGATGGCCAAGACGCACATGAAAAGCTGCTCAAGAGCACTAATTATTAGAGAAATGCAAATCAAAAGTACAATGAGGTATCACCTCACACCTGTTAGAATCGGCATCATCAGAAAATCTACAAACAACAAATTCTGGGGAGGGTGTGGACAAAAGGAGCCCTCTTCCACTATTGGTGGGAATGTAAATTGATACAGTCACTATGGGGAACAGTAAGGAGTTTCCTTAAAAAAGCTAGAAATAGAATAACCCTCTGATCCAGCAATCCCACTTCTGGGCATATACCCAGAGAAAACCATAAATCAAAAAGGCACATTCACCACAATGTTCATTGCAGCACTATTTACAATAGCCAGGTAATGGAAGCAACCGAAATGCCCAGAGACAGACGAATGGATAAAGATGTGGTACATATATAAAATGGAATATTACTCAGCCATAAAAAGGAATGAAACTGGGTTATTTGTAGAGACATCGATGGATCTAGAGACTGTCATACAGAATGAAGTAAGTCAGAAAGAGGAAAACAAATATTGTATATTAATGCATATATGTCTAACCTAAAAATGGTACAGATGAACTGGTTTGCAGGGAAGAAATAGAGACACAGAGGTAGAGAACAAACGTATGGACACCAAGTGTGGGAAGCCATGGGGTGGTGGTGGTGGGATGATTTGGAGATTGGGATTGAACTGTATACATGTATATGCATAAAATACATAACCAATAATAACCTGCTGTATAAAAAATAAATAAAATTAAAGTTCAAAATTTTAAAAAATAAAATTTAAAAATAAAACAGAAAAAAGTTCTTCCCTTCACACAGATGCATTTATATGAATGAATCATTTCCATGCTTATATCTATAAATACATAAAAGAGGAATAAAATCTAACTTGAACCATAAAAGAAAAAAAAAAAAACCTGAACCCACCAGTTATACAGAGGAACACCCAATCAGGGCACTTGCTCCAGCGGAAAACAATTCTGAAATTGGTCAGAGGTGGGGAATCATCTCCCATACAGCCAGCAACCCACACCCCACACAAGGAGCGTCCTCATTGCAAAGCTGGGGGACCGTGCCGAGGCATCTGTGAGTAAACGTGAGCTGAGCCCCAGGCCAGCTGCTGCTGAACTGTTCCCACCCTTCCCAGGTAAAACACCTGAATATGTACAAGGGCTTGAAAGCATAGAGGAAGGGCCACGGAACCACACAAGCGACAGCCCACAGGCCAACTTGGTGCCTGCAGGCCAGCCAGGATGGTCCTGGCCCCGGGCGCTCTTCCAGAAGTTTTCCATTGCCCTGCCTGAGATACCCCTCCTGTCCCGGCCCCCACTGGTTTTTTCCTTCCTCACCTCTGTCCGGAGAGAAATTCCAGCGGAAGGTATGGGTGACACATCCTCTTCTTTATAGGTGGCAGCCTGGCAACTCCTGCAGAAAGGCCAGCAGAGCCCCACTCACACCGGGCCACCCACAAAGCCATGGCCCCTCACTCCCTCCCACCAGCACAGCCCCGAGACTGCTGACGGGGCAGAGAATCTGGAGTCAGGCACAGCTTCAGGGGCTATTGCTGCCTGGAGCACTGTTTATATGGACCTCAACCAGGCACACCTGGGGAGGGCCGGCCGCCAGCGTAAGGCTGCCCAGGTCAGCTAATCCACAACCCTCAGGGAATCACATTGTTGAAAATGGACCTCGCTAAGGCAGAAGAGAAGTCAAGGAAAAAAAGGACACAATGCCATTTGCAGCCCCGTAGATGAGTCTGGAGGTAATCACGTGACTTGTAGTAAGTCAGAAATTGAAAGACACATATCGTGTCATATCACTTATAGGTGTTACCTAAAAATGGATACCAGGGCAGATATTTCCACGGAGAAGGGCAATCACAGATTCATTAAAAAACTTATGGTTCACCAATGGAAAGGTGTGAGGATTGGTTTCATTACGATATCGGGTTTAAGAGACATATACAAACACAGGGGACATATATAATCACCAAAGACCTACGGAATACCAAGAGAAGACTACTCAACATTCTGTCATAACGTACATGGGAAAAGGATCCCAGGAAGAACAGACATCTGTATATGTGTAAAAGAACCACATCTTCCACACCTACAACAAGCCAAACATTGTAATCAAACTTGCTGTAATACAAAATAAAAAAATAAATTAAAAACACGAACAAGAAGTAGTGAGACAAACTTGAGGGGCTTTCTCCTGGCACATTCCATTCTAAATTCCAATCTAGAACACGACTTCCATTGAGGCTCTGTTGCCCTAGTAACCAGATTCGGTAAGGGAGAACTGCTGCCACCTTGTGGCCGTTTCACACAACAGCAGCTTTAATCCCAGCGCTAATGGTCAGTTGATATTCAAAATCATTGCCGGCCTGTAAATGACACCTGCCCTGAAAACAAATCCTGGGGTCACATATCGACCAAAAAATTCAAAGGACGTCCATATTTCAAAACGACCGTTTCAAAAGGCATATTTTACAGACATTAGTGTTCTGCTTCTATTTCTTTCTCTCTTTTTTGGTTAAAAAAAACGGGAATGGAAAAAGGCATCCCTCAGAATGGGAGAAAATCGTTGCAAACGAATCAATGCAAAAGGTTTAATCTCCAATATATATAAACAGCTCATGCACATTAATATTAGAAAAACAAACAACCCAATACAAATTGGGCAGAAGATCTAAAGAGACGTTTCTTCAAAGAAGACACCGAGATGGCCAAGACGCACATGAAAAGCTGCTCAAGAGCACTAATTATTAGAGAAATGCAAATCAAAAGTACAATGAGGTATCACCTCACACCTGTTAGAATCGGCATCATCAGAAAATCTACAAACAACAAATTCTGGGGAGGGTGTGGACAAAAGGAGCCCTCTTCCACTATTGGTGGGAATGTAAATTGATACAGTCACTATGGGGAACAGTAAGGAGTTTCCTTAAAAAAGCTAGAAATAGAATTACCCTCTGATCCAGCAATCCCACTTCTGGGCATATACCCAGATAAAACCATAAATCAAAAAGGCACATTCACCACAATGTTCATTGCAGCACTATTTACAATAGCCAGGTAATGGAAGCAACCGAAATGCCCACAGACAGACGAACGGATAAAGATGTGGGACATATATAAAATCGAATATTACTCAGCCATAAAAAGGAATGAAACTGGGTCATTTGTAGAGACATCGATGGATCTAGAGACTGTCATACAGAATGAAGTAAGTCAGAAAGAGGAAAACAAATATTGTATATTAATGCATATATGGGGAACCTAAAAATGGTACAGACGAACTGGTTTGCAGGGAAGAAATAGAGACACAGAGGTAGAGAACAAACGTATGGACACCAAGTGTGGGAAGCCATGGGGTGGTGGTGGTGGGATGATTTGGAGATTGGGATTGAACTGTATACATGTATATGCATAAAATACATAACAAATAATAACCTGCTGTATAAAAAATAAATAAAATTAAAGTTCAAAATTTTAAAAAATAAAATTTAAAAATAAAACAGAAAAAAGTTCTTCCCTTCACACAGATGCATTTATATGAATGAATTATTTCCATGCTTATATCTATAAATACATAAAAGAGGAATAAAATCTCACTTGAACCATAAAAGAAAAAAAAAACCTGAACCCACCAGTTATACAGAGGAACACCCAATCAGGGCACTTGCTCCAGCGGAAAACAGTTCTGAAATTGGTCAGAGGTGGGGAATCATCTCCCATACAGCCAGCAACCCACCCCCCACACAATGAGCGTCCTCATTGCAAAGCTGGGGGACCGTGCCGAGGCATCTGTGAGTAAACGTGAGCTGAGCCCCAGGCCAGCTGCTGCTGAACTGTTCCCACCCTTCCCAGGTAAAACACCTGAATATGTACAAGGGCTTGAAAGCCTAGAGGAAGGGCCACGGAACCACACAAGCGACAGCCCACAGGCCAACTTGGTGCCTGCAGGCCAGCCAGGATGGTCCTGTCCCCGGGCGCTCTTCCAGAAGTTTTCCATTGCCCTGCCTGAGATACCCCTCCTGTCCCGGCCCCCACTGGTTTTTTCCTTCCTCACCTCTGTCCGGAGAGAGATTCCAGCGGAAGGTATGGGTGACACATCCTCTTCTTTATAGGTGGCAGCCTGGCAACTCCTGCAGAAAGGCCAACAGAGCCCCACTCACACCGGGCAACCCACAAAGCCATGGCCCCTCACTCCCTCACACCAGCACAGCCCCGAGACTGCTGACAGGGCAGAGAATCTGGAGTCAGGCACAGCTTCATGGGCTATTGCTGCCTGGAGCACTGTTTATATTGACCTCAACCAGGCACACCTGGGGAGGGCCGGCCGGCAGGGTAAGGCTGCCCAGGTCAGCTAATCCACAACCCTCAGGGAATCACATTGTTGAAAATGGACCTCGCTAAGGCAGAATAGAAGTCAAGGAAAAAAAGGACACAATGCCATTTGCAGCCCCGTAGATGAGTCTGGAGGTAATCACGTGACTTGTAGTAAGTCAGAAAGTGAAAGACACATATCGTGTCATATCACTTATAGGTGTTACCTAAAAATGGATACCAGGGCAGATATTTCCACGGAGAAGGGCAATCACAGATTCATTAAAAAACTTATGGTTCACCAATGGAAAGGTGTGAGGATTGGTTTCATTACGATATCGGGGTTAACAGACATATACAAACACAGGGGACATATATAATCACCAAAGACCTACGGAATACCAAGAGAAGACTACTCAACATTCTGTCATAACGTACATGGGAAAAGGATCCCAGGAAGAACAGACATCTGTATATGTGTAAAAGAACCACATCTTCCACACCTACAACAAGCCAAACATTGTAATCAAACTTGCTGTAATACAAAATAAAAAAATAAATTAAAAACACAAACAAGAAGTAGTGAGACAAACTTGAGGGCCTTTCTCCTGGCACATTCCATTCTAAATTCCAATCTAGAACACGACTTCCATTGAGGCTCTGTTGCCCTAGTAACCAGATTCGGTAAGGGAGAACTGCTGCCACCTTGTGGCCGTTTCACACAACAGCAGCTTTAATCCCAGCGCTAATGGTCAGTTGATATTCAAAATCATTGCCGGCCTGTAAATGACACCTGCCCTGAAAACAAATCCTGGGGTCACATATCGACCAAAAAATTCAAAGGACGTCCATATTTCAAAACGACCGTTTCAAAAGGCATATTTTACGCACATTAGTGTTCTGCTTCTATTTCTTTCTTTCTTTTTTGGTTAAAAAAAACGGGAATGGAAAAAGGCATGCCTCAGAATGGGAGAAAATCGTTGCAAACGAATCAATGGACAAAGGTTTAATCTCCAATATATATAAACAGCTCATGCAGCTTAATATTAGAAAAACAAACAACCCAATACAAATTGGGCAGAAGATCTAAAGAGACGTTTCTTCAAAGAAGACACCGAGATGGCCAAGACGCACATGAAAAGCTGCTCAAGAGCACTAATTATTAGAGAAATGCAAATCAAAAGTACAATGAGGTATCACCTCACACCTGTTAGAATCGGCATCATCAGAAAATCTACAAACAACAAATTCTGGGGAGGGTGTGGACAAAAGGAGCCCTCTTCCACTATTGGTGGGAATGTAAATTGATACAGTCACTATGGGGAACAGTAAGGAGTTTCCTTAAAAAAGCTAGAAATAGAATTACCCTCTGATCCAGCAATCCCACTTCTGGGCATATACCCAGAGAAAACCATAAATCAAAAAGGCACATTCACCACAATGTTCATTGCAGCACTATTTACAATAGCCAGGTAATGGAAGCAACCGAAATGCCCAGAGACAGACGAATGGATAAAGATGTGGTACATATATAAAATGGAATATTACTCAGCCATAAAAAGGAATGAAACTGGGTCATTTGTAGAGACATCGATGGATCTAGAGACTGTCATACAGAATGAAGTAAGTCAGAAAGAGGAAAACAAATATTGTATATTAATGCATATATGGGGAACCTAAAAATGGTACAGATGAACTGGTTTGCAGGGAAGGAATAGAGACACAGAGGTAGAGAACAAACGTATGGACACCAAGTGTGGGAAGCCATGGGGTGGTGGGGGTGGGATGATTTGGAGATTGGGATTGAACTGTATACATGTATATGCATAAAATACATAACAAATAATAACCTGCTGTATAAAAAATAAATAGAATTAAAGTTCAAAATTTTAAAAAATAAAATTTAAAAATAAAACAGAAAAAAGTTCTTCCCTTCACACAGATGCATTTATATGAATGAATTATTTCCATACTTATATCTATAAATACATAAAAGAGGAATAAAATCTAACTGGAACCATAAAAGAAAAAAAAAACCTGAACCCACCAGTTATACAGAGGAACACCCAATCAGGGCACTTGCTCCAGCGGAAAACAATTCTGAAATTGGTCAGAGGTGGGGAATCATCTCCCATACAGCCAGCAACCCACACCCCACACAAGGAGCGTCCTCATTGCAAAGCTGGGGGACCGTGCCGAGGCATCTGTGAGTAAACGTGAGCTGAGCCCCAGGCCAGCTGCTGCTGAACTGTTCCCACCCTTCCCAGGTAAAACACCTGAATATGTACAAGGGCTTGAAAGCCTAGAGGAAGGGCCACGGAACCACACAAGCGACAGCCCACAGGCCAACTTGGTGCCTGCAGGCCAGCCAGGATGGTCCTGGCCCCGGGCGCTCTTCCAGAAGTTTTCCATTGCCCTGCCTGAGATACCCCTCCTGTCCCGGCCCCCACTGGTTTTTTCCTTCCTCACCTCTGTCCGGAGAGAGATTCCAGCGGAAGGTATGGGTGACACATCCTCTTCTTTATAGGTGGCAGCCTGGCAACTCCTGCAGAAAGGCCAACAGAGCCCCACTCACACCGGGCAACCCACAAAGCCATGGCCCCTCACTCCCTCACACCAGCACAGCCCCGAGACTGCTGACGGGGCAGAGAATCTGGAGTCAGGCACAGCTTCATGGGCTATTGCTGCCTGGAGCACTGTTTATATTGACCTCAACCAGGCACACCTGGGGAGGGCCGGCCGGCAGGGTAAGGCTGCCCAGGTCAGCTAATCCACAACCCTCAGGGAATCACATTGTTGAAAATGGACCTCGCTAAGGCAGAATAGAAGTCAAGGAAAAAAAGGACACAATGCCATTTGCAGCCCCGTAGATGAGTCTGGAGGTAATCACGTGACTTGTAGTAAGTCAGAAAGTGAAAGACACATATCGTGTCATATCACTTATAGGTGTTACCTAAAAATGGATACCAGGGCAGATATTTCCACGGAGAAGGGCAATCACAGATTCATTAAAAAACTTATGGTTCACCAATGGAAAGGTGTGAGGATTGGTTTCATTACGATATCGGGGTTAACAGACATATACAAACACAGGGGACATATATAATCACCAAAGACCTACGGAATACCAAGAGAAGACTACTCAACATTCTGTCATAACGTACATGGGAAAAGGATCCCAGGAAGAACAGACATCTGTATATGTGTAAAAGAACCACATCTTCCACACCTACAACAAGCCAAACATTGTAATCAAACTTGCTGTAATACAAAATAAAAAAATAAATTAAAAACACGAACAAGAAGTAGTGAGACAAACTTGAGGGCCTTTCTCCTGGCACATTCCATTCTAAATTCCAATCTAGAACACGACTTCCATTGAGGCTCTGTTGCCCTAGTAACCAGATTCGGTAAGGGAGAACTGCTGCCACCTTGTGGCCGTTTCACACAACAGCAGCTTTAATCCCAGCGCTAATGGTCAGTTGATATTCAAAATCATTGCCAGCCTGTAAATGACACCTGCCCTGAAAACAAATCCTGGGGTCACATATCGACCAAAAAATTCAAAGGACGTCCATATTTCAAAACGACCGTTTCAAAAGGCATATTTTACGCACATTAGTGTTCTGCTTCTATTTCTTTCTTTCTTTTTTGGTTAAAAAAAACGGGAATGGAAAAAGGCATCCCTCAGAATGGGAGAAAATCGTTGCAAACGAATCAATGGACAAAGGTTTAATCTCCAATATATATAAACAGCTCATGCAGCTTAATATTAGAAAAACAAACAACCCAATACAAATTGGGCAGAAGATCTAAAGAGACGTTTCTTCAAAGAAGACACCGAGATGGCCAAGACGCACATGAAAAGCTGCTCAAGAGCACTAATTATTAGAGAAATGCAAATCAAAAGTACAATGAGGTATCACCTCACACCTGTTAGAATCGGCATCATCAGAAAATCTACAAACAACAAATTCTGGGGAGGGTGTGGACAAAAGGAGCCCTCTTCCACTATTGGTGGGAATGTAAATTGATACAGTCACTATGGGGAACAGTAAGGAGTTTCCTTAAAAAAGCTAGAAATAGAATTACCCTCTGATCCAGCAATCCCACTTCTGGGCATATACCCAGAGAAAACCATAAATCAAAAAGGCACATTCACCACAATGTTCATTGCAGCACTATTTACAATAGCCAGGTAATGGAAGCAACCGAAATGCCCAGAGACAGACGAATGGATAAAGATGTGGTACATATATAAAATGGAATATTACTCAGCCATAAAAAGGAATGAAACTGGGTCATTTGTAGAGACATCGATGGATCTAGAGACTGTCATACAGAATGAAGTAAGTCAGAAAGAGGAAAACAAATATTGTATATTAATGCATATATGGGGAACCTAAAAATGGTACAGATGAACTGGTTTGCAGGGAAGGAATAGAGACACAGAGGTAGAGAACAAACGTATGGACACCAAGTGTGGGAAGCCATGGGGTGGTGGGGGTGGGATGATTTGGAGATTGGGATTGAACTGTATACATGTATATGCATAAAATACATAACAAATAATAACCTGCTGTATAAAAAATAAATAGAATTAAAGTTCAAAATTTTAAAAAATAAAATTTAAAAATAAAACAGAAAAAAGTTCTTCCCTTCACACAGATGCATTTATATGAATGAATTATTTCCATGCTTATATCTATAAATACATAAAAGAGGAATAAAATCTAACTTGAACCATAAAAGAAAAAAAAAACCTGAACCCACCAGTTATACAGAGGAAAACCCAATCAGGGCACTTGCTCCAGCGGAAAACAATTCTGAAATTGGTCAGAGGTGGGGAATCATCTCCCATACAGCCAGCAACCCACCCCCCACACAAGGAGCGTCCTCATTGCAAAGCTGGGGAACCGTGCCGAGGCATCTGTGAGTAAACGTGAGTGAGCCCCAGGCCAGCTGCTGCTGAACTGTTCCCACCCTTCCCAGGTAAAACACCTGAATATGTACAAGGGCTTGAAAGCCTAGAGGAAGGGCCACGGAACCACACAAGCGACAGCCCACAGGCCAACTTGGTGCCTGCAGGCCAGCCAGGATGGTCCTGGCCCCGGGCGCTCTTCCAGAAGTTTTCCATTGCCCTGCCTGAGATACCCCTCCTGTCCCGGCCCCCACTGGTTTTTTCCTTCCTCACCTCTGTCCGGAGAGAGATTCCAGCGGAAGGTATGGGTGACACATCCTCTTCTTTATAGGTGGCAGCCTGGCAACTCCTGCAGAAAGGCCAACAGAGCCCCACTCACACCGGGCAACCCACAAAGCCATGGCCCCTCACTCCCTCACACCAGCACAGCCCCGAGACTGCTGACGGGGCAGAGAATCTGGAGTCAGGCACAGCTTCATGGGCTATTGCTGCCTGGAGCACTGTTTATATTGACCTCAACCAGGCACACCTGGGGAGGGCCGGCCGGCAGGGTAAGGCTGCCCAGGTCAGCTAATCCACAACCCTCAGGGAATCACATTGTTGAAAATGGACCTCGCTAAGGCAGAATAGAAGTCAAGGAAAAAAAGGACACAATGCCATTTGCAGCCCCGTAGATGAGTCTGGAGGTAATCACGTGACTTGTAGTAAGTCAGAAAGTGAAAGACACATATCGTGTCATATCACTTATAGGTGTTACCTAAAAATGGATACCAGGGCAGATATTTCCACGGAGAAGGGCAATCACAGATTCATTAAAAAACTTATGGTTCACCAATGGAAAGGTGTGAGGATTGGTTTCATTACGATATCGGGGTTAACAGACATATACAAACACAGGGGACATATATAATCACCAAAGACCTACGGAATACCAAGAGAAGACTACTCAACATTCTGTCATAACGTACATGGGAAAAGGATCCCAGGAAGAACAGACATCTGTATATGTGTAAAAGAACCACATCTTCCACACCTACAACAAGCCAAACATTGTAATCAAACTTGCTGTAATACAAAATAAAAAAATAAATTAAAAACACAAACAAGAAGTAGTGAGACAAACTTGAGGGCCTTTCTCCTGGCACATTCCATTCTAAATTCCAATCTAGAACACGACTTCCATTGAGGCTCTGTTGCCCTAGTAACCAGATTCGGTAAGGGAGAACTGCTGCCACCTTGTGGCCGTTTCACACAACAGCAGCTTTAATCCCAGCGCTAATGGTCAGTTGATATTCAAAATCATTGCCGGCCTGTAAATGACACCTGCCCTGAAAACAAATCCTGGGGTCACATATCGACCAAAAAATTCAAAGGACGTCCATATTTCAAAACGACCGTTTCAAAAGGCATATTTTACGCACATTAGTGTTCTGCTTCTATTTCTTTCTTTCTTTTTTGGTTAAAAAAAACGGGAATGGAAAAAGGCATCCCTCAGAATGGGAGAAAATCGTTGCAAACGAATCAATGGACAAAGGTTTAATCTCCAATATATATAAACAGCTCATGCAGCTTAATATTAGAAAAACAAACAACCCAATACAAATTGGGCAGAAGATCTAAAGAGACGTTTCTTCAAAGAAGACACCGAGATGGCCAAGACGCACATGAAAAGCTGCTCAAGAGCACTAATTATTAGAGAAATGCAAATCAAAAGTACAATGAGGTATCACCTCACACCTGTTAGAATCGGCATCATCAGAAAATCTACAAACAACAAATTCTGGGGAGGGTGTGGACAAAAGGAGCCCTCTTCCACTATTGGTGGGAATGTAAATTGATACAGTCACTATGGGGAACAGTAAGGAGTTTCCTTAAAAAAGCTAGAAATAGAATTACCCTCTGATCCAGCAATCCCACTTCTGGGCATATACCCAGAGAAAACCATAAATCAAAAAGGCACATTCACCACAATGTTCATTGCAGCACTATTTACAATAGCCAGGTAATGGAAGCAACCGAAATGCCCAGAGACAGACGAATGGATAAAGATGTGGTACATATATAAAATGGAATATTACTCAGCCATAAAAAGGAATGAAACTGGGTCATTTGTAGAGACATCGATGTATCTAGAGACTGTCATACAAAATGAAGTAAGTCAGAAAGAGGAAAACAAATATTGTATATTAATGCATATATGGGGAACCTAAAAATGGTACAGATGAACTGGTTTGCAGGGAAGGAATAGAGACACAGAGGTAGAGAACAAACGTATGGACACCAAGTGTGGGAAGCCATGGGGTGGTGGGGGTGGGATGATTTGGAGATTGGGATTGAACTGTATACATGGATATGCATAAAATACATAACGAATAATAACCTGCTGTATAAAAAATAAATAAAATTAAAGTTCAAAATTTTAAAAAATAAAATTTAAAAATAAAACAGAAAAAAGTTCTTCCCTTCACACAGATGCATTTATATGAATGAATCATTTCCATGCTTATATCTATAAATACATAAAAGAGGAATAAAATCTAACTTGAACCATAAAAGAAAAAAAAAAAAACCTGAACCCACCAGTTATACAGAGGAACACCCAATCAGGGCACTTGCTCCAGCGGAAAATAATTCTGAAATTGGTCAGAGGTGGGGAATCATCTCCCATACAGCCAGCAACCCACACCCCACACAAGGAGCGTCCTCATTGCAAAGCTGGGGGACCGTGCCGAGGCATCTGTGAGTAAACGTGAGCTGAGCCCCAGGCCAGCTGCTGCTGAACTGTTCCCACCCTTCCCAGGTAAAACACCTGAATATGTACAAGGGCTTGAAAGCCTAGAGGAAGGGCCACGGAACCACACAAGCGACAGCCCACAGGCCAACTTGGTGCCTGCAGGCCAGCCAGGATGGTCCTGGCCCCGGGCGCTCTTCCAGAAGTTTTCCATTGCCCTGCCTGAGATACCCCTCCTGTCCCGGCCCCCACTGGTTTTTTCCTTCCTCACCTCTGTCCGGAGAGAGATTCCAGCGGAAGGTATGGGTGACACATCCTCTTCTTTATAGGTGGCAGCCTGGCAACTCCTGCAGAAAGGCCAACAGAGCCCCACTCACACCGGGCAACCCACAAAGCCATGGCCCCTCACTCCCTCACACCAGCACAGCCCCGAGACTGCTGACGGGGCAGAGAATCTGGAGTCAGGCACAGCTTCATGGGCTATTGCTGCCTGGAGCACTGTTTATATTGACCTCAACCAGGCACACCTGGGGAGGGCCGGCCGGCAGGGTAAGGCTGCCCAGGTCAGCTAATCCACAACCCTCAGGGAATCACATTGTTGAAAATGGACCTCGCTAAGGCAGAATAGAAGTCAAGGAAAAAAAGGACACAATGCCATTTGCAGCCCCGTAGATGAGTCTGGAGGTAATCACGTGACTTGTAGTAAGTCAGAAAGTGAAAGACACATATCGTGTCATATCACTTATAGGTGTTACCTAAAAATGGATACCAGGGCAGATATTTCCACGGAGAAGGGCAATCACAGATTCATTAAAAAACTTATGGTTCACCAATGGAAAGGTGTGAGGATTGGTTTCATTACGATATCGGGGTTAACAGACATATACAAACACAGGGGACATATATAATCACCAAAGACCTACGGAATACCAAGAGAAGACTACTCAACATTCTGTCATAACGTACATGGGAAAAGGATCCCAGGAAGAACAGACATCTGTATATGTGTAAAAGAACCACATCTTCCACACCTACAACAAGCCAAACATTGTAATCAAACTTGCTGTAATACAAAATAAAAAAATAAATTAAAAACACGAACAAGAAGTAGTGAGACAAACTTGAGGGCCTTTCTCCTGGCACATTCCATTCTAAATTCCAATCTAGAACACGACTTCCATTGAGGCTCTGTTGCCCTAGTAACCAGATTCGGTAAGGGAGAACTGCTGCCACCTTGTGGCCGTTTCACACAACAGCAGCTTTAATCCCAGCGCTAATGGTCAGTTGATATTCAAAATCATTGCCAGCCTGTAAATGACACCTGCCCTGAAAACAAATCCTGGGGTCACATATCGACCAAAAAATTCAAAGGACGTCCATATTTCAAAACGACCGTTTCAAAAGGCATATTTTACGCACATTAGTGTTCTGCTTCTATTTCTTTCTTTCTTTTTTGGTTAAAAAAAACGGGAATGGAAAAAGGCATCCCTCAGAATGGGAGAAAATCGTTGCAAACGAATCAATGGACAAAGGTTTAATCTCCAATATATATAAACAGCTCATGCAGCTTAATATTAGAAAAACAAACAACCCAATACAAATTGGGCAGAAGATCTAAAGAGACGTTTCTTCAAAGAAGACACCGAGATGGCCAAGACGCACATGAAAAGCTGCTCAAGAGCACTAATTATTAGAGAAATGCAAATCAAAAGTACAATGAGGTATCACCTCACACCTGTTAGAATCGGCATCATCAGAAAATCTACAAACAACAAATTCTGGGGAGGGTGTGGACAAAAGGAGCCCTCTTCCACTATTGGTGGGAATGTAAATTGATACAGTCACTATGGGGAACAGTAAGGAGTTTCCTTAAAAAAGCTAGAAATAGAATTACCCTCTGATCCAGCAATCCCACTTCTGGGCATATACCCAGAGAAAACCATAAATCAAAAAGGCACATTCACCACAATGTTCATTGCAGCACTATTTACAATAGCCAGGTAAAGGAAGCAACCGAAATGCCCAGAGACAGACGAATGGATAAAGATGTGGTACATATATAAAATGGAATATTACTCAGCCATAAAAAGGAATGAAACTGGGTCATTTGTAGAGACATCGATGGATCTAGAGACTGTCATACAGAATGAAGTAAGTCAGAAAGAGGAAAACAAATATTGTATATTAATGCATATATGGGGAACCTAAAAATGGTACAGATGAACTGGTTTGCAGGGAAGGAATAGAGACACAGAGGTAGAGAACAAACGTATGGACACCAAGTGTGGGAAGCCATGGGGTGGTGGGGGTGGGATGATTTGGAGATTGGGATTGAACTGTATACATGTATATGCATAAAATACATAACAAATAATAACCTGCTGTATAAAAAATAAATAGAATTAAAGTTCAAAATTTTAAAAAATAAAATTTAAAAATAAAACAGAAAAATGTTCTTCCCTTCACACAGATGCATTTATATGAATGAATTATTTCCATGCTTATATCTATAAATACATAAAAGAGGAATAAAATCTAACTTGAACCATAAAAGAAAAAAAAAACCTGAACCCACCAGTTATACAGAGGAAAACCCAATCAGGGCACTTGCTCCAGCGGAAAACAATTCTGAAATTGGTCAGAGGTGGGGAATCATCTCCCATACAGCCAGCAACCCACCCCCCACACAAGGAGCGTCCTCATTGCAAAGCTGGGGAACCGTGCCGAGGCATCTGTGAGTAAACGTGAGTGAGCCCCAGGCCAGCTGCTGCTGAACTGTTCCCACCCTTCCCAGGTAAAACACCTGAATATGTACAAGGGCTTGAAAGCCTAGAGGAAGGGCCACGGAACCACACAAGCGACAGCCCACAGGCCAACTTGGTGCCTGCAGGCCAGCCAGGATGGTCCTGGCCCCGGGCGCTCTTCCAGAAGTTTTCCATTGCCCTGCCTGAGATACCCCTCCTGTCCCGGCCCCCACTGGTTTTTTCCTTCCTCACCTCTGTCCGGAGAGAGATTCCAGCGGAAGGTATGGGTGACACATCCTCTTCTTTATAGGTGGCAGCCTGGCAACTCCTGCAGAAAGGCCAACAGAGCCCCACTCACACCGGGCAACCCACAAAGCCATGGCCCCTCACTCCCTCACACCAGCACAGCCCCGAGACTGCTGACGGGGCAGAGAATCTGGAGTCAGGCACAGCTTCATGGGCTATTGCTGCCTGGAGCACTGTTTATATTGACCTCAACCAGGCACACCTGGGGAGGGCCGGCCGGCAGGGTAAGGCTGCCCAGGTCAGCTAATCCACAACCCTCAGGGAATCACATTGTTGAAAATGGACCTCGCTAAGGCAGAATAGAAGTCAAGGAAAAAAAGGACACAATGCCATTTGCAGCCCCGTAGATGAGTCTGGAGGTAATCACGTGACTTGTAGTAAGTCAGAAAGTGAAAGACACATATCGTGTCATATCACTTATAGGTGTTACCTAAAAATGGATACCAGGGCAGATATTTCCACGGAGAAGGGCAATCACAGATTCATTAAAAAACTTATGGTTCACCAATGGAAAGGTGTGAGGATTGGTTTCATTACGATATCGGGGTTAACAGACATATACAAACACAGGGGACATATATAATCACCAAAGACCTACGGAATACCAAGAGAAGACTACTCAACATTCTGTCATAACGTACATGGGAAAAGGATCCCAGGAAGAACAGACATCTGTATATGTGTAAAAGAACCACATCTTCCACACCTACAACAAGCCAAACATTGTAATCAAACTTGCTGTAATACAAAATAAAAAAATAAATTAAAAACACGAACAAGAAGTAGTGAGACAAACTTGAGGGCCTTTCTCCTGGCACATTCCATTCTAAATTCCAATCTAGAACACGACTTCCATTGAGGCTCTGTTGCCCTAGTAACCAGATTCGGTAAGGGAGAACTGCTGCCACCTTGTGGCCGTTTCACACAACAGCAGCTTTAATCCCAGCGCTAATGGTCAGTTGATATTCAAAATCATTGCCAGCCTGTAAATGACACCTGCCCTGAAAACAAATCCTGGGGTCACATATCGACCAAAAAATTCAAAGGACGTCCATATTTCAAAACGACCGTTTCAAAAGGCATATTTTACGCACATTAGTGTTCTGCTTCTATTTCTTTCTTTCTTTTTTGGTTAAAAAAAACGGGAATGGAAAAAGGCATCCCTCAGAATGGGAGAAAATCGTTGCAAACGAATCAATGGACAAAGGTTTAATCTCCAATATATATAAACAGCTCATGCAGCTTAATATTAGAAAAACAAACAACCCAATACAAATTGGGCAGAAGATCTAAAGAGACGTTTCTTCAAAGAAGACACCGAGATGGCCAAGACGCACATGAAAAGCTGCTCAAGAGCACTAATTATTAGAGAAATGCAAATCAAAAGTACAATGAGGTATCACCTCACACCTGTTAGAATCGGCATCATCAGAAAATCTACAAACAACAAATTCTGGGGAGGGTGTGGACAAAAGGAGCCCTCTTCCACTATTGGTGGGAATGTAAATTGATACAGTCACTATGGGGAACAGTAAGGAGTTTCCTTAAAAAAGCTAGAAATAGAATTACCCTCTGATCCAGCAATCCCACTTCTGGGCATATACCCAGAGAAAACCATAAATCAAAAAGGCACATTCACCACAATGTTCATTGCAGCACTATTTACAATAGCCAGGTAATGGAAGCAACCGAAATGCCCAGAGACAGACGAATGGATAAAGATGTGGTACATATATAAAATGGAATATTACTCAGCCATAAAAAGGAATGAAACTGGGTCATTTGTAGAGACATCGATGGATCTAGAGACTGTCATACAGAATGAAGTAAGTCAGAAAGAGGAAAACAAATATTGTATATTAATGCATATATGGGGAACCTAAAAATGGTACAGATGAACTGGTTTGCAGGGAAGGAATAGAGACACAGAGGTAGAGAACAAACGTATGGACACCAAGTGTGGGAAGCCATGGGGTGGTGGGGGTGGGATGATTTGGAGATTGGGATTGAACTGTATACATGTATATGCATAAAATACATAACAAATAATAACCTGCTGTATAAAAAATAAATAGAATTAAAGTTCAAAATTTTAAAAAATAAAATTTAAAAATAAAACAGAAAAAAGTTCTTCCCTTCACACAGATGCATTTATATGAATGAATTATTTCCATGCTTATATCTATAAATACATACAAGAGGAATAAAATCTAACTTGAACCATAAAAGAAAAAAAAAACCTGAACCCACCAGTTATACAGAGGAAAACCCAATCAGGGCACTTGCTCCAGCGGAAAACAATTCTGAAATTGGTCAGAGGTGGGGAATCATCTCCCATACAGCCAGCAACCCACCCCCCACACAAGGAGCGTCCTCATTGCAAAGCTGGGGAACCGTGCCGAGGCATCTGTGAGTAAACGTGAGTGAGCCCCAGGCCAGCTGCTGCTGAACTGTTCCCACCCTTCCCAGGTAAAACACCTGAATATGTACAAGGGCTTGAAAGCCTAGAGGAAGGGCCACGGAACCACACAAGCGACAGCCCACAGGCCAACTTGGTGCCTGCAGGCCAGCCAGGATGGTCCTGGCCCCGGGCGCTCTTCCAGAAGTTTTCCATTGCCCTGCCTGAGATACCCCTCCTGTCCCGGCCCCCACTGGTTTTTTCCTTCCTCACCTCTGTCCGGAGAGAGATTCCAGCGGAAGGTATGGGTGACACATCCTCTTCTTTATAGGTGGCAGCCTGGCAACTCCTGCAGAAAGGCCAACAGAGCCCCACTCACACCGGGCAACCCACAAAGCCATGGCCCCTCACTCCCTCACACCAGCACAGCCCCGAGACTGCTGACGGGGCAGAGAATCTGGAGTCAGGCACAGCTTCATGGGCTATTGCTGCCTGGAGCACTGTTTATATTGACCTCAACCAGGCACACCTGGGGAGGGCCGGCCGGCAGGGTAAGGCTGCCCAGGTCAGCTAATCCACAACCCTCAGGGAATCACATTGTTGAAAATGGACCTCGCTAAGGCAGAATAGAAGTCAAGGAAAAAAAGGACACAATGCCATTTGCAGCCCCGTAGATGAGTCTGGAGGTAATCACGTGACTTGTAGTAAGTCAGAAAGTGAAAGACACATATCGTGTCATATCACTTATAGGTGTTACCTAAAAATGGATACCAGGGCAGATATTTCCACGGAGAAGGGCAATCACAGATTCATTAAAAAACTTATGGTTCACCAATGGAAAGGTGTGAGGATTGGTTTCATTACGATATCGGGGTTAACAGACATATACAAACACAGGGGACATATATAATCACCAAAGACCTACGGAATACCAAGAGAAGACTACTCAACATTCTGTCATAACGTACATGGGAAAAGGATCCCAGGAAGAACAGACATCTGTATATGTGTAAAAGAACCACATCTTCCACACCTACAACAAGCCAAACATTGTAATCAAACTTGCTGTAATACAAAATAAAAAAATAAATTAAAAACACGAACAAGAAGTAGTGAGACAAACTTGAGGGGCTTTCTCCTGGCACATTCCATTCTAAATTCCAATCTAGAACACGACTTCCATTGAGGCTCTGTTGCCCTAGTAACCAGATTCGGTAAGGGAGAACTGCTGCCACCTTGTGGCCGTTTCACACAACAGCAGCTTTAATCCCAGCGCTAATGGACAGTTGATATTCAAAATCATTGCCGGCCTGTAAATGACCCCTGCCCTGAAAACAAATCCTGGGGTCACATATCGACCAAAAAATTCAAAGGACGTCCATATTTAAAAACGACCGTTTCAAAAGGCATATTTTACACACATTAGTGTTCTGCTTCTATTTCTTTCTTTCTTTTTTGGTTAAAAAAAACGGGAATGGAAAAAGGCATCCCTCAGAATGGGAGAAAATCGTTGCAAACGAATCAATGCAAAAGGTTTAATCTCCAATATATATAAACAGCTCATGCAGATTAATATTAGAAAAACAAACAACCCAATACAAATTGGGCAGAAGATCTAAAGAGACGTTTCTTCAAAGAAGACTCCGAGATGGCCAAGACGCACATGAAAAGCTGCTCAAGAGCACTAATTATTAGAGAAATGCAAATCAAAAGTACAATGAGGTATCACCTCACACCTGTTAGAATCGGCATCATCAGAAAATCTACAAACAACAAATTCTGGGGAGGGTGTGGACAAAAGGAGCCCTCTTCCACTATTGGTGGGAATGTAAATTGATACAGTCACTATGGGGAACAGTAAGGAGTTTCCTTAAAAAAGCTAGAAATAGAATTACCCTCTGATCCAGCAATCCCACTTCTGGGCATATACCCAGAGAAAACCATAAATCAAAAAGGCACATTCACCACAATGTTCATTGCAGCACTATTTACAATAGCCAGGTAATGGAAGCAACCGAAATGCCCACAGACAGACGAATGGATAAAGATGTGGGACATATATAAAATCGAATATTACTCAGCCATAAAAAGGAATGAAACTGGGTCATTTGTAGAGACATCGATGGATCTAGAGACTGTCATACAGAATGAAGTAAGTCAGAAAGAGGAAAACAAATATTGTATATTAATGCATATATGGGGAACCTAAAAATGGTACAGATGAACTGGTTTGCAGGGAAGAAATAGAGACACAGAGGTAGAGAACAAACGTATGGACACCAAGTGTGGGAAGCCATGGGGTGGTGGTGGTGGGATGATTTGGAGATTGGGATTGAACTGTATACATGTATATGCATAAAATACATAACAAATAATAACCTGCTGTATAAAAAATAAATAAAATTAAAGTTCAAAATTTTAAAAAATAAAATTTAAAAATAAAACAGAAAAAAGTTCTTCCCTTCACACAGATGCATTTATATGAATGAATTATTTCCATGCTTATATCTATAAATACATAAAAGAGGAATAAAATCTAACTTGAACCATAAAAGAAAAAAAAAACCTGAACCCACCAGTTATACAGAGGAACACCCAATCAGGGCACTTGCTCCAGCGGAAAACAATTCTGAAATTGGTCAGAGGTGGGGAATCATCTCCCATACAGCCAGCAACCCACCCCCCACACAAGGAGCGTCCTCATTGCAAAGCTGGGGGACCGTACCAAAGCATCTGTGAGTAAACGTGAGCTGAGCCCCAGGCCAGCTGCTGCTGAACTGTTCCCACCCTTCCCAGGTAAAACACCTGAATATGTACAAGGGCTTGAAAGCCTAGAGGAAGGGCCACGAAACCACACAAGCGACAGCCCACAGGCCAACTTGGTGCCTGCAGGCCAGCCAGGATGGTCCTGGCCCCGGGCGCTCTTCCAGAAGTTTTCCATTGCCCTGCCTGAGATACCCCTCCTGTCCCGGCCCCCACTGGTTTTTTCCTTCCTCACCTCTGTCCGGAGAGAGATTCCAGCGGAAGGTATGGGTGACACATCCTCTTCTTTATAGGTGGCAGCCTGGCAACTCCTGCAGAAAGGCCAACAGAGCCCCACTCACACCGGGCAACCCACAAAGCCATGGCCCCTCACTCCCTCACACCAGCACAGCCCCGAGACTGCTGACGGGGCAGAGAATCTGGAGTCAGGCACAGCTTCAGGGGCTATTGCTGCCTGGAGCACTGTTTATATTGACCTCAACCAGGCACACCTGGGGAGGGCCGGCCGGCAGGGTAAGGCTGCCCAGGTCAGCTAATCCACAACCCTCAGGGAATCACATTGTTGAAAATGGACCTCGCTAAGGCAGAATAGAAGTCAAGGAAAAAAAGGACACAATGCCATTTGCAGCCCCGTAGATGAGTCTGGAGGTAATCACGTGACTTGTAGTAAGTCAGAAAGTGAAAGACACATATCGTGTCATATCACTTATAGGTGTTACCTAAAAATGGATACCAGGGCAGATATTTCCATGGAGAAGGGCAATCACAGATTCATTAAAAAACTTATGGTTCACCAATGGAAAGGTGTGAGGATTGGTTTCATTACGATATCGGGGTTAACAGACATATACAAACACAGGGGACATATATAATCACCAAAGACCTACGGAATACCAAGAGAAGACTACTCAACATTCTGTCATAACGTACATGGGAAAAGGACCCAGGAAGAACAGACATCTGTATATGTGTAAAAGAACCACATCTTCCACACCTACAACAAGCCAAACATTGTAATCAAACTTGCTGTAATACAAAATAAAAACATAAATTAAAAACACGAACAAGAAGTAGTGAGACAAACTTGAGGGGCTTTCTCCTGGCACATTCCATTCTAAATTCCAATCTAGAACACGACTTCCATTGAGGCTCTGTTGCCCTAGTAACCAGATTCGGTAAGGGAGAACTGCTGCCACCTTGTGGCCGTTTCACACAACAGCAGCTTTAATCCCAGCGCTAATGGACAGTTGATATTCAAAATCATTGCCGGCCTGTAAATGACCCCTGCCCTGAAAACAAATCCTGGGGTCACATATCGACCAAAAAATTCAAAGGACGTCCATATTTAAAAACGACCGTTTCAAAAGGCATATTTTACACACATTAGTGTTCTGCTTCTATTTCTTTCTTTCTTTTTTGGTTAAAAAAAACGGGAATGGAAAAAGGCATCCCTCAGAATGGGAGAAAATCGTTGCAAACGAATCAATGCAAAAGGTTTAATCTCCAATATATATAAACAGCTCATGCAGATTAATATTAGAAAAACAAACAACCCAATACAAATTGGGCAGAAGATCTAAAGAGACGTTTCTTCAAAGAAGACTCCGAGATGGCCAAGACGCACATGAAAAGCTGCTCAAGAGCACTAATTATTAGAGAAATGCAAATCAAAAGTACAATGAGGTATCACCTCACACCTGTTAGAATCGGCATCATCAGAAAATCTACAAACAACAAATTCTGGGGAGGGTGTGGACAAAAGGAGCCCTCTTCCACTATTGGTGGGAATGTAAATTGATACAGTCACTATGGGGAACAGTAAGGAGTTTCCTTAAAAAAGCTAGAAATAGAATTACCCTCTGATCCAGCAATCCCACTTCTGGGCATATACCCAGAGAAAACCATAAATCAAAAAGGCACATTCACCACAATGTTCATTGCAGCACTATTTACAATAGCCAGGTAATGGAAGCAACCGAAATGCCCACAGACAGACGAATGGATAAAGATGTGGGACATATATAAAATCGAATATTACTCAGCCATAAAAAGGAATGAAACTGGGTCATTTGTAGAGACATCGATGGATCTAGAGACTGTCATACAGAATGAAGTAAGTCAGAAAGAGGAAAACAAATATTGTATATTAATGCATATATGGGGAACCTAAAAATGGTACAGATGAACTGGTTTGCAGGGAAGAAATAGAGACACAGAGGTAGAGAACAAACGTATGGACACCAAGTGTGGGAAGCCATGGGGTGGTGGTGGTGGGATGATTTGGAGATTGGGATTGAACTGTATACATGTATATGCATAAAATACATAACAAATAATAACCTGCTGTATAAAAAATAAATAAAATTAAAGTTCAAAATTTTAAAAAATAAAATTTAAAAATAAAACAGAAAAAAGTTCTTCCCTTCACACAGATGCATTTATATGAATGAATTATTTCCATGCTTATATCTATAAATACATAAAAGAGGAATAAAATCTAACTTGAACCATAAAAGAAAAAAAAAACCTGAACCCACCAGTTATACAGAGGAACACCCAATCAGGGCACTTGCTCCAGCGGAAAACAATTCTGAAATTGGTCACAGGTGGGGAATCATCTCCCATACAGCCAGCAACCCACCCCCCACACAAGGAGCGTCCTCATTGCAAAGCTGGGGGACCGTACCAAAGCATCTGTGAGTAAACGTGAGCTGAGCCCCAGGCCAGCTGCTGCTGAACTGTTCCCACCCTTCCCAGGTAAAACACCTGAATATGTACAAGGGCTTGAAAGCCTAGAGGAAGGGCCACGGAACCACACAAGCGACAGCCCACAGGCCAACTTGGTGCCTGCAGGCCAGCCAGGATGGTCCTGGCCCCGGGCGCTCTTCCAGAAGTTTTCCATTGCCCTGCCTGAGATACCCCTCCTGTCCCGGCCCCCACTGGTTTTTTCCTTCCTCACCTCTGTCCGGAGAGAGATTCCAGCGGAAGGTATGGGTGACACATCCTCTTCTTTATAGGTGGCAGCCTGGCAACTCCTGCAGAAAGGCCAACAGAGCCCCACTCACACCGGGCAACCCACAAAGCCATGGCCCCTCACTCCCTCACACCAGCACAGCCCCGAGACTGCTGACGGGGCAGAGAATCTGGAGTCAGGCACAGCTTCAGGGGCTATTGCTGCCTGGAGCACTGTTTATATTGACCTCAACCAGGCACACCTGGGGAGGGCCGGCCGGCAGGGTAAGGCTGCCCAGGTCAGCTAATCCACAACCCTCAGGGAATCACATTGTTGAAAATGGACCTCGCTAAGGCAGAATAGAAGTCAAGGAAAAAAAGGACACAATGCCATTTGCAGCCCCGTAGATGAGTCTGGAGGTAATCACGTGACTTGTAGTAAGTCAGAAAGTGAAAGACACATATCGTGTCATATCACTTATAGGTGTTACCTAAAAATGGATACCAGGGCAGATATTTCCATGGAGAAGGGCAATCACAGATTCATTAAAAAACTTATGGTTCACCAATGGAAAGGTGTGAGGATTGGTTTCATTACGATATCGGGGTTAACAGACATATACAAACACAGGGGACATATATAATCACCAAAGACCTACGGAATACCAAGAGAAGACTACTCAACATTCTGTCATAACGTACATGGGAAAAGGATCCCAGGAAGAACAGACATCTGTATATGTGTAAAAGAACCACATCTTCCACACCTACAACAAGCCAAACATTGTAATCAAACTTGCTGTAATACAAAATAAAAAAATAAATTAAAAACACGAACAAGAAGTAGTGAGACAAACTTGAGGGCCTTTCTCCTGGCACATTCCATTCTAAATTCCAATCTAGAACACGACTTCCATTGAGGCTCTGTTGCCCTAGTAACCAGATTCGGTAAGGGAGAACTGCTGCCACCTTGTGGCCGTTTCACACAACAGCAGCTTTAATCCCAGCGCTAATGGTCAGTTGATATTCAAAATCATTGCCGGCCTGTAAATGACACCTGCCCTGAAAACAAATCCTGGGGTCACATATCGACCAAAAAATTCAAAGGACGTCCATATTTCAAAACGACCGTTTCAAAAGGCATATTTTACGCACATTAGTGTTCTGCTTCTATTTCTTTCTTTCTTTTTTGGTTAAAAAAAACGGGAATGGAAAAAGGCATCCCTCAGAATGGGAGAAAATCGTTGCAAACGAATCAATGGACAAAGGTTTAATCTCCAATATATATAAACAGCTCATGCAGCTTAATATTAGAAAAACAAACAACCCAATACAAATTGGGCAGAAGATCTAAAGAGACGTTTCTTCAAAGAAGACACCGAGATGGCCAAGACGCACATGAAAAGCTGCTCAAGAGCACTAATTATTAGAGAAATGCAAATCAAAAGTACAATGAGGTATCACCTCACACCTGTTAGAATCGGCATCATCAGAAAATCTACAAACAACAAATTCTGGGGAGGGTGTGGACAAAAGGAGCCCTCTTCCACTATTGGAGGGAATGTAAATTGATACAGTCACTATGGGGAACAGTAAGGAGTTTCCTTAAAAAAGCTAGAAATAGAATTACCATATGATCCAGCAATCCCACTTCTGGGCATATACCCAGAGAAAACCATAAATCAAAAAGGCACATTCACCACAATGTTCATTGCAGCACTATTTACAATAGCCAGGTAATGGAAGCAACGGAAATGCCCACAGACAGACGAATGGATAAAGATGTGGTACATATATAAAATGGAATATTACTCAGCCATAAAAAGGAATGAAACTGGGTCATTTGTAGAGACATCGATGGATCTAGAGACTGTCATACAGAATGAAGTAAGTCAGAAAGAGGAAAACAAATATTGTATATTAATGCATATATGTGGAACTAAAAAATGGTACAGATGAACTGGTTTGCAGGGAAGAAATAGAGACACAGAGGTAGAGAAAAAACGTATGGACACCAAGTGTGGGAAGACATGGGGTGGTGGTGGTGGGATGATTTGGAGATTTGGATTGAACTGTATACATGTATATGCAGAAAATACATAACAAATAATAACCTGCTGTATAAAAATAAATAAAATTAAAGTTCAAAATTTTAAAAAATAAAATTTAAAAATAAAACAGAAAAAAGTTCTTCCCTTCACACAGATGCATTTATATGAATGAATTATTTCCATGCTTATATTTATTAATACATAAAAGAGGAATAAAATCTAACTTGAACCATAAAAGAAAAAAAAAAACCTGAACCCACCAGTTATACAGACGAAAACCCAATCAGGGCACTTGCTCCAGCGGAAAACAATTCTGAAATTGGTCAGTGGTGGGGAATCATCTCCCATACAGCCAGCAACCCACCACTCACACAAGGAGCGTCCTCATTACAAGGCTGGATGATCGTGCCGAGGCATCTGTGAGTAAACGTGAGCTGAGCCCCAGGCCAGCTGCTGCTGAACTGTTCCCACCCTTCCAAGGTAAAACACCTGAATATGTACAAGGGCTTGAAAGCCCAGAGGAAGGGCCACGGAACCACACAAGCGACAGCCCACAGGCCAACTTGGTGCCTGCAGGCCAGCCAGGATGGTCCTGGCCCCGGGCGCTCTTCCAGAAGTTTTCCATTGCCCTGCCAGAGATACCCCTCCTGTCACGGCCCCCACTGGTTTTTTCCTTCCTCACCTCTGTCCGGAGAGAAATTCCACCGGAAGGTATGGGTGACACATCCTCTTCTTTATAGGTGGCAGCCTGGCAACTCCTGCAGAAAAGCCAGCAGAGCCCCACTCACACCGGGCCACCCACAAATCCGTGGACACTCACTCCCTCCCACCAGCACAGCCCTGAGACTGTTGACGGGGCAGAGAACCTGGAGTCAGGCACAACTTCAGGGGTTATTGCTGCCTGGAGTGCTGTTTATATTGACTGCAACAAGGCACACCTGGGGAGGGCTGGCCGGCAGAGTAAGGCTGCCCAGGTAAGCTAATCCTCAACCCTGAGGGAATCACACTGTTGAAAAGGAACCTCGCTAAGGCAGAAGAGAAGCCAAGGAAAAAATGACACAATGCCATTTGCAGCCCCTTAGATGAGTCTAGAGATAATCACGTGACTTGTAGTAAGTCAGAAAGTGAAAGACACATATCGTATCATATCACTTATAGGTGTTACCTAAAAATAGATACCAGGGCAGATATTTCCACAGAGATGGGCAATCACAGATTCATTAAACAAACTTATGGTTCACCAATGCAAAGGTGTGAGTATTGGTTTCATTACGATATCGGGGTTAACAGACATATACAAACACAGGGGACATATATAATCACCAAAGACCTACGGAATACCAAGAGAAGACTACTCAATATCCTGTCATAACGTACATGGGAAAAGGATCCCAGGAAGAACAAACATCTGCATATGTGTATAAGAACCACATCTTCCATACCTACAACAAGCCAAATATTGTAATCAAACTTGCTGTAATAAAAAATAAAAAAATAAATTAAAAACACGAAAAAGAAGTAGTGAGACAAACTTGAAGGGCATTCTCCTGGCACATTCCTTTCTAAATTCCAATCTAGAACATGACTTCCATTGAGGCTCTGTTGCCCTAGTAACCAGATTCGGTAAGGGAGAACTGCTGCCACCTTGTGGCCGTTTCACACAACAGCAGCTTTAATCCCAGCGCTAAAGGTCAGTTGTTATTCAAAATCATTGCAGGCCTGTAAATGACACCTGCCCTGAAAACAAATTCTGGTGTCACGTATCGACCAAAAAATTCAAACGACGTCCATGTTTCAAAACGACCGTTTCAAAAGGCATATTTTACGCACATTAGTGTTCTGCTTCTTTTGCTTTCTTTCTGTTTTGGTTAGAAAAATGGGAATGGAAAATGGCACCCCTCAGAATGGGCGAAAATCGTTGCAAACGAATCAATGGACAAAGGTATAATCTCCAATATATATAAACAGCTCATGCAGCTTAATATTAAAAAAACAAACAACCCAATACAAAAATGGGCAGAATATCTAAAGAGACGTTTCTTCAAAGAAGACACCGAGATGGCCAAGACGCACATGAAAAGCTGCTCAACAGCACTAATTATTAGAGAAATGCAAATCAAAACTACAATGAGGTATCACCTCACAACTGTTAGAATCGGCATCATCAGAAAATCTACAAACAACAAATTCTGGGGAGGGTGTGGACAAAAGGAGCCCTGTTCCACTATTGGTGGGAATGTAAATTGATACAGTCTCTATGGAGAACAGTATGGAGTTTCCTTAAAAAAACTAGAAATAGAATTACCATCTGATCCAGCAATCCCACTTCTGGGCATATACCCAGAGAAAACCATAAATCAAAAAGGCACATTCACCACAATGTTCATTGCAGCACTATTTACAATAGCCAGGTAATGGAAGCAACCGAAATGCCCAGAGACAGACGAATGGATAAAGATGTGGTACATATATAAAATGGAATATTACTCAGCCATAAAAAGGAATGAAACTGGGTCATTTGTAGAGACATCGATGGATCTAGAGACTGTCATACAGAATGAAGTAAGTCAGAAAGAGGAAAACAAATATTGTATATTAATGCATATATGTGGAACCTAAAAAATGGTACAGATGAACTGGTTTGCTGGGAAGAAATAGAGACACAGAGGTAGAGAACAAACGTATGGACACCAAGTGTGGGAAGCCGTGGGGTGGTGGTGGTGGGATGATTTGGAGATTGGGATTGAACTGTATACATGTATATGCATAAAATACATAACCAATAATAACCTGCTGTATAAAAAATAAATAAAATTAAAGTTCAAAATTTGAAAAAACAAAATTTAAAAATAAAACAGAAAAAAGTTCTTCCCTTCACACAGATGCATTTATATGAATGAATTATTTCCATTCTTATATCTATAAATACATAAAAGAGGAATAAAATCTAACTTGAACCATAAAAGAAAAAAAAAACCTGAACCCACCAGTTATACAGAGGAAAACCCAATCAGGGCACTTGCTCCAGCGGAAAACAATTCTGAAATTGGTCAGAGGTGGGGAAAAATCTCCCATAAACACAGCAACCCAACCCACACACAAGGAGCGTCCTCATTGCAAAGCTGGGGTACCGTGCCGAGGCATCTGTGAGTAAACGTGAGCTGAGCCCCAGGCCAGCTGCTGCTGAACTGTTCCCACCCTTCCCAGGTAAAACACCTGAATATGTACAAGGGCTTGAAAGCCTAGAGGAAGGTCCACGGAACCACACAAGCGACAGCCCACAGGCCAACTTGGTGCCTACAGGCCAGCCAGGATGGTCCTGGCCCCGGGTGCTCTTCCAGAAGTTTTCCATTGCCCTGCCTGACATACCCCTCCTGTCCCGGACCCCACTGGTTTTCTCCTTCCTCACCTCTGTCCGGAGAGAAATTCCAGCGGAAGGTATGGGTGACACATCCTCTTCTTTATAGGTGGCAGCCTGGCAACTCCTGCAGAAAGGCCAGCAGAGCCCCACTCACACCGGGCCACCCAAAAATCCGTGGACATTCACTCCCTCCCACCAGCACAGCCCCGAGACTGCTGACGGGGCCGAGAATCTGGAGTCAGGCACAGCTTCAGGGGCTATTGCTGCCTGTAGCACTCTTTATATTGACCTCAACCAGGCACACCTGGGGAGGGCCGGCCGGCAGGGTAAGGCTGCCCAGGTCATCTAATCCACAACCCTCAGGGAATCACATTTTTGAAAATGGACCTCACTAAGGCAGAATAGATGTCAAGGAAAAAGAGGACACAATGCCATGTGCAGCCCCGTAGATGAGTCTGGAGGTAATCACGTGACTTGTAGTAAGTCAGAAAGTGAAAGACACATATCGTGTCATATCACTTATAGGTGTTACCTAAAAATGGATACCAGGGCAGATATTTCCACGGAGAAGGGCAATCACAGATTCATTAAAAAACTTATGGTTCACCAATGGAAAGGTGTGAGGATTGGTTTCATTACGATATCGGGGTGAACAGACATATACAAACACAGGGGACATATATAATCACCAAAGACCTACAGAATACCAAGAGAAGACTACTCAACATTCTGTCATAACGTACATGGGAAAAGGATCCCAGGAAGAACAGACATCTGTATATGTGTAAAAGAACCACATCTTCCACACCTACAACAAGCCAAACATTGTAATCAAACTTGCTGTAATAAAAAATAAAAAATTAAATTAAACAGACGAACAAGAAGTAGTGAGACAAACTTGAGGGGCTTTCTCCTGGCACATTCCATTCTAAATTCCAATCTAGAACACGACTTCCATTGAGGCTCTGTTGCCCTAGTAACCAGATTCGGTAAGGGAGAACTGCTGCCACCTTGTGGCCGTTTCACACAACAGCAGCTTTAATCCCAGCGCTAATGGTCAGTTGATATTCAAGATCATTGCCAGCCTGTAAATGACACCTGGCCTGAAAACAAATCCTGGGGTCACATATCGACCAAAAAATTCAAAGGACGTCCATATTTCAAAACGACCGTTTCAAAAGGCATATTTTACGCACATTAGTGTTCTGCTTCTATTTCTTTCTTTCTTTTTTGGTTAAAAAAACGGGAATGGAAAAAGGCATCCCTCAGAATGGGAGAAAATCGTTGCAAACGAATCAATGGACAAAGGTTTAATCTCCAATATATATAAACAGCTCATGCAGCTTAATATTAGAAAAACAAACAACCCAATACAAAAATGGGCAGAAGATCTAAAGAGACGTTTCTTCAAAGAAGACACAGAGATGGCCAAGACGCACATGAAAAGCTGCTCAAGAGCACTAATTATTAGAGGAATGCAAATCAAAAGTACAATGAGGTATCACCTCACACCTGTTAGAATCGGCATCATCAGAAAATCTACAAACAACAAATTCTGGGGGGGGGTGTGGACAAAAGGAGCCCTCTTCCACTATTGGTGGGAATGTAAATTGATACAGTCACTATGGGGAACAGTAAGGAGTTTCCTTAAAAAACCTAGAAATAGAATTACCCTCTGATCCAGCAATCCCACTTCTGGTCATATACCCAGAGAAAACCATAAATCAAAAAGGCACATTCACCACAATGTTCAGGGCAGCACTATTTACAATAGCCAGGTAATGGAAGCAACCGAAATGCCCACAGACAGACGAATGGATAAAGATGTGGTACATATATAAAATGGAATATTACTCAGCCATAAAAAGGAATGAAACTGGGTCATTTGTAGAGACATCGATGGATCTAGAGACTGTCATACAGAATGAAGTAAGTCAGAAAGAGGAAAACAAATATTGTGTATTAATGCATATATGTGGAACCGAAAAATGGTACAGATGAACGTGTTGGCTGGGAAGAAACAGAGACACAGAGGTAGAGAACAAACGTATGGACACCAAGTGTGGGAAGCCGTGGGGTGGTGGTGGTGGGATGATTTGGAGATTGGGATTGACCTGTATACATGGATATGCATAAAAAACATAACCAATAATAACCTGCTGTATAAAAAATAAATAAAATTAAAGTTCAAAATTTTAAAAAATAAAATTTAAAAATAAAACAGAAAAAAGTTCTTCCCTTCACACAGATGCATTTATATGAATGAATTATTTCCATGCTTATATCTATAAATACATAAAAGAGGAATAAAATCGAACTTGAACCATAAAAGAAAAAAAAAACCTGAACCCACCAGTTATACAGAGGAAAACCCAATCAGGGCACTTGCTCCAGCGGAAAACAATACTGAAATTGGTCAGAGGTGGGGAATCATCTCCCATACAGCCAGCAACCCACCCCCCACACAAGGAGCGTCCTCATTGCAAAGCTGGGGGATCGTGCCGAGGCATCTGTGAGTAAACGTGAGCTGAGCGCCAGGCCAGCTGCTGCTGAACTGTTCCCACCCTTCCCAGGTAAAACACCTGAATATGTACAAGGGCTTGAAAGCCTAGAGGAAGGGCCACGGAACCACACAAGCGACAGCCCACAGGCCAACTTGGTGAATGCAGGCCAGCCAGGATGGTCCTGGCCCCGGGCGCTCTTCCAGAAGTTTTCCATTGCCCTGCCTGAGATACCCCTCCTGTCCCGGCCCCCACTGGTTTTTTCCTTCCTCAACTCTGTCCGGAGAGAAATTCCAGCCGAAGGTATGGGTGACACATCCTCTTCTTTATAGGTGGCAGCCTGGCAACTCCTGCAGAAAGGCCAGCAAAGCCCCACTCACACTGGGCCACCCACAAAGCCATGGCCCCTCACTCCCTCCCACCAGCACAGCCCCGAGACTGCTGACGGGGCAGAGAATCTGGAGTCAGGCACAGCTTCAGGGGCTATTGCTGCCTGGAGCACTGTTTATATTGACCTCAACCAGGCACACCTGGGGAGGGCCGGCCGGCAGGGTAAGGCTGCCCAGGTCAGCTAATCCACAACCCTCAGGGAATCACATGGTTGAAAATGGACCTCGCTAAGGCAGAATAGAAGTCAAGGAAGAAAAGGACACAATGCCATTTGCAGCCCCGTAGATGAGTCTGGAGGTAATCACGTGACTTGTAGTAAGTCAGAAAGTGAAAGACACATATCGTGTCATATCACTTATATGTGTTACCTAAAAATGGATACCAGGGCAGATATTTCCACGGAGAAGGGCAATCACAGATTCATTAAAAAACTTATGGTTCACAAATGGAATGGTGTGAGGATAGGTCTCATTACGATATCGGGGTTAACAGACATATACAAACACAGGGGACATATATAATCACCAAAGACATATGGAATACCAAGAGAAGACTACTCAACATTCTGTCATAACGTACATGGGAAAAGGATCCCAGGAAGAACAGACATCTGTATATGTGTAAAAGAACCACATCTTCCACACCTACAACAAGCCAAACATTGTAATCAAACTTGCTGTAATAAAAAATAAAAAAATAAATTAAAAACACGAACAAGAAGAAGTGATACAAACTTGAGGGGCTTTCTCCTGGCACATTCCATTCTAAATTCCAATCTAGAACACGACTTCCATTGAGGCTCTGTTGCCCTAGT
The DNA here is from genome assembly GCF_964165515.1 of Mesoplodon bidens. Lineage (NCBI taxonomy): Eukaryota > Metazoa > Chordata > Mammalia > Artiodactyla > Ziphiidae > Mesoplodon > Mesoplodon bidens. The sequence goes on from NW_027672388.1 coordinate 248,958, forward strand.
AACCAGATTCGGTAAGGGAGAACTGCTGCCATCTTGTGGCCGTTTCACACAACAGCAGCTTAAATCCCAGCGCTAATGGTCAGTTGATATTCAAAATCATTGCCAACCTGTAAATGACACCTGCACTGAAAACAAATCCGGGGTCACATATCGACCAAAAAATTCAAAGGACGTCCATATTTCAAAACGACCGTTTCAAAAGGCATATTTTATGCACATTAGTGTTCTGCTTCTTTTTCTTTCTTTCTTTTTTGGTTAAAAAAACGGGAATGGAAAAAGGCATCCCTCAGAATGGGAGAAAATCGTTGCAAACGAATCAATGGACAAAGGTTTAATCTCCAATATATATAAACAGCTCATGCAGCTTAATATTAGAAAAACAAACAATCCAATACAAAAATGGGCAGAAGATCTAAAGAGACGTTTCTTCAAAGAACACACAGAGATGGCCAAGACGCACATGAAAAGCTGCTCAAGAGCACTAATTATTAGAGGAATGCAAATCAAAAGTACAATGAGGTATCACCTCACACCTGTTAGAATCGGCATCATCAGAAAATCTACAAACAACAAATTCTGGGGAGGGTGTGGACAAAAGGAGCCCTCTTCCACTATTGGTGGGAATGTAAATTGATACAGTCACTATGGGGAACAGTAAGGAGTTTCCTTAGAAAAGCTAGAAATAGAATTACCCTCTGATCCAGCAATCCCACTTCTGGGCATATACCCAGAGAAAACCATAAATCAAAAAGGCACATTCACCACAATGTTCATTGCAGCACTATTTACAATAGCCAGGTAATGGAAGCAACCGAAATGCCCACAGACAGACGAATGGATAAAGATGTGGTACATATATAAAATGGAATATTACTCAGCCATAAAAAGGAATGAAACTGGGTCATTTGTAGAGACATCGATGTATCTAGAGACTGTCATACAGAATGAAGTAAGTCAGAAAGAGGAAAACAAATATTGTATATTAATGCATATATGTGGAAACGAAAAATGGTACAGATGAACTGGTTTGCAGGGAAGAAATAGAGACACAGAGGTAGAGAACAAACGTATGGACACCAAGTGTGGGAAGCCATGGGGTGGTGGTGGTGGGATGATTTGGAGATTGTGATTGAACTGTATGCATGTATATGCATAAAATACATAACCAATAATAACCTGCTGTATAAAAAATAAATAAAATTAAAGTTCAAAATTTTAAAAAATAAAATTTAAAAATAAAACAGAAAAAAGTACTTCCCTTCACACAGATGCATTTATATGAATGAATTATTTCCATGCTTATATCTATAAATACATAAAAGAGGAATAAAATCTAACTTGAACCATAAAAGAAAAAAAAACCTGAACCCACCAGTTATACAGAGGAAAACCCAATCAGGGCACTTGCTCCAGCGGAAAACAATTCTGAAATTGGTCAGAGGTGGGGAATCATCTCCCATACAGCCAGCAACCCACACCCCACACAAGGAGCATCCTCATTGCAAAGCTGGGGGACCGTGCCGAGGCATCTGTGAGTAAACGTGAGCTGAGCCCCAGGCCAGCTGCTGCTGAACTGTTCCCACCCTTCCCAGGTAAAACACCTGAATATGTACAAGGGCTTGAAAGCCTAGAGGAAGGGCCACAGAACCACACAAGCGACAGCCCACAGGCCTACTTGGTGCCTGCAGGCCAGCCAGGATGGTCCTGGCCCCGGGCGTTCTTCCGGAAGTTTTCCATTCCCCTGCCTGAGATACCCCACCTGTCCCTGCCCCCACTGCTTTTTTCCTTCCTCACCTCTGTCCGGAGAGAAATTCCAGCGGAAGGTATGGGTGACACATCCTCTTCTTTATAGGTGGCAGCCTGGCAACTCCTGCAGAAAGGCCCGCAGAACCCCACTCACACCGGGCCACCCACAAAGACATGGCCCCTCCCTCCCTCCCACCAGCACAGCCCCGGGACTGCTGACGGGGCCGAGAATCTGGAGTCAGGCAAAGCTTCAGGGGCTATTGCTGCCTGGAGCGCTGTTTATATTGACCTCAACCAGGCACACCTGGGGAGGGCCGGCCGGCCGGGTAAGGCTGCCCAGGTCAGCTAATCCACAACCCTCAGGGAATCACATTGTTGAAAATGGACCTCGCTAAGGCAGAATAGAAGTCAAGGAAAAAAAGGACACAATGCCATTTGCAGCCCCGTAGATGAGTCTGGAGGTAATCACGTGACTTGTAGTAAGTCAGAAAGTGAAAGACACATATCGTGTCATATCACTTATAGGTGTTACCTAAAAATGGATACCAGGGCAGATATTTCCACGGAGAAGGGCAATCACAGATTCATTAAACAAACTTATGGTTCACCAATGGAAAGGTGTGAGGATTGGTTTCATTACGATATCGGGGTTAACAGACATATACAAACACCGGTGACATATATAATCACCAAAGACCTACGGAATACCAAGAGAAGACTACTCAACATTCTGTCATAACTTACATGGGAAAAGGATCCCAGGAAGAACAGACATCTGTATATGTGCAAAAGAACCACATCTTCCACACCTACAACAAGCCAAACATTGTAATCAAACTTGCTGTAATACAAAATAAAAAAATAAATTAAAAACACGAACAAGAAGTAGTGAGACAAACTTGAGGGGCTTTCTCCTGGCACATTCTATTCTAAATTCCAAACTAGAACAGGAATTCCATTGAGGCTCTGTTGCCCTAGTAACCAGATTCGGTAAGGGAGAACTGCTGACACCTTGTGGCCGTTTCACACAACAGCTGCTTTAATCCCAGCACTAATGGTCAGTTGATATTCAAAATCATTGCCGGCCTGTAAATGACACCTGCCCTGAAAACAAATCCTGGGGTCACATATCGACCAAAAAATTCAAAGGACGTCCATATTTCAAAACGACCGTTTCAAAAGGCATATTTTATGCACATTAGTGTTCTGCTTCTATTTATTTCTTTCTTTTTTGGTTACAAAAACGGGAATGGAAAAAGGCATCCCTCAGAATGGGAGAAAATTGTTGCAAACGAATCAATGGACAAAGGTTTAATCTCCAATATATATAAACAGCTCATGCAGCTTAATATTAGAAAAACAAACAACCCAATACAAAAATGGGCAGAAGATCTAAAGAGACGTTTCTTCAAAGAAGACACCGAGATGGCCAAGACGCACATGAAAAGCTGCTCAAGAGCACTAATTATTAGAGAAATGCAAATCAAAAGTACAATGAGGTATCACCTCACACCTGTTAGAATTGGCATCATCAGAAAATCTACAAACAACAAATTCTGGGGAGGGTGTGGACAAAAGGAGCCCTCTTCCACTATTGGTGGGAATGTAAATTGATACAGTCCCTATGGGGAACAGTAAGGAGTTTCCTTAGAAAAGCTAGAAATAGAATTACCCTCTGATCCAGCAATCCCACTTCTGGGCATATACCCAGAGAAAACCATAAATCAAAAAGGCACATTCACCACAATGTTCATTGCAGCACTATTTACAATAGCCAGGTAATGGAAGCAACCGAAATGCCCAGAGACAGACGAATGGATAAAGATGTGGTACATATATAAAATGGAATATTACTCAGCCATAAAAAGGAATGAAACTGGGTCATTTGTAGAGACATCGATGGATCTAGAGACTGTCATACAGAATGAAGTAAGTCAGAAAGAGGAAAACAAATATTGTATATTAATGCATATATGTGGAAACGAAAAATGGTACAGATGAACTGGTTTGCAGGGAAGAAATAGAGACACAGAGGTAGAGAACAAACGTATGGACACCAAGTGTGGGAAGCCATGGGGTGGTGGGGGTGGGATGATTTGGAGATTGGGATTGAACTGTATACATGTATATGCATAAAATACATAACCAATAATAACCTGCTGTATAAAAAATAAATAAAATTAAAGTTCAAAATTTTAAAAAATAAAATTTAAAAATAAAACAGAAAAAAGTTCTTCCCTTCACACAGATGCATTTATATGAATGAATTATTTCCATGCTTATATCTATAAATACATAAAAGAGGAATAAAATCTAACTTGAACCATAAAAGAAAAAAAAACCTGAACCCACCAGTTATACAGAGGAAAACCCAATCAGGGCACTTGCTCCAGCGGAAAACAATTCTGAAATTGGTCAGAGGTGGGGAATCATCTCCCATACAGCCAGCAACCCACACCCCACACAAGGAGCATCCTCATTGCAAAGCTGGGGGACCGTGCCGAGGCATCTGTGAGTAAACGTGAGCTGAGCCCCAGGCCAGCTGCTGCTGAACTGTTCCCACCCTTCCCAGGTAAAACACCTGAATATGTACAAGGGCTTGAAAGCCTAGAGGAAGGGCCACGGAACCACACAAGCGACAGCCCACAGGCCAACTTGGTGCCTGCAGGCCAGCCAGGATGGTCCTGGCCCCGGGCGTTCTTCCGGAAGTTTTCCATTCCCCTGCCTGAGATACCCCACCTGACCCTGCCCCCACTGCTTTTTTCCTTCCTCACCTCTGTCCGGAGAGAAATTCCAGCGGAAGGTATGGGTGACACATCCTCTTCTTTATAGGTGGCAGCCTGGCAACTCCTGCAGAAAGGCCCGCAGAGCCCCACTCACACCGGGCCACCCACAAAGACATGGCCCCTCCCTCCCTCCCACCAGCACAGCCCCGAGACTGCTGACGGGGCCGAGAATCTGGAGTCAGGCAAAGCTTCAGGGGCTATTGCTGCCTGGAGCACTGTTTATATTGACCTCAAGCAGGCACACCTGGGGAGGGCCGGCCGGCCGGGTAAGGCTGCCCAGGTCAGCTAATCCACAACCCTCAGGGAATCACATTGTTGAAAATGGACCTCGCTAAGGCAGAATAGAAGTCAAGGAAAAAAAGGACACAATGCCATTTGCAGCCCCGTAGATGAGTCTGGAGGTAATCACGTGACTTGTAGTAAGTCAGAAAGTGAAAGACACATATCGTGTCATATCACTTATAGGTGTTACCTAAAAATGGATACCAGGGCAGATATTTCCACGGAGAAGGGCAATCAGAGATTCATTAAACAAACTTATGGTTCACCAATGGAAAGGTGTGAGGATTGGTTTCTTTACGATATCGGGGTTAACAGACATATACAAACACCGGTGACATATATAATCACCAAAGACCTACGGAATACCAAGAGAAGACTACTCAACATTCTGTCATAACTTACATGGGAAAAGGATCCCAGGAAGAACAGACATCTGTATATGTGCAAAAGAACCACATCTTCCACACCTACAACAAGCCAAACATTGTAATCAAACTTGCTGTAATAAAAAATAAAAAAATAAATTAAAAACACGAACAAGAAGTAGTGAGACAAACTTGAGGGGCTTTCTCCTGGCACATTCTATTCTAAATTCCAAACTAGAACAGGAATTCCATTGAGGCTCTGTTGCCCTAGTAACCAGATTCGGTAAGGGAGAACTGCTGACACCTTGTGGCCGTTTCACACAACAGCTGCTTTAATCCCAGCACTAATGGTCAGTTGATATTCAAAATCATTGCCGGCCTGTAAATGACACCTGCCCTGAAAACAAATCCTGGGGTCACATATCGACCAAAAAATTCAAAGGACGTCCATATTTCAAAACGACCGTTTCAAAAGGCATATTTTATGCACATTAGTGTTCTGCTTCTATTTCTTTCTTTCTTTTTTGGTTACAAAAACGGGAATGGAAAAAGGCATCCCTCAGAATGGGAGAAAATCGTTGCAAACGAATCAATGGACAAAGGTTTAATCTCCAATATATATAAACAGCTCATGCAGCTTAATATTAGAAAAACAAACAACCCAATACAAAAATGGGCAGAAGATCTAAAGAGACGTTTCTTCAAAGAAGACACAGAGATGGCCAAGACGCACATGAAAAGCTGCTCAAGAGCACTAATAGAGAAATGCAAATCAAAAGTACAATGAGGTATCACCTCACACCTGTTAGAATCGGCATCATCAGAAAATCTACAAACAACAAATTCTGGGGAGGGTGTGGACAAAAGGAGCCCTCTTCCAATATTGGTGGGAATGTAAATTGATACAGTCACTATGGGGAACAGTAAGGAGTTTCCTTAAAAAAGCTAGAAATAGAATAACCCTCTGATCCAGCAATCCCACTTCTGGGCATATACCCAGAGAAAACCATAAATCAAAAAGGCACATTCACCACAATGTTCATTGCAGCACTATTTACAATAGCCAGGTAATGGAAGCAACCGAAATGCCCACAGACAGACGAATGGATAAAGATGTGGTACATATATAAAATGGAATATTACTCAGCCATAAAAAGGAATGAAACTGGGTCATTTGTAGAGACATCGATGGATCTAGAGACTGTCATACAGAATGAAGTAAGTCAGAAAGAGGAAAACAAATATTGTATACTAATGCATATATGTGGAACCGAAAAATGGTACAGATGAACTGGTTTGCAAGGAAGAAATAGAGACACAGAGGTAGAGAACAAACGGATGGACACCAAGTGTGGGAAGCCATGGGGTGGTGGTGGTGGGATGATTTGGAGATTGGGATTGAACTGTATACATGGATATGCATAAAATACATAACAAATAATAACCTGCTGTATAAAAAGTAAATAAAATTAAAGTTCAAAATTATTAAAACTAAAATTTAAAAATAAAACAGAAAAAAGTTCTTCCCTTCACACAGATGCATTTATATGAATGAATTATTTCCATGCTTATATCTATAAATACATAAAAGAGGAATAAAATCTAACTTGAACCATAAAAGAAAAAAAAAACCTGAACCCACCAGTTATACAGAGGAAAACCCAATCAGGGCACTTGCTCCAGCGGAAAACAATTCTGAAATTGGTCAGAGGTGGGGAATCATCTCCCATACAGCCAGCAACCCACCCCCCACACAAGGAGCGTCCTCATTGCAAAGCTGGGGGACCGTGCCGAGGCATCTGTGAGTAAACGTGAGCTGAGCCCCAGGCCAGCTGCTGCTGAACTGTTCCCACCCTTCCCAGGTAAAACACCTGAATATGTACAAGGGCTTGAAAGCCTAGAGGAAGGGCCACGGTACCACACAAGCGACAGCCCACAGGCCAACTTGTTGCCTGCAGGCCAGCCAGGATGGTCCTGGCTCCGGGCGCTCTTCCAGGAGTTTTCCAATGCCCTGCCTGAGATACCCCTCCTGTCCAGGCCCCCACTGGTTTTTTTCCGTCCTCACCTCTGTCCGGAGAGAAATTCCAGCGGAAGGTATGGGTGACACATCCTCTTCTTTATAGGTGGCAGCCTGGCAACTCCTGCAGAAAGGCCAGCAGAGCCCCACTCACACCGGGCCACCCACAAAGCCATGGCCCCTCACTCCCTCCCACCAGCACAGCCCCGAGACTGCTGACGGGGCCGAGTATCTGGAGTCAGGCACAGCTTCAGGGGCTATTGCTGCCTGGAGCACTGTTTATATTGACCTCAACCAGGCACACCTGGGGAGGGCCGGCCGGCAGGGTAAGGCTGCCCAGGTCAGCTAATCCACAACCCTCAGGGAATCACATTGTTGAAAATGGACCTCTCTAAGGCAGAATAGAAGTCAAGGAAGAAAAGGACACAATGCCATTTGCAGCCCCGTAGATGAGTCTGGAGGTAATCACGTGACTTGTAGTAAGTCAGAAAGTGAAAGACACATATCGTGTCATATCACTTATAGGTGTTACCTAAAAATGGATAGCAGGGCAGATATTTCCACGGAGAAGGGCAATCACAGATTCATTAAAAAACTTATGGTTCACCAATGGAAAGGTGTGAGGTTTGGTCTCATTACGATATCGGGGTTAACAGACATATACAAACACAGGGGACATATATAATCACCAAAGACCTACGGAATACCAAGAGAAGACTACTCAACATTCTGTCATAACGTACATGGGAAAAGGATCCCAGGAAGAACAGACATCTGTATATGTGTAAAAGAACCACATCTTCCACACCTACAACAAGCCAAACATTGTAATCAAACTTGCTGTAATAAAAAATAAAAAAATAAATTAAAAACACGAACAAGAAGAAGTGAGACAAACTTGAGGGGCTTTCTCCTGGCACATTCCATTCTAAATTCCAATCTAGAACACGACTTCCATTGAGGCTCGGTTGCCCTAGTAACCAGATTCGGTAAGGGAGAACTGCTGCCACCTTGTGGCCGTTTCACACAACAGCAGCTTTAATCCCAGCGCTAATGGTCAGTTGATATTCAATATCATTGCCAACCTGTAAATGACACCTGAACTGAAAACAAATCCGGGGTCACATATCGACCAAAAAATTCAAAGGACGTCCATATTTCAAAACGACCGTTTCAAAAGGCATATTTTACGCACATTAGTGTTCTGCTTCTTTCTCTTTCTTTCTGTTTTGGTTAGAAAAATGGGAATGGAAAATGGCACCCCTCAGAATGGGCGAAAATCGTTGCAAACGAATCAATGGACAAAGGTTTTATCTCCAATATATATAAACAGCTCATGCAGCTTAATATTAAAAAAACAAACAACCCAATACAAAAATGGGCAGAAGATCTAAAGAGACGTTTCTTCAAAGAAGACACAGAGATGGCCAAGATGCACATGAAAAGCTGCTCAAGAGCACTAATTATTAGAGAAATGCAAATCAAAACTACAATGAGGTATCATCTCACACCTGTTAGAATCGGCATCATCAGAAAATCTACAAACAACAAATTCTGGGGAGGGTGTGGACAAAAGGAGCCCTCTTCCACTATTGGTGGGAATGTAAATTGATACAGTCACTATGGGGAACAGTAAGGAGTTTCCTTAAAAAAGCTAGAAATAGAATTACCCTCTGATCCAGCAATCCCACTTCTGGGCATATACCCAGAGAAAACCATAAATCAAAAAGGCACATTCACCACAATGTTCATTGCAGCACTATTTACAATAGCCAGGTAATGGAAGCAACCGAAATGCCCAGAGACAGACGAATGGATAAAGATGTGGTACATATATAAAATGGAATATTACTCAGCCATAAAAAGGAATGAAACTGGGTCATTTGTAGAGACATCGATGGATCTAGAGACTGTCATACAGAATGAAGTAAGTCAGAAAGAGGAAAACTAATATTGTATATTAATGCATATATGTGGAACCGAAAAATGGTACAGATGAACTGGTTTGCAGGGAAGAAATAGAGACACAGAGGTAGAGAACAAACGTATGGACACCAAGTGTGGGAAGCCATGGGGTGGTCGTGGTGGGATGATTTGGAGATTGGGATTGAACTGTATACATGTATATGCATAAAATACATAACCAATAATAACCTGCTGTATAAAAAATAAATAAAATTAAAGTTCAAAATTTTAAAAAATAAAATTTAAAAATAAAACAGAAAAAAGTTCTTCCCTTCACACAGATGCATTTATATGAATGAATTATTTCAATGCTTATATCTATAAATACATAAAAGAGGAATAAAATCTAATTGAACCAGAAAAGAAAAAAAAAACCTGAACCCACCAGTTATACAGAGGAAAACCCAATCAGGGCACTTGCTCCAGCGCAAAACAATTCTGAAATTGGTCAGAGGTGGGGAATCATCTCCCATACAGCCAGCAACCCACACCACACACAAGGATCGTCCACATTGCAAAGATGGGGGACCGTGCCGAGGCATCTGTGAGTAAACGTGAGCTGAGCCCCAGGCCAGGTGCTGCTGAACTGTTCCCACCCTTCCCAGGTAAAACACCTGAATATGTACAAGGGCTTGAAAGCCTAGAGGAAGGGCCACGGAACCACACAAGCGACAGCCCACAGGCCAACTTGGTGCCTGCAGGCCAGCCAGGATGGTCCTGGCCCCAGGCACTCTTCCAGAAGATTTCCATTGCCCTGCCTATGATACCCCTCCTGTCCCGGCCCCCACTGGTTTTTTCCTTCCTCACCTCTGTCCGGAGAGAAATTCCAGTGGAATGTATGGGTGACACATCCTCTTCTTTATAGGTGGCAGCCTGGCAACTCCTGAAGAAAGGCCAGCAGAGCCCCACTCACACCGGGCCACCCACAAAGTCATGGCCCCTCCCTCCGTCCCACCAGCACAGCCCCGAGACTGCTGACGGGGCCGAGAATCTGGAGTCAGGCACAGCTTCAGGGGCTATTGCTGCCTGGAGCACTGTTTATATTGACCTCAACCAGGCACACCTGGGGAGGGCCGGCCGGCAGGGTAAGGCTGCCCAGGTCAGCTAATCCACAACCCTCAGGGAATCACATTGTTGAAAATGGACCTCGCTAAAGCAGAATAAAAGTCAAGGAAAAAAAAGGACACAATGCCATTTGGAGCCCCGTAGATGAGTCTGGAGGTAATCACGTGACTTGTAGTAAGTCAGAAAGTGAACGACACATATCGTGTCATATCACTTATAGGTGTTACCTAAAAATGGATACCAGGGCAGATATTTCCACGGAGAAGGGCAATCACAGATTCATTAAAAAACTTATAGTTCACCAATGGAAAGGTGTGAGGATTGGTCTCATTACCATATCGGGGTTAACAGACATATACAATCACAGGTGACATATATAATCACCAAAGACCTACGGAATACCAAGAGAAGACTACTCAACATTCTGTCATAACGTACATGGGAAAAGCATCCCAGGAAGGAGAGACATCTGTATATGTGTAAAAGAACCACATCTTCCACACCTACAACAAACCAAACATTGTAATCAAACTTGCTGTAATAAAAAATTAAAAAATAAATTAAAAACACGAACAAGAAGTAGTGAGACAAACTTGAGGGGCTTTCTCCTGGCACATTCCATTCTAAATTGCAATCTAGAACACGACTTCCATTGAGGCTCTGTTGCCCAACTAACCAGATTCGGTAAGGGAGGACTGCTGCCACCTTGTGGCCGTTTCACACAACAGCAGCTTTAATCCCAGCGCTAATGGTCAGTTGATATTCAAAATCATTGCCGGCCTGTAAATGACACCTGCCCTGAAAACAAATCCTGGGGTCACATATCGACCAAAAAATTCAAAGGACGTCCATATTTCAAAACGACCGTTTCAAAAGGCATATTTTACGCACATTAGTGTTCTGCTTCTATTTCTTTCTTTCTTTTTTGGTTACAAAAACGGGAATGGAAAAAGGCATCCCTCATAATGCGAGAAAATCGTTGCAAACGAATCAATGGACAAAGGTTTAATCTCCAACATATATAAACAGCTCATGCAGCTTAATATTAGAAAAACAAACAACCCAATACAAAAATGGGCAGAAGATCTAAAGAGACGTTTCTTCAAAGAAGACTCAGAGATAGCCAAGACGCACATGAAAAGCTGCTCAAGAGCACTAATTATTAGAGAAATGCAAATCAAAATTACAATGAGGTATCATCTCACACCTTTTAGAATCGGCATCATCAGAAAATCTACAAACAACAAATTCTGGGGAGGGTGTGGACAAAAGGAGCCCTCTTCCACTATTGGAGGGAATGTAAATTGATACAGTCACTATGAGGAACAGTAAGGTGTTTCCTTAAAAAAGCTAGAAATAGAATTACCATATGATCCAGCAATCCCACTTCTGGGCATATACCCAGAGAAAACCATAATTCAAAAAGGCACATTCACCACAATGTTCATTGCAGCACTATTTACAATAGCCTGGTAATGGAAGCAACCGAAATGCCCACAGAGTGACGAATGGATAAAGATGTGGTACATATATAAAATGGAATATTACTCAGCCATGAAAAGGAATGAAACTGGGTCATTTGTAGAGACATCGATGGATCTAGAGACTGTCATACAGAATGAAGTAAGTCAGAAAGAGGAAAACAAATATTGTATATTAATGCGTATATGTGGAACCGAAAAATGGTACAGATGAACTGGTTTGCAGGGAAGAAATAGAGATACAGAGGTAGAGAACAAACGTATGGACACCACGTGTGGGAAGCCATGGGGTGGTGGTGGTGGGATGATTCGGAGATTGGGATTGAACTGTATACATGTATATCCATAAAATACATAACAAATAATAACCTGCTGTATAAAAAGTAAATAAATTTAAAGTTCAAAATTATTAAAAATAAAATTTAAAAATAAAACAGAAAAAAGTTCTTCCCTTCACACAGATGCATTTATATGAATGAATTATTTCCATGCTTATATCTATAAATACATAAAAGAGGAATAAAATCTAACTTGAACCATAAAAGAAAAAAATAACCTGAACCCACCAGTTATACAGACGAAAACCCAATCAGGGCACTTGCTCCAGCGGAAAACAATTCTGAAATTGGTCAGAGGTGGGGAATCATCTCCCATACAGCCAGCAACCCACCCCCCACACAAGGAGCGTCCTCATTGCAAAGCTGGGGGATCGTGCCCAGGCATCTGTGAGTAAACGTGAGCTGAGCCCCAGGCCAGCTGCTGCTGAACTGTTCCCTCCCTTCCCAGGTAAAACACCTGAATATGTACAAGGGCTTGAAAGCCTAGAGGAAGGGCCACGGAACCACACAAGCGACAGCCCACAGGCCAACTTGGTGCCTGCAGGCCAGCCAGGATGGTCCTGGCCCCGGGCGCTCTTCCAGAAGTTTTCCATTGCCCTGCCTGAGATACCCCTCCTGTCCCGGCCCCCACTGGTTTTTTCCTTCCTCAACTCTGTCCGGAGAGAAATTCCAGCCGAAGGTATGGGTGACACATCCTCTTCTTTATAGGTGGCAGCCTGGCAACTCCTGCAGAAAGGCCAGCAGAGCCCCACTCACACCGGGCCACCCACCAAGCCATGGCCCCTCACTCCCTCCCACCAGCACAGCCCCGAGACTGCTGACGGGGCAGAGAATCTGGAGTCAGGCACAGCTTCAGGGGCTATTGCTGCCTGGAGCACTGTTTATATTGACATCAACCAGGCACACCTGGGGAGGGCCGGCCGGCAGGGTAAGGCTGCCCAGGTCAGCTAATCCACAACACTCAGGGAATCACATTGTTGAAAATGGACCTCGCTAAGGCAGAATAGAAGTCAAGGAAAAAAAGGACACAATGCCATTTGCAGCCCCGTAGATGAGTCTGGAGGTAATCACGTGACTTGTAGTAAGTCAGAAAGTGAAAGACACATATCGTGTCATATCACTTATAGGTGTTACCTAAAAATGGATACCAGGGCAGATATTTCCAGGGAGAAGGGCAATCACAGATTCATTAAAAAACTTATGGTTCACCAATGGAAAGGTGTGAGGATTGGTTTCATTACGATATCGGGGTTAACAGACATATACAAACACAGGGGACATATATAACCACTAAAGACTTACGGAATACCAAGAGAAGACTACTCAACATTCTGCCATAACGTACATGGGAAAAGGATCCCAGGAAGAACAGACATCTGTATATGTGTAAAAGAACCACATCTTCCACACCTACAACAAGCCAAACATTGTAATCAAACTTGCTGTAATAAAAAATAAAAAAATAAATTAAAAACACGAACAAGAAGAAGTGAGACAAACTTGAGGGGCTTTCTCCTGGCACATTCCATTCTAAATTCCAATCTAGAACACGACTTCCATTGAGGCTCTGTTGCCCTAGTAACCAGATTCGGTAAGGGAGAACTGCTGCCACCTTGTGGCCGTTTTACACAACAGCAGCTTTAATCCCAGCGCTAATGGTCAGTTGATATTCAAAATCATTGCCAACCTGTAAATGACACCTGCACTGAAAACAAATCCTGGGGTCACATATCGACCAAAAAATTCAAAGGACGTCCATATTTCAAAACGACCGTTTCAAAAGGCATATTTTACGCACATTAGTGTTCTGCTTCTTTTTCTTTCTTTCTTTTTTGGTTAAAAAAATGGGAATGGAAAAAGGCATCCCTCAGAATGGGAGAATATCGTTGCAAACGAATCAATGGACAAAGGTTTAATCTCCAATATATATAAACAGCTCATGCAGCTTAATATTGGAAAAACAAACAACCCAATACAAAAATGGGCAGAAGACCTAAAGAGACGTTTCTTCAAAGAAGACACAGAGATGGCCAAGACGCACATGAAAAGCTGCTCAAGAGCACTAATTATTAGAGGAATGCAAATCAAAAGTACAATGAGGTATCACCTCACACCTGTTAGAATCGGCATCATCAGAAAATCTACAAACAACAAATTCTGGGGAGGATGTGGACAAAAGCATCCCTCTTCCACTATTTGTGGGAATGTAAATTGATACAGTCACTATGGGGAACAGTAAGGAGTTTCCTTAGAAAAGCTAGAGATAGAATTACCATATGATCCAGCAATCCCACTTCTGGGCATATACCCAGAGAAAACCATAAATCAAAAAGGCACATTCACCACAATGTTCATTGCAGCACTATTTACAATAGCCAGGTAATGGAAGCAACCTCAATGCCCACAGACAGACGAATGGATAAAGATGTGGTACATATATAAAATGGAATATTACTCAGCCATAAAAAGGAATGAAACTGGGTCATTTGTAGAGACATCGATGGATCTAGAGACTGTCATACAGAATGAAGTAAGTCAGAAAGAGGAAAACAAATATTGTATATTAATGCATATATGTGGAAACGAAAAATGGTACAGATGAACTGGTTTGCAGGGAAGAAATAGAGACACAGAGGTAGAGAACAAACGTATGGACACCAAGTGTGGGAAGCCATGGGGTGGTGGTGGTGGGATGATTTGGAGATTGGGATTGAACTGTATACATGTATATGCATAAAATACATAACCAATAATAACCTGCTGTATAAAAAATAAATAAAATTAAAGTTCAAAATTTTAAAAAATAAAATTTAAAAATAAAACAGAAAAAAGTTCTTCCCTTCACACAGATGCATTTATATGAATGAATTATTTCCATGCTTATATCTATAAATACATAAAAGAGGAATAAAATCTAACTTGAACCATAAAAGAAAAAAAAACCTGAACCCACCAGTTATACAGAGGAAAACCCAATCAGGGCACTTGCTCCAGCGGAAAACAATTCTGAAATTGGTCAGAGGTGGGGAATCATCTCCCATACAGCCAGCAACCCACACCCCACACAAGGAGCGTCCTCATTGCAAAGCTGGGGGACCGTGCCGAGGCATCTGTGAGTAAACGTGAGCTGAGCCCCAGGCCAGCTGCTGCTGAACTGTTCCCACCCTTCCCAGGTAAAACACCTGAATATGTACAAGGGCTTGAAAGCCTAGAGGAAGGGCCACGGAACCACACAAGCGACAGCCCACAGGCCTACTTGGTGCCTGCAGGCCAGCCAGGATGGTCCTGGCCCCGGGCGTTCTTCCGGAAGTTTTCCATTCCCCTGCCTGAGATACCCCAACTGTCCCTGCCCCCACTGCTTTTTTCCTTCCTCACCTCTGTCCGAGAGAAATTCCAGCGGAAGGTATGGGTGACACATCCTCTTCTTTATAGGTGGCAGCCTGGCAACTCCTGCAGAAAGGCCCGCAGAGCCCCACTCACACCGGGCCACCCACAAAGACATGGCCCCACCCCCCTCCCACCAGCACAGCCCCGAGACTGCTGACGGGGCCGAGAATCTGGAGTCAGGCAAAGCTTCAGGGGCTATTGCTGCCTGGAGCGCTGTTTATATTGACCTCAACCAGGCACACCTGGGGAGGGCCGGCCGGCCGGGTAAGGCTGCCCAGGTCAGCTAATCCACAACCCTCAGGGAATCACATTGTTGAAAATGGACCTCGCTAAGGCAGAATAGAAGTCAAGGAAAAAAAGGACACAATGCCATTTGCAGCCCCGTAGATGAGTCTGGAGGTAATCACGTGACTTGTAGTAAGTCAGAAAGTGAAAGACACATATCGTGTCATATCACTTATAGGTGTTACCTAAAAATGGATACCAGGGCAGATATTTCCACGGAGAAGGGCAATCACAGATTCATTAAACAAACTTATGGTTCACCAATGGAAAGGTGTGAGGATTGGTTTCATTACGATATCGGGGTTAACAGACATATACAAACACCGGTGACATATATAATCACCAAAGACCTACGGAATACCAAGAGAAGACTACTCAACATTCTGTCATAACTTACATGGGAAAAGGATCCCAGGAAGAACAGACATCTGTATATGTGCAAAAGAACCACATCTTCCACACCTACAACAAGCCAAACATTGTAATCAAACTTGCTGTAATAAAAAATAAAAAATTAAATTAAAAACACGAACAAGAAGTAGTGAGACAAACTTGAGGGGCTTTCTCCTGGCACATTCTATTCTAAATTCCAAACTAGAACAGGAATTCCATTGAGGCTCTGTTGCCCTAGTAACCAGATTCGGTAAGGGAGAACTGCTGCCACCTTGTGGCCGTTTCACACAACAGCTGCTTTAATCCCAGCACTAATGGTCAGTTGATATTCAAAATCATTGCCGGCCTGTAAATGACACCTGCCCTGAAAACAAATCCTGGGGTCACATATCGACCAAAAAATTCAAAGGACGTCCATATTTCAAAACGACCGTTTCAAAAGGCATATTTTACGCACATTAGTGTTCTGCTTCTATTTATTTCTTTCTTTTTTGGTTACAAAAACGGGAATAGAAAAAGGCATCCCTCAGAATGGGAGAAAATCGTTGCAAACGAATCAATGGACAAAGGTTTAATCTCCAATATATATAAACAGCTCATGCAGCTTAATATTAGAAAAACAAACAACCCAATACAAAAATGGGCAGAAGATCTAAAGAGACGTTTCTTCAAAGAAGACACCGAGATGGCCAAGACGCACATGAAAAGCTGGTCAAGAGCACTAATTATTAGAGAAATGCAAATCAAAAGTACAATGAGGTATCACCTCACACCTGTTAGAATCGGCATCATCAGAAAATCTACAAACAACAAATTCTGGGGAGGGTGTGGACAAAAGGAGCCCTCTTCCACTATTGGTGGGAATGTAAATTGATACAGTCACTATGGGGAACACTAAGGAGTTTCCTTAAAAAAGCTAGAAATAGAATTACCCTCTGATCCAGCAATCCCACTTCTGGGCATATACCCAGAGAAAACCATAAATCAAAAAGGCACATTCACCACAATGTTCATTGCAGCACTATTTACAATAGCCAGGTAATGGAAGCAACCGAAATGCCCACAGACAGACGAATGGATAAAGATGTGGTACATATATAAAATGGAATATTACTCAGCCATAAAAAGGAATAAAACTGGGTCATTTGTAGAGGCATCGATGGATCTAGAGACTGTCATACAGAATGAAGTAAGTCAGAAAGAGGAAAACAAATATTGTATATTAATGCATATATGTGGAACCTAAAAATGGTACAGATGAACTGGTTTGCAGGGAAGAAATAGAGACACAGAGGTAGAGAACAAACGGATGGACACCAAGTGTGGGAAGCCATGGGGTGGTGGTGGTGCGATGATTTGGAGATTGGGATTGAACTGTATACATGTATATGCATAAAATACATAACAAATAAAAACCTGCTGTATAAAAAGTTAATAAAATTAAAGATCAAAATTATTAAAAATAAAATTTAAAAATAAAACAGAAAAAAGTTCTTCCCTTCACACAGATGCATTTATATGAATGAATTATTTCCATGCTTATATCTATAAATACATAAAAGAGGAATAAAATCTAACTTGAACCATAAAAGAAAAAAAAAACCTGAACCCACCAGTTATACAGACGAAAACCCAATCAGGGCACTTGCTCCAGCGGAAAACAATTCTGAAATTGGTCAGAGGTGGGGAATCATCACCCATACAGCCAGCAACCCAACCCCCACACAAGGAGCGTCCTCATTGCAAGGCTGGATGACCGTGCCGAGGCATCTTGAGTAAACGTGAGCTGAGCCCCAGGCCAGCTGCTGCTGAACTGTTCCCACCCTTCCCAGGTAAAACACCTGAATATGTACAAGGGCTTGAATGCCTAGAGGAAGGGCCACGGAACCACACAAGCGACAGCCCACAGGCCAACTTGGTGCCTGCAGGCCAGCCAGGATGGTCCTGGCCCCGGGCGCTCTTCCAGAAGATTTCCTTTGCCCTGCCTGAGATACCCTTCCTGTCCCGGCCCCCACTGGTTTTTTCCTTCATCACCTCTGTCCGGAGAGAAATTCCAGCGGAAGGTATGGGTGACACATCCTCTTCTTTATAGGTGGCAGCCTGGCAACTCCTGCAGAAAGGCCAGCAGAGCCCCACTCACACCGGGCCACCCACAAATCCGTGGACACTCACTCCCTCACACCAGCACAGCCCCGAGACTGCTGACGGGGCAGAGAATCTGGAGTCAGGCACAGCTTCATGGGCTATTGCTGCCTGGAGCACTGTTTATATTGACCTCAACCAGGCACACCTGGGGAGGGCCGGCCGGCAGGGTAAGTCTGCCCAGGTCAGCTAATCCACAACCCTCAGGGAATCACATTGTTGAAAATGGACCTCGCTAAGGCAGAATAGAAGTCAAGGAAAAAAAGGACACAATGCCATTTGCAGCCCCGTAGATGAGTCTGGAGGTAATCACGTGACTTGTAGTAAGTCAGAAAGTGAAAGACACATATCGTGTCATATCACTTATAGGTGTTACCTAAAAATGGATACCAGGGCAGATATTTCCACGGAGAAGGGCAATCACAGATTCATTAAAAAACTTATGGTTCACCAATGGAAAGGTGTGAGGATTGGTTTCATTACGATATCGGGGTTAACAGACATATACAAACACAGGGGACATATATAATCACCAAAGACCTACGGAATACCAAGAGAAGACTACTCAACATTCTGTCATAACGTACATGGGAAAAGGATCCCAGGAAGAACAGACATCTGTATATGTGTAAAAGAACCACATCTTCCACACCTACAACAAGCCAAACATTGTAATCAAACTTGCTGTAATACAAAATAAAAAAATAAATTAAAAACACGAACAAGAAGTAGTGAGACAAACTTGAGGGGCTTTCTCCTGGCACATTCCATTCTAAATTCCAATCTAGAACACGACTTCCATTGAGGCTCTGTTGCCCTAGTAACCAGATTCGGTAAGGGAGAACTGCTGCCACCTTGTGGCCGTTTCACACAACAGCAGCTTTAATCCCAGCGCTAATGGTCAGTTGATATTCAAAATCATTGCCGGCCTGTAAATGACACCTGCCCTGAAAACAAATCCTGGGGTCACATATCGACCAAAAAATTCAAAGGACGTCCATATTTCAAAACGACCGTTTCAAAAGGCATATTTTACGCACATTAGTGTTCTGCTTCTATTTCTTTCTTTCTTTTTTGGTTAAAAAAAACGGGAATGGAAAAAGGCATCCCTCAGAATGGGAGAAAATCGTTGCAAACGAATCAATGGACAAAGGTTTAATCTCCAATATATATAAACAGCTCATGCAGCTTAATATTAGAAAAACAAACAACCCAATACAAATTGGGCAGAAGATCTAAAGAGACGTTTCTTCAAAGAAGACACCGAGATGGCCAAGACGCACATGAAAAGCTGCTCAAGAGCACTAATTATTAGAGAAATGCAAATCAAAAGTACAATGAGGTATCACCTCACACCTGTTAGAATCGGCATCATCAGAAAATCTACAAACAACAAATTCTGGGGAGGGTGTGGACAAAAGGAGCCGTCTTCCACTATTGGTGGGAATGTAAATTGATACAGTCACTATGGGGAACAGTAAGGAGTTTCCTTAAAAAAGCTAGAAATAGAATTACCCTCTGATCCAGCAATCCCACTTCTGGGCATATACCCAGAGAAAACCATAAATCAAAAAGGCACATTCACCACAATGTTCATTGCAGCACTATTTACAATAGCCAGGTAATGGAAGCAACCGAAATGCCCAGAGACAGACGAATGGATAAAGATGTGGTACATATATAAAATGGAATATTACTCAGCCATAAAAAGGAATGAAACTGGGTCATTTGTAGAGACATCGTTGGATCTAGAGACTGTCATACAGAATGAAGTAAGTCAGAAAGAGGAAAACAAATATTGTATATTAATGCATATATGGGGAACCTAAAAATGGTACAGATGAACTGGTTTGCAGGGAAGAAATAGAGACACAGAGGTAGAGAACAAACGTATGGACACCAAGTGTGGGAAGCCATGGGGTGGTGGTGGTGGGATGATTTGGAGATTGGGATTGAACTGTATACATGTATATGCATAAAATACATAACAAATAATAACCTGCTGTATAAAAAATAAATAGAGTTAAAGTTCAAAATTTTAAAAAATAAAATTTAAAAATAAAACAGAAAAAAGTTCTTCCCTTCACACAGATGCATTTATATGAATGAATTATTTCCATGCTTATATCTATAAATACATAAAAGAGGAATAAAATCTAACTTGAACCATAAAAGAAAAAAAAAACCTGAACCCACCAGTTATACAGAGGAAAACCCAATCAGGGCACTTGCTCCAGCGGAAAACAATTCTGAAATTGGTCAGAGGTGGGGAATCATCTCCCATACAGCCAGCAACCCACCCCCCACACAAGGAGCGTCCTCATTGCAAAGCTGGGGGACCGTGCCGAGGCATCTGTGAGTAAACGTGAGCTGAGCCCCAGGCCAGCTGCTGCTGAACTGTTCCCACCCTTCCCAGGTAAAACACCTGAATATGTACAAGGGCTTGAAAGCCTAGAGGAAGGGCCACGGAACCACACAAGCGACAGCCCACAGGCCAACTTGGTGCCTGCAGGCCAGCCAGGATGGTCCTGGCCCCGGGCGCTCTTCCAGAAGTTTTCCATTGCCCTGCCTGAGATACCCCTCCTGTCCCGGCCCCCACTGGATTTTTCCTTCCTCACCTCTGTCCGGAGAGAGATTCCAGCGGAAGGTATGGGTGACACATCCTCTTCTTTATAGGTGGCAGCCTGGCAACTCCTGCAGAAAGGCCAACAGAGCCCCACTCACACCGGGCAACCCACAAAGCCATGGCCCCTCACTCCCTCACACCAGCACAGCCCCGAGACTGCTGACGGGGCAGAGAATCTGGAGTCAGGCACAGCTTCATGGGCTATTGCTGCCTGGAGCACTGTTTATATTGACCTCAACCAGGCACACCTGGGGAGGGCCGGCCGGCAGGGTAAGGCTGCCCAGGTCAGCTAATCCACAACCCTCAGGGAATCACATTGTTGAAAATGGACCTCGCTAAGGCAGAATAGAAGTCAAGGAAAAAAAGGACACAATGCCATTTGCAGCCCCGTAGATGAGTCTGGAGGTAATCACGTGACTTGTAGTAAGTCAGAAAGTGAAAGACACATATCGTGTCATATCACTTATAGGTGTTACCTAAAAATGGATACCAGGGCAGATATTTCCACGGAGAAGGGCAATCACAGATTCATTAAAAAACTTATGGTTCACCAATGGAAAGGTGTGAGGATTGGTTTCATTACGATATCGGGGTTAACAGACATATACAAACACAGGGGACATATATAATCACCAAAGACCTACGGAATACCAAGAGAAGACTACTCAACATTCTGTCATAACGTACATGGGAAAAGGATCCCAGGAAGAACAGACATCTGTATATGTGTAAAAGAACCACATCTTCCACACCTACAACAAGCCAAACATTGTAATCAAACTTGCTGTAATACAAAATAAAAAAATAAATTAAAAACACGAACAAGAAGTAGTGAGACAAACTTGAGGGCCTTTCTCCTGGCACATTCCATTCTAAATTCCAATCTAGAACACGACTTCCATTGAGGCTCTGTTGCCCTAGTAACCAGATTCGGTAAGGGAGAACTGCTGCCACCTTGTGGCCGTTTCACACAACAGCAGCTTTAATCCCAGCGCTAATGGTCAGTTGATATTCAAAATCATTGCCGGCCTGTAAATGACACCTGCCCTGAAAACAAATCCTGGGGTGACATATCGACCAAAAAATTCAAAGGACGTCCATATTTCAAAACGACCGTTTCAAAAGGCATATTTTACGCACATTAGTGTTCTGCTTCTATTTCTTTCTTTCTTTTTTGGTTAAAAAAAACGGGAATGGAAAAAGGCATCCCTCAGAATGGGAGAAAATCGTTGCAAACGAATCAATGGACAAAGGTTTAATCTCCAATATATATAAACAGCTCATGCAGCTTAATATTAGAAAAACAAACAACCCAATACAAATTGGGCAGAAGATCTAAAGAGACGTTTCTTCAAAGAAGACACCGAGATGGCCAAGACGCACATGAAAAGCTGCTCAAGAGCACTAATTATTAGAGAAATGCAAATCAAAAGTACAATGAGGTATCACCTCACACCTGTTAGAATCGGCATCATCAGAAAATCTACAAACAACAAATTCTGGGGAGGGTGTGGACAAAAGGAGCCCTCTTCCACTATTGGTGGGAATGTAAATTGATACAGTCACTATGGGGAACAGTAAGGAGTTTCCTTAAAAAAGCTAGAAATAGAATTACCCTCTGATCCAGCAATCCCACTTCTGGGCATATACCCAGAGAAAACCATAAATCAAAAAGGCACATTCACCACAATGTTCATTGCAGCACTATTTACAATAGCCAGGTAATGGAAGCAACCGAAATGCCCAGAGACAGACGAATGGATAAAGATGTGGTACATATATAAAATGGAATATTACTCAGCCATAAAAAGGAATGAAACTGGGTCATTTGTAGAGACATCGTTGGATGTAGAGACTGTCATACAGAATGAAGTAAGTCAGAAAGAGGAAAACAAATATTGTATATTAATGCATATATGTGGAACCTAAAAATTGTACAGATGAACTGGTTTGCAGGGAAGAAATAGAGACACAGAGGTAGAGAACAAACGTATGGACACCAAGTGTGGGAAGCCATGGGGTGGTGGTGGTGGGATGATTTGGAGATTGGGATTGAACTGTATACATGTATATGCATAAAATACATAACAAATAATAACCTGCTGTATAAAAAATAAATAGAGTTAAAGTTCAAAATTTTAAAAAATAAAATTTAAAAATAAAACAGAAAAAAGTTCTTCCCTTCACACAGATGCATTTATATGAATGAATTATTTCCATGCTTATATCTATAAATACATAAAAGAGGAATAAAATCTAACTTGAACCATAAAAGAAAAAAAAAACCTGAACCCACCAGTTATACAGAGGAAAACCCAATCAGGGCACTTGCTCCAGCGGAAAACAATTCTGAAATTGGTCAGAGGTGGGGAATCATCTCCCATACAGCCAGCAACCCACCCCCCACACAAGGAGCGTCCTCATTGCAAAGCTGGGGGACCGTGCCGAGGCATCTGTGAGTAAACGTGAGCTGAGCCCCAGGCCAGCTGCTGCTGAACTGTTCCCACCCTTCCCAGGTAAAACACCTGAATATGTACAAGGGCTTGAAAGCCTAGAGGAAGGGCCACGGAACCACACAAGCGACAGCCCACAGGCCAACTTGGTGCCTGCAGGCCAGCCAGGATGGTCCTGGCCCCGGGCGCTCTTCCAGAAGTTTTCCATTGCCCTGCCTGAGATACCCCTCCTGTCCCGGCCCCCACTGGTTTTTTCCTTCCTCACCTCTGTCCGGAGAGAGATTCCAGCGGAAGGTATGGGTGACACATCCTCTTCTTTATAGGTGGCAGCCTGGCAACTCCTGCAGAAAGGCCAACAGAGCCCCACTCACACCGGGCAACCCACAAAGCCATGGCCCCTCACTCCCTCACACCAGCACAGCCCCGAGACTGCTGACGGGGCAGAGAATCTGGAGTCAGGCACAGCTTCATGGGCTATTGCTGCCTGGAGCACTGTTTATATTGACCTCAACCAGGCACACCTGGGGAGGGCCGGCCGGCAGGGTAAGGCTGCCCAGGTCAGCTAATCCACAACCCTCAGGGAATCACATTGTTGAAAATGGACCTCGCTAAGGCAGAATAGAAGTCAAGGAAAAAAAGGACACAATGCCATTTGCAGCCCCGTAGATGAGTCTGGAGGTAATCACGTGACTTGTAGTAAGTCAGAAAGTGAAAGACACATATCGTGTCATATCACTTATAGGTGTTACCTAAAAATGGATAC
This sequence comes from Mesoplodon bidens, assembly GCF_964165515.1. Lineage (NCBI taxonomy): Eukaryota > Metazoa > Chordata > Mammalia > Artiodactyla > Ziphiidae > Mesoplodon > Mesoplodon bidens. Next base: position 273,052 of record NW_027672388.1, read on the forward strand.
CAGGGCAGATATTTCCACGGAGAAGGGCAATCACAGATTCATTAAAAAACTTATGGTTCACCAATGGAAAGGTGTGAGGATTGGTTTCATTACGATATCGGGGTTAACAGACATATACAAACACAGGGGACATATATAATCACCAAAGACCTACGGAATACCAAGAGAAGACTACTCAACATTCTGTCATAACGTACATGGGAAAAGGATCCCAGGAAGAACAGACATCTGTATATGTGTAAAAGAACCACATCTTCCACACCTACAACAAGCCAAACATTGTAATCAAACTTGCTGTAATACAAAATAAAAAAATAAATTAAAAACACGAACAAGAAGTAGTGAGACAAACTTGAGGGGCTTTCTCCTGGCACATTCCATTCTAAATTCCAATCTAGAACACGACTTCCATTGAGGCTCTGTTGCCCTAGTAACCAGATTCGGTAAGGGAGAACTGCTGCCACCTTGTGGCCGTTTCACACAACAGCAGCTTTAATCCCAGCGCTAATGGTCAGTTGATATTCAAAATCATTGCCGGCCTGTAAATGACACCTGCCCTGAAAACAAATCCTGGGGTCACATATCGACCAAAAAATTCAAAGGACGTCCATATTTCAAAACGACCGTTTCAAAAGGCATATTTTACGCACATTAGTGTTCTGCTTCTATTTCTTTCTTTCTTTTTTGGTTAAAAAAAACGGGAATGGAAAAAGGCATCCCTCAGAATGGGAGAAAATCGTTGCAAACGAATCAATGGACAAAGGTTTAATCTCCAATATATATAAACAGCTCATGCAGCTTAATATTAGAAAAACAAACAACCCAATACAAATTGGGCAGAAGATCTAAAGAGACGTTTCTTCAAAGAAGACACCGAGATGGCCAAGACGCACATGAAAAGCTGCTCAAGAGCACTAATTATTAGAGAAATGCAAATCAAAAGTACAATGAGGTATCACCTCACACCTGTTAGAATCGGCATCATCAGAAAATCTACAAACAACAAATTCTGGGGAGGGTGTGGACAAAAGGAGCCCTCTTCCACTATTGGTGGGAATGTAAATTGATACAGTCACTATGGGGAACAGTAAGGAGTTTCCTTAAAAAAGCTAGAAATAGAATTACCCTCTGATCCAGCAATCCCACTTCTGGGCATATACCCAGAGAAAACCATAAATCAAAAAGGCACATTCACCACAATGTTCATTGCAGCACTATTTACAATAGCCAGGTAATGGAAGCAACCGAAATGCCCAGAGACAGACGAATGGATAAAGATGTGGTACATATATAAAATGGAATATTACTCAGCCATAAAAAGGAATGAAACTGGGTCATTTGTAGAGACATCGTTGGATCTAGAGACTGTCATACAGAATGAAGTAAGTCAGAAAGAGGAAAACAAATATTGTATATTAATGCATATATGGGGAACCTAAAAATGGTACAGATGAACTGGTTTGCAGGGAAGAAATAGAGACACAGAGGTAGAGAACAAACGTATGGACACCAAGTGTGGGAAGCCATGGGGTGGTGGTGGTGGGATGATTTGGAGATTGGGATTGAACTGTATACATGTATATGCATAAAATACATAACAAATAATAACCTGCTGTATAAAAAATAAATAGAGTTAAAGTTCAAAATTTTAAAAAATAAAATTTAAAAATAAAACAGAAAAAAGTTCTTCCCTTCACACAGATGCATTTATATGAATGAATTATTTCCATGCTTATATCTATAAATACATAAAAGAGGAATAAAATCTAACTTGAACCATAAAAGAAAAAAAAAACCTGAACCCACCAGTTATACAGAGGAAAACCCAATCAGGGCACTTGCTCCAGCGGAAAACAATTCTGAAATTGGTCAGAGGTGGGGAATCATCTCCCATACAGCCAGCAACCCACCCCCCACACAAGGAGCGTCCTCATTGCAAAGCTGGGGGACCGTGCCGAGGCATCTGTGAGTAAACGTGAGCTGAGCCCCAGGCCAGCTGCTGCTGAACTGTTCCCACCCTTCCCAGGTAAAACACCTGAATATGTACAAGGGCTTGAAAGCCTAGAGGAAGGGCCACGGAACCACACAAGCGACAGCCCACAGGCCAACTTGGTGCCTGCAGGCCAGCCAGGATGGTCCTGGCCCCGGGCGCTCTTCCAGAAGTTTTCCATTGCCCTGCCTGAGATACCCCTCCTGTCCCGGCCCCCACTGGTTTTTTCCTTCCTCACCTCTGTCCGGAGAGAGATTCCAGCGGAAGGTATGGGTGACACATCCTCTTCTTTATAGGTGGCAGCCTGGCAACTCCTGCAGAAAGGCCAACAGAGCCCCACTCACACCGGGCAACCCACAAAGCCATGGCCCCTCACTCCCTCACACCAGCACAGCCCCGAGACTGCTGACGGGGCAGAGAATCTGGAGTCAGGCACAGCTTCATGGGCTATTGCTGCCTGGAGCACTGTTTATATTGACCTCAACCAGGCACACCTGGGGAGGGCCGGCCGGCAGGGTAAGGCTGCCCAGGTCAGCTAATCCACAACCCTCAGGGAATCACATTGTTGAAAATGGACCTCGCTAAGGCAGAATAGAAGTCAAGGAAAAAAAGGACACAATGCCATTTGCAGCCCCGTAGATGAGTCTGGAGGTAATCACGTGACTTGTAGTAAGTCAGAAAGTGAAAGACACATATCGTGTCATATCACTTATAGGTGTTACCTAAAAATGGATACCAGTGCAGATATTTCCACGGAGAAGGGCAATCACAGATTCATTAAAAAACTTATGGTTCACCAATGGAAAGGTGTGAGGATTGGTTTCATTACGATATCGGGGTTAACAGACATATACAAACACAGGGGACATATATAATCACCAAAGACCTACGGAATACCAAGAGAAGACTACTCAACATTCTGTCATAACGTACATGGGAAAAGGATCCCAGGAAGAACAGACATCTGTATATGTGTAAAAGAACCACATCTTCCACACCTACAACAAGCCAAACATTGTAATCAAACTTGCTGTAATACAAAATAAAAAAATAAATTAAAAACACGAACAAGAAGTAGTGAGACAAACTTGAGGGGCTTTCTCCTGGCACATTCCATTCTAAATTCCAATCTAGAACACGACTTCCATTGAGGCTCTGTTGCCCTAGTAACCAGATTCGGTAAGGGAGAACTGCTGCCACCTTGTGGCCGTATCACACAACAGCAGCTTTAATCCCAGCGCTAATGGTCAGTTGATATTCAAAATCATTGCCGGCCTGTAAATGACACCTGCCCTGAAAACAAATCCTGGGGTCACATATCGACCAAAAAATTCAAAGGACGTCCATATTTCAAAACGACCGTTTCAAAAGGCATATTTTACGCACATTAGTGTTCTGCTTCTATTTCTTTCTTTCTTTTTTGGTTAAAAAAAAACGGGAATGGAAAAAGGCATCCCTCAGAATGGGAGAAAATCGTTGCAAACGAATCAATGGACAAAGGTTTAATCTCCAATATATATAAACAGCTCATGCAGCTTAATATTAGAAAAACAAACAACCCAATACAAATTGGGCAGAAGATCTAAAGAGACGTTTCTTCAAAGAAGACACCGAGATGGCCAAGACGCACATGAAAAGCTGCTCAAGAGCACTAATTATTAGAGAAATGCAAATCAAAAGTACAATGAGGTATCACCTCACACCTGTTAGAATCGGCATCATCAGAAAATCTACAAACAACAAATTCTGGGGAGGGTGTGGACAAAAGGAGCCCTCTTCCACTATTGGTGGGAATGTAAATTGATACAGTCACTATGGGGAACAGTAAGGAGTTTCCTTAAAAAAGCTAGAAATAGAATTACCCTCTGATCCAGCAATCCCACTTCTGGGCATATACCCAGAGAAAACCATAAATCAAAAAGGCACATTCACCACAATGTTCATTGCAGCACTATTTACAATAGCCAGGTAATGGAAGCAACCGAAATGCCCAGAGACAGACGAATGGATAAAGATGTGGTACATATATAAAATGGAATATTACTCAGCCATAAAAAGGAATGAAACTGGGTCATTTGTAGAGACATCGTTGGATCTAGAGACTGTCATACAGAATGAAGTAAGTCAGAAAGAGGAAAACAAATATTGTATATTAATGCATATATGGGGAACCTAAAAATGGTACAGATGAACTGGTTTGCAGGGAAGAAATAGAGACACAGAGGTAGAGAACAAACGTATGGACACCAAGTGTGGGAAGCCATGGGGTGGTGGTGGTGGGATGATTTGGAGATTGGGATTGAACTGTATACATGTATATGCATAAAATACATAACAAATAATAACCTGCTGTATAAAAAATAAATAGAGTTAAAGTTCAAAATTTTAAAAAATAAAATTTAAAAATAAAACAGAAAAAAGTTCTTCCCTTCACACAGATGCATTTATATGAATGAATTATTTCCATGCTTATATCTATAAATACATAAAAGAGGAATAAAATCTAACTTGAACCATAAAAGAAAAAAAAAACCTGAACCCACCAGTTATACAGAGGAAAACCCAATCAGGGCACTTGCTCCAGCGGAAAACAATTCTGAAATTGGTCAGAGGTGGGGAATCATCTCCCATACAGCCAGCAACCCACCCCCCACACAAGGAGCGTCCTCATTGCAAAGCTGGGGGACCGTGCCGAGGCATCTGTGAGTAAACGTGAGCTGAGCCCCAGGCCAGCTGCTGCTGAACTGTTCCCACCCTTCCCAGGTAAAACACCTGAATATGTACAAGGGCTTGAAAGCCTAGAGGAAGGGCCACGGAACCACACAAGCGACAGCCCACAGGCCAACTTGGTGCCTGCAGGCCAGCCAGGATGGTCCTGGCCCCGGGCGCTCTTCCAGAAGTTTTCCATTGCCCTGCCTGAGATACCCCTCCTGTCCCGGCCCCCACTGGTTTTTTCCTTCCTCACCTCTGTCCGGAGAGAGATTCCAGCGGAAGGTATGGGTGACACATCCTCTTCTTTATAGGTGGCAGCCTGGCAACTCCTGCAGAAAGGCCAACAGAGCCCCACTCACACCGGGCAACCCACAAAGCCATGGCCCCTCACTCCCTCACACCAGCACAGCCCCGAGACTGCTGACGGGGCAGAGAATCTGGAGTCAGGCACAGCTTCATGGGCTATTGCTGCCTGGAGCACTGTTTATATTGACCTCAACCAGGCACACCTGGGGAGGGCCGGCCGGCAGGGTAAGGCTGCCCAGGTCAGCTAATCCACAACCCTCAGGGAATCACATTGTTGAAAATGGACCTCGCTAAGGCAGAATAGAAGTCAAGGAAAAAAAGGACACAATGCCATTTGCAGCCCCGTAGATGAGTCTGGAGGTAATCACGTGACTTGTAGTAAGTCAGAAAGTGAAAGACACATATCGTGTCATATCACTTATAGGTGTTACCTAAAAATGGATACCAGGGCAGATATTTCCACGGAGAAGGGCAATCACAGATTCATTAAAAAACTTATGGTTCACCAATGGAAAGGTGTGAGGATTGGTTTCATTACGATATCGGGGTTAACAGACATATACAAACACAGGGGACATATATAATCACCAAAGACCTACGGAATACCAAGAGAAGACTACTCAACATTCTGTCATAACGTACATGGGAAAAGGATCCCAGGAAGAACAGACATCTGTATATGTGTAAAAGAACCACATCTTCCACACCTACAACAAGCCAAACATTGTAATCAAACTTGCTGTAATACAAAATAAAAAAATAAATTAAAAACACGAACAAGAAGTAGTGAGACAAACTTGAGGGGCTTTCTCCTGGCACATTCCATTCTAAATTCCAATCTAGAACACGACTTCCATTGAGGCTCTGTTGCCCTAGTAACCAGATTCGGTAAGGGAGAACTGCTGCCACCTTGTGGCCGTTTCACACAACAGCAGCTTTAATCCCAGCGCTAATGGTCAGTTGATATTCAAAATCATTGCCGGCCTGTAAATGACACCTGCCCTGAAAACAAATCCTGGGGTCACATATCGACCAAAAAATTCAAAGGACGTCCATATTTCAAAACGACCGTTTCAAAAGGCATATTTTACGCACATTAGTGTTCTGCTTCTATTTCTTTCTTTCTTTTTTGGTTAAAAAAAACGGGAATGGAAAAAGGCATCCCTCAGAATGGGAGAAAATCGTTGCAAACGAATCAATGGACAAAGGTTTAATCTCCAATATATATAAACAGCTCATGCAGCTTAATATTAGAAAAACAAACAACCCAATACAAATTGGGCAGAAGATCTAAAGAGACGTTTCTTCAAAGAAGACACCGAGATGGCCAAGACGCACATGAAAAGCTGCTCAAGAGCACTAATTATTAGAGAAATGCAAATCAAAAGTACAATGAGGTATCACCTCACACCTGTTAGAATCGGCATCATCAGAAAATCTACAAACAACAAATTCTGGGGAGGGTGTGGACAAAAGGAGCCCTCTTCCACTATTGGTGGGAATGTAAATTGATACAGTCACTATGGGGAACAGTAAGGAGTTTCCTTAAAAAAGCTAGAAATAGAATTACCCTCTGATCCAGCAATCCCACTTCTGGGCATATACCCAGAGAAAACCATAAATCAAAAAGGCACATTCACCACAATGTTCATTGCAGCACTATTTACAATAGCCAGGTAATGGAAGCAACCGAAATGCCCAGAGACAGACGAATGGATAAAGATGTGGTACATATATAAAATGGAATATTACTCAGCCATAAAAAGGAATGAAACTGGGTCATTTGTAGAGACATCGTTGGATCTAGAGACTGTCATACAGAATGAAGTAAGTCAGAAAGAGGAAAACAAATATTGTATATTAATGCATATATGGGGAACCTAAAAATGGTACAGATGAACTGGTTTGCAGGGAAGAAATAGAGACACAGAGGTAGAGAACAAACGTATGGACACCAAGTGTGGGAAGCCATGGGGTGGTGGTGGTGGGATGATTTGGAGATTGGGATTGAACTGTATACATGTATATGCATAAAATACATAACAAATAATAACCTGCTGTATAAAAAATAAATAGAGTTAAAGTTCAAAATTTTAAAAAATAAAATTTAAAAATAAAACAGAAAAAAGTTCTTCCCTTCACACAGATGCATTTATATGAATGAATTATTTCCATGCTTATATCTATAAATACATAAAAGAGGAATAAAATCTAACTTGAACCATAAAAGAAAAAAAAAACCTGAACCCACCAGTTATACAGAGGAAAACCCAATCAGGGCACTTGCTCCAGCGGAAAACAATTCTGAAATTGGTCAGAGGTGGGGAATCATCTCCCATACAGCCAGCAACCCACCCCCCACACAAGGAGCGTCCTCATTGCAAAGCTGGGGGACCGTGCCGAGGCATCTGTGAGTAAACGTGAGCTGAGCCCCAGGCCAGCTGCTGCTGAACTGTTCCCACCCTTCCCAGGTAAAACACCTGAATATGTACAAGGGCTTGAAAGCCTAGAGGAAGGGCCACGGAACCACACAAGCGACAGCCCACAGGCCAACTTGGTGCCTGCAGGCCAGCCAGGATGGTCCTGGCCCCGGGCGCTCTTCCAGAAGTTTTCCATTGCCCTGCCTGAGATACCCCTCCTGTCCCGGCCCCCACTGGATTTTTCCTTCCTCACCTCTGTCCGGAGAGAGATTCCAGCGGAAGGTATGGGTGACACATCCTCTTCTTTATAGGTGGCAGCCTGGCAACTCCTGCAGAAAGGCCAACAGAGCCCCACTCACACCGGGCAACCCACAAAGCCATGGCCCCTCACTCCCTCACACCAGCACAGCCCCGAGACTGCTGACGGGGCAGAGAATCTGGAGTCAGGCACAGCTTCATGGGCTATTGCTGCCTGGAGCACTGTTTATATTGACCTCAACCAGGCACACCTGGGGAGGGCCGGCCGGCAGGGTAAGGCTGCCCAGGTCAGCTAATCCACAACCCTCAGGGAATCACATTGTTGAAAATGGACCTCGCTAAGGCAGAATAGAAGTCAAGGAAAAAAAGGACACAATGCCATTTGCAGCCCCGTAGATGAGTCTGGAGGTAATCACGTGACTTGTAGTAAGTCAGAAAGTGAAAGACACATATCGTGTCATATCACTTATAGGTGTTACCTAAAAATGGATACCAGGGCAGATATTTCCACGGAGAAGGGCAATCACAGATTCATTAAAAAACTTATGGTTCACCAATGGAAAGGTGTGAGGATTGGTTTCATTACGATATTGGGGTTAACAGACATATACAAACACAGGGGACATATATAATCACCAAAGACCTACGGAATACCAAGAGAAGACTACTCAACATTCTGTCATAACGTACATGGGAAAAGGATCCCAGGAAGAACAGACATCTGTATATGTGTAAAAGAACCACATCTTCCACACCTACAACAAGCCAAACATTGTAATCAAACTTGCTGTAATACAAAATAAAAAAATAAATTAAAAACACGAACAAGAAGTAGTGAGACAAACTTGAGGGGCTTTCTCCTGGCACATTCCATTCTAAATTCCAATCTAGAACACGACTTCCATTGAGGCTCTGTTGCCCTAGTAACCAGATTCGGTAAGGGAGAACTGCTGCCACCTTGTGGCCGTTTCACACAACAGCAGCTTTAATCCCAGCGCTAATGGTCAGTTGATATTCAAAATCATTGCCGGCCTGTAAATGACACCTGCCCTGAAAACAAATCCTGGGGTCACATATCGACCAAAAAATTCAAAGGACGTCCATATTTCAAAACGACCGTTTCAAAAGGCATATTTTACGCACATTAGTGTTCTGCTTCTATTTCTTTCTTTCTTTTTTGGTTAAAAAAAACGGGAATGGAAAAAGGCATCCCTCAGAATGGGAGAAAATCGTTGCAAACGAATCAATGGACAAAGGTTTAATCTCCAATATATATAAACAGCTCATGCAGCTTAACATTAGAAAAACAAACAACCCAATACAAATTGGGCAGAAGATCTAAAGAGACGTTTCTTCAAAGAAGACACCGAGATGGCCAAGACGCACATGAAAAGCTGCTCAAGAGCACTAATTATAAGAGAAATGCAAATCAAAAGTACAATGAGGTATCACCTCACACCTGTTAGAATCGGCATCATCAGAAAATCTACAAACAACAAATTCTGGGGAGGGTGTGGACAAAAGGAGCCCTCTTCCACTATTGGTGGGAATGTAAATTGATACAGTCACTATGGGGAACAGTAAGGAGTTTCCTTAAAAAAGCTAGAAATAGAATTACCCTCTGATCCAGCAATCCCACTTGTGGGCATATACCCAGAGAAAACCATAAATCAAAAAGGCACATTCACCACAATGTTTATTGCAGCACTATTTACAATAGCCAGGTAATGGAAGCAACCGAAATGCCCAGAGACAGACGAATGGATAAAGATGTGGTACATATATAAAATGGAATATTACTCAGCCATAAAAAGGAATGAAACTGGGTCATTTGTAGAGACATCGTTGGATCTAGAGACTGTCATACAGAATGAAGTAAGTCAGAAAGAGGAAAACAAATATTGTATATTAATGCATATATGGGGAACCTAAAAATGGTACAGATGAACTGGTTTGCAGGGAAGAAATAGAGACACAGAGGTAGAGAACAAACGTATGGACACCAAGTGTGGGAAGTCATGGGGTGGTGGTGGTGGGATGATTTGGAGATTGGGATTGAACTGTATACATGTATATGCATAAAATACATAACAAATAATAACCTGCTGTATAAAAAATAAATAGAATTAAAGTTCAAAATTTTAAAAAATAAAATTTAAAAATAAAACAGAAAAAAGTTCTTCCCTTCACACAGATGCATTTATATGAATGAATTATTTCCATGCTTATATCTATAAATACATAAAAGAGGAATAAAATCTAACTTGAACCATAAAAGAAAAAAAAACCTGAACCCACCAGTTATACAGAGGAAAACCCAATCAGGGCACTTGCTCCAGCGGAAAACAATTCTGAAATTGGTCAGAGGTGGGGAATCATCTCCCATACAGCCAGCAACCCACCCCCCACACAAGGAGCGTCCTCATTGCAAAGCTGGGGGACCGTGCCGAGGCATCTGTGAGTAAACGTGAGCTGAGCCCCAGGCCAGCTGCTGCTGAACTGTTCCCACCCTTCCCAGGTAAAACACCTGAATATGTACAAGGGCTTGAAAGCCTAGAGGAAGGGCCACGGAACCACACAAGCGACAGCCCACAGGCCAACTTGGTGCCTGCAGGCCAGCCAGGATGGTCCTGGCCCCGGGCGCTCTTCCAGAAGTTTTCCATTACCCTGCCTGAGATACCCCTCCTGTCCCGGCCCCCACTGGTTTTTTCCTTCCTCACCTCTGTCCGGAGAGAGATTCCAGCGGAAGGTATGGGTGACACATCCTCTTCTTTATAGGTGGCAGCCTGGCAACTCCTGCAGAAAGGCCAACAGAGCCCCACTCACACCGGGCAACCCACAAAGCCATGGCCCCTCACTCCCTCCCACCAGCACAGCCCCGAGACTGCTGACGGGGCAGAGAATCTGGAGTCAGGCACAGCTTCATGGGCTATTGCTGCCTGGAGCACTGTTTATATTGACCTCAAGCAGGCACACCTGGGGAGGGCCGGCCGGCAGGGTAAGGCTGCCCAGGTCAGCTAATCCACAACCCTCAGGGAATCACATTGTTGAAAATGGACCTCGCTAAGGCAGAATAGAAGTCAAGGAAAAAAAGGACACAATGCCATTTGCAGCCCCGTAGATGAGTCTGGAGGTAATCATGTGACTTGTAGTAAGTCAGAAAGTGAAAGACACATATCGTGTCATATCACTTATAGGTGTTACCTAAAAATGGATACCAGGGCAGATATTTCCACGGAGAAGGGCAATCACAGATTCATTAAAAAACTTATGGTTCACCAATGGAAAGGTGTGAGGATTGGTTTCATTACGATATCGGGGTTAACAGACATATACAAACTCAGGGGACATATATAATCACCAAAGACCTACGGAATACCAAGAGAAGACTACTCAACATTCTGTCATAACGTACATGGGAAAAGGATCCCAGGAAGAACAGACATCTGTATATGTGTAAAAGAACCACATCTTCCACACCTACAACAAGCCAAACATTGTAATCAAACTTGCTGTAATACAAAATAAAAAAATAAACTAAAAACACGAACAAGAAGTAGTGAGACAAACTTGAGGGGCTTTCTCCTGGCACATTCCATTCTAAATTCCAATCTAGAACACGACTTCCATTGAGGCTCTGTTGCCCTAGTAACCAGATTCGGTAAGGGAGAACTGCTGCCACCTTGTGGCCGTTTCACACAACAGCAGCTTTAATCCCAGCGCTAATGGTCAGTTGATATTCAAAATCATTGCCGGCCTGTAAATGACACCTGCCCTGAAAACAAATCCTGGGGTCACATATCGACCAAAAAATTCAAAGGACGTCCATATTTCAAAACGACCGTTTCAAAAGGCATATTTTACGCACATTAGTGTTCTGCTTCTATTTCTTTCTCTCTTTTTTGGTTAAAAAAAACGGGAATGGAAAAAGGCATCCCTCAGAATGGGAGAAAATCGTTGCAAACGAATCAATGGACAAAGGTTTAATCTCCAATATATATAAACAGCTCATGCAGCTTAATATTAGAAAAACAAACCACCCAATACAAATTGGGCAGAAGTTCTAAAGAGACGTTTCTTCAAAGAAGACACCGAGATGGCCAAGACGCACATGAAAAGCTGCTCAAGAGCACTAATTATTAGAGAAATGCAAATCAAAAGTACAATGAGGTATCACCTCACACCTGTTAGAATCGGCATCATCAGAAAATCTACAAACAACAAATTCTGGGGAGGGTGTGGACAAAAGGAGCCCTCTTCCACTATTGGTGGGAATGTAAATTGATACAGTCACTATGGGGAACAGTAAGGAGTTTCCTTAAAAAAGCTAGAAATAGAATTACCCTCTGATCCAGCAATCCCACTTCTGGGCATATACCCAGAGAAAACCATAAATCAAAAAGGCACATTCACCACAATGTTCATTGCAGCACTATTTACAATAGCCAGGTAATGGAAGCAACCAAAATGCCCAGAGAGAGACGAATGGATAAAGATGTGGTACATATATAAAATGGAATATTACTCAGCCATAAAAAGGAATGAAACTGGGTCATTTGTAGAGACATCGATGGATTTAGAGACTGTCATACAGAATAAAGTAAGTCAGAAAGAGGAAAACAAATATTGTATATTAATGCATATATGTGGAACCTAAAAATGGTACAGATGAACTGGTTTGCAGGGAAGAAGTAGAGACACAGAGGTAGAGAACAAACGTATGGACACCAAGTGTGGGAAGCCATGGGGTGGTGGTGGTGGGATGATTTGGAGATTGGGATTGAACTGTATACATGTATATGCATAAAATACATAACCAATAATAACCTGCTGTATAAAAAATAAATAAAATTAAAGTTCAAAATTTTAAAAAATAAAATTTAAAAATAAAACAGAAAAAAGTTCTTCCCTTCACACAGATGCAGTTATATGAATGAATTATTTCCATGCTTATATCTATAAATACATAAAAGAGGAATAAAATCTAACTTGAACCATAAAAGAAAAAAAAAACCTGAACCCACCAGTTATACAGAGGAAAACCCCATCAGGGCACTTGCTCCAGCGGAAAACAATTCTGAAATTGGTCAGAGGTGGGGAATCATCTCCCATACAGCCAGCAACCCACACCCCACACATGGAGCGTCCTCATTGCAAAGCTGGGGGACCGTGCCGAGGCATCTGTGAGTAAACGTGAGCTGAGCCCCAGGCCAGCTGCTGCTGAACTGTTCCCACCCTTCCCAGGTAAAACACCTGAATATGTACAAGGGCTTGAAAGCCTAGAGGAAGGGCCACGGAACCACACAAGCGACAGCCCACAGGCCAACTTGGTGCCTGCAGGCCAGCCAGGATGGTACTGGCCCCGGGCGCTCTTTCAGAAGTTTTCCATTGCCCTGCCTGAGATTCCCTCCTGTCCCGGCCCCCACTGGTTTTTTCCTTCCTCACCTCTGTCCGGAGAGAGATTCCAGCGGAAGGTATGGGTGACACAACCTCTTCTTTATAGGTGGCAGCCTGGCAACTCCTGCAGAAAGGCCAGCAGAGCCCCACTCACACCGGGCCACCCACAAAGCCATGGCCCCTCACTCCCTCCCACCAGCACAGCCCCGAGACTGCTGACGGGGCAGAGAATCTGGAGTCAGGCACAGCTTCATGGGCTATTGCTGCCTGGAGCACTGTTTATATTGACCTCAAACAGGCACACCTGGGGAGGGCCGGCCGGCAGGTTAAGGCTGCCCAGGTCAGCTAATCCACAACCCTCAGGGAATCACATTGTTGAAAATGGACCTCGCTAAGGCAGAATAGAAGTCAAGGAAAAAAAGGACACAATGCCATTTGCAGCCCCGTAGATGAGTCTGGAGGTAATCACGTGACTTGTAGTAAGTCAGAAAGTGAAAGACACATATCGTGTCATATCACTTATAGGTGTTACCTAAAAATGGATACCAGGGCAGATATTTCCACCGAGAAGGGCAATCACAGATTCATTAAAAAACTTATGGTTCACCAATGGAAAGGTGTGAGGATTGGTTTCATTACGATATCGGGGTTAACAGACATATACAAACACAGGGGACATATATAATCACCAAAGACCTACGGAATACCAAGAGAAGACTACTCAACATTCTGTCATAACGTACATGGGAAAAGGATCCCAGGAAGAACAGACATCTGTATATGTGTAAAAGAACCACATCTTCCACACCTACAACAAGCCAAACATTGTAATCAAACTTGCTGTAATACAAAATAAAAAAATAAATTAAAAACACGAACAAGAAGTAGTGAGACAAACTTGAGGGGCTTTCTCCTGGCACATTCCATTCTAAATTCCAATCTAGAACACGACTTCCATTGAGGCTCTGTTGCCCTAGTAACCAGATTCGGTAAGGGAGAACTGCTGCCACCTTGTGGCCGTATCACACAACAGCAGCTTTAATCCCAGCGCTAATGGTCAGTTGATATTCAAAATCATTGCCGGCCTGTAAATGACACCTGCCCTGAAAACAAATCCTGGGGTCACATATCGACCAAAAAATTCAAAGGACGTCCATATTTCAAAACGACCGTTTCAAAAGGCATATTTTACGCACATTAGTGTTCTGCTTCTATTTCTTTCTTTCTTTTTTGGTTAAAAAAAACGGGAATGGAAAAAGGCATCCCTCAGAATGGGAGAAAATCGTTGCAAACGAATCAATGGACAAAGGTTTAATCTCCAATATATATAAACAGCTCATGCATCTTAATATTAGAAAAACAAACAACCCAATACAAAAATGGGCAGAAGACCTAAAGAGACGTTTCTTCAAAGAAGGCACCGAGATGGCCAAGACGCACATGAAAAGCTGCTCAAGAGCACTAATTATTAGAGAAATGCAAATCAAAAGTACAATGAGGTATCACCTCACACCTGTTAGAATCGGCATCATCAGAAAATCTACAAACAACAAATTCTGGGGAGGGTGTGGACAAAAGGAGCCCTCTTCCACTATTGGTGGGAATGTAAATTGATACAGTCACTATGGGGAACAGTAAGGAGTTTCCTTAAAAAAGCTAGAAATAGAATAACCCTCTGATCCAGCAATCCCACTTCTGGGCATATACCCAGAGAAAACCATAAAGCAAAAAGGCACATTCACCACAATGTTCATTGCAGCACTATTTACAATAGCCAGGTAATGGAAGCAACCGAAATGCCCAGAGACAGACGAATGGATAAAGATGTGGTACATATATAAAATGGAATATTACTCAGCCATAAAAAGGAATGAAACTGGGTCATTTGTAGAGACATCGATGGATCTAGAGACTGTCATACAGAATGAAGTAAGTCAGAAAGAGGAAAACAAATATTGTATATTAATGCATATATGTGGAACCTAAAAATGGTACAGATGAACTGGTTTGCAGGGAAGAAATAGAGACACAGAGGTAGAGAACAAACGTATGGACACCAAGTGTGGGAAGCCATGGGGTGGTGGTGGTGGGATGATTTGGAGATTGGGATTGAACTGTATACATGGATATGCATAAAATACATAACCAATAATAACCTGCTGTATAAAAAATAAATAAAATTAAAGTTCAAAATTTTAAAAAATAAAATTTAAAAATAAAACAGAAAAAAGTTCTTCCCTTCACACAGATGCATTTATATGAATGAATCATTTCCATGCTTATATCTATAAATACATAAAAGAGGAATAAAATCTAACTTGAACCATAAAAGAAAAAAAAAACCTGAACCCACCAGTTATACAGAGGAACACCCAATCAGGGCACTTGCTCCAGCGGAAAACAATTCTGAAATTGGTCAGAGGTGGGGAATCATCTCCCATACAGCCAGCAACCCACCCCCCACACAAGGAGCGTCCTCATTGCAAAGCTGGGGGACCGTGCCGAGGCATCTGTGAGTAAACGTGAGCTGAGCCCCAGGCCAGCTGCTGCTGAACTGTTCCCACCCTTCCCAGGTAAAACACCTGAATATGTACAAGGGCTTGAAAGACTAGAGGAAGGGACACGGAACCACACAAGCGACAGCCCACAGGCCAACTTGTTGCCTGCAGGCCAGCCAGGATGTTCCTGGCCCCCGGCGCTCTTCCGGAAGTTTTCAATTGCCCTGCCTGAGATACCCCCTCCTGTCCAGGCCCCCACTGCTTTTTTCCTTCCTCACCTCTGTCCGGAGAGAAATTCCAGCGGTAGGTATGGGTGACACATCCTCTTCTTTATAGGTGGCAGCCTGGCAACTCCTGCAGAAAGGCCAGCAGAGCCCCACTCACACCGGGCCACCCACAAAGCCATGGCCCCTCACTGCCTCCCACCAGCACAGCCCCGAGACTGCTGACGGGGCAGAGAATCTGGAGTCAGGCACAGCTTCAGGGGCTATTGCTGCCTGGAGCACTGTTTATATTTACCTCAACCAGGCACACCTGGGGAGGGCCGGCCGGCAGGGTAAGGCTGCTCAGGTCAGCTAATCCACAACCCTCAGGGAATCACATTGTTGAAAATGGACCTCGCTAAGGCAGAATAGAAGTCAAGGAAAAAAAGGACACAATGCCATTTGCAGCCCCGTAGATGAGTCTGGAGGTAATCACGTGACTTGTAGTAAGTCAGAAAGTGAAAGACACATATCGTGTCATATCACTTATAGGTGTTACCTAAAAATGGATACCAGGGCAGATATTTCCACGGAGAAGGGCAATCACAGATTCATTAAAAAACTTATGGTTCACCAATGGAAAGGTGTGAGGATTGGTTTCATTACGATATCGGGGTTAACAGACATATACAAACACAGGGGACATATATAATCACCAAAGACCTACGGAATACCAAGAGAAGACTACTCAACATTCTGTCATAACGTACATGGGAAAAGGATCCCAGGAAGAACAGACATCTGTATATGTGTAAAAGAACCACATCTTCCACACCTACAACAAGCCAAACATTGTAATCAAACTTGCTGTAATAAAAAATAAAAAAATAAATTAAAAACACGAACAAGAAGTAGTGAGACAAACTTGAGGGGCTTTCGCCTGGCACATTCCATTCTAAATTCCAATCTAGAACACGACTTCCATTGAGGCTCTGTTGCCCTAGTAACCAGATTCGGTAAGGGAGAACTGCTGCCACCTTGTGGCCGTTTCACACAACAGCAGCTTTAATCCCAGCGCTAATGGTCAGTTGATATTCAAAATCATTGCCGGCCTGTAAGTGACACCTGCCCTGAAAACAAATCCTGGGGTCACATATCGACCAAAAAATTCAAAGGACGTCCATATTTCAAAACGACCGTTTCAAAAGGCATATTTTACACACATTAGTGTTCTGCTTCTATTTCTTTCTTTCTTTTTTGGTTAAAAAAAACGGGAATGGAAAAAGGCATCCCTCAGAATGGAGAAAATCGTTGCAAAGGAATCAATGGACAAAGGTTTAATCTCCAATATATATAAACAGCTCATGCAGCTTAATATAAGAAAAACAAACCACCCAATACAAATTGGGCAGAAGATCTAAAGAGACGTTTCTTCAAAGAAGACACCGAGATGGCCAAGACGCACATGAAAAGCTGCTCAAGAGCACTAATTATTAGAGAAATGCAAATCAAAAGTACAATGAGGTATCACCTCACACCTGTTAGAATCGGCATCATCAGAAAATCTACAAACAACAAATTCTGGGGAGGGTGTGGACAAAAGGAGCCCTCTTCCACTATTGGTGGGAATGTAAATTGATACAGTCACTATGGGGAACAGTAAGGAGTTTCCTTAAAAAAGCTAGAAATAGAATTACCCTCTGATCCAGCAATCCCACTTCTGGGCATATACCCAGAGAAAACCATAAATCAAAAAGGCACATTCACCACAATGTTCATTGCAGCACTATTTACAATAGCCAGGTAATGGAAGCAACCGAAATGCCCACAGACAGACGAATGGATAAAGATGTGGTACATATATAAAATGGAATATTACTCAGCCATAAAAAGGAATGAAACTGGGTCATTTGTAGAGACATCGATGGATTTAGAGACTGTCATACAGAATGAAGTAAGTCAGAAAGAGGAAAACAAATATTGTATATTAATGCATATATGTGGAACCTAAAAATGGTACAGATGAACTGGTTTGCAGGGAAGAAGTAGAGACACAGAGGTAGAGAACAAACGTATGGACACCAAGTGTGGGAAGCCATGGGGTGGTGGTGGTGGGATGATTTGGAGATTGGGATTGAACTGTATACATGTATATGCATAAAATACATAACCAATAATAACCTGCTGTATAAAAAATAAATAAAATTAAAGTTCAAAATTTTAAAAAATAAAATTTAAAAATAAAACAGGAAAAAGTTCTTCCCTTCACACAGATGCATTTATATGAATGAATTATTTCCATGCTTATATCTATAAATACATAAAAGAGGAATAAAATCTAACTTGAACCATAAAAGAAAAAAAAAACCTGAACCCACCAGTTATACAGAGGAAAACCACATCAGGGCACTTGCTCCAGCGGAAAACAATTCTGAAATTGGTCAGAGGTGGGGAATCATCTCCCATACAGCCAGCAACCCACCCCCCACACAAGGAGCGTCCTCATTGCAAAGCTGGGGTACCTTGCCGAGGCATCTGTGAGTAAACGTGAGCTGAGCCTCAGGCCAGCTGCTGCTGAACTGTTCCCACCCTTCCCAGGTAAAACACCTGAATATGTACAAGGGCTTGAAAACCTAGAGGAAGGGCCACGGAACCACACAAGCGACAGCCCACAGGCCAACTTGGTGCCTGCCGGCCAGACAGGATGGTCCTGGCCCCGGGCGCTCTTCCGGAAGTTTTCCATTGCCCTGCCTGAGATACCCCTCCTGTCCGGGCCCCCACTGGCTTTTTCCTTCCTCACCTCTGTCCGGAGAGAAATTCCAGCAGAAGGTATGGGTGACACATCCTCTTCTTTATAGGTGGCAGCCTGGCAACTCCTGCAGAAAGGCCAGCAGAGCCCCACTCACACCGGGCCACCCACAAAGCCATGGCCCCTCACTCCCTCCCACCAGCACAGCCCCGAGACTGCTGACGGGCCCGAGAATCTGGAGTAAGGCACCGCTTCAGGGGCTATTGCTGCCTGGAGCACTGTTTATATTGACCTCAACCAGGCACACCTGGGGAGGGCCGGCCGGCAGGGTAAGGCTGCTCAGGTCAGCTAATCCACAACCCTCAGGGAATCACATTGTTGAAAATGGACCTCGCTAAGGCAGAATAGAAGTCAAGGAAAAAAAGGACACAATGCCATTTGCAGCCCCGTAGATGAGTCTGGAGGTAATCACGTGACTTGTAGTAAGTCAGAAAGTGAAAGACACATATCGTGTCATATCACTTATAGGTGTTACCTAAAAATGGATACCAGGGCAGATATTTCCACGGAGAAGGGCAATCACAGATTCATTAAAAAACTTATGGTTCACCAATGGAAAGGTGTGAGGATTGGTTTCATTACGATATCGGGGTTAACAGACATATACAAACACAGGGGACATATATAATCACCAAAGACCTACGGAATACCAAGAGAAGACTACTCAACATTCTGTCATAACGTACATGGGAAAAGGATCCCAGGAAGAACAGACATCTGTATATGTGTAAAAGAACCACATCTTCCACACCTACAACAAGCCAAACATTGTAATCAAACTTGCTGTAATAAAAAATAAAAAATAAATTAAAAACACGAACAAGAAGTAGTGAGACAAACTTGAGGGGCTTTCGCCTGGCACATTCCATTCTAAATTCCAATCTAGAACACGACTTCCATTGAGGCTCTGTTGCCCTAGTAACCAGATTCGGTCAGGGAGAACTGCTGCCACCTTGTGGCCGTTTCACATAACAGCAGCTTTAATCCCAGCGCTAATGGTCAGTTGATATTCAAAATCATTGCCGGCCTGTAAATGACACCTGCCCTGAAAACAAATCCTGGGGTCACATATCGACCAAAAAATTCAAAGGACGTCCATATTTCAAAACGACCGTTTCAAAAGGCATATTTTACGCACATTAGTGTTCTGCTTCTATTTCTTTCTTTCTTTTTTGGTTAAAAAAAACGGGAATGGATAAAGGCATCCCTCAGAATGGGAGAAAATCGTTGCAAACGAATCAATGGACAAAGGTTTAATCTCCAATATATATAAACAGCTCATGCAGCTTAATATTAGAAAAACAAACAACCCAATACAAAAATGGGCAGAAGATCTAAAGAGACGTTTCTTCAAAGAAGACACCGAGATGGCCAAGACGCACATGAAAAGCTGCTCAAGAGCACTAATTATAAGAGAATTGCAAATCAAAAGTACAATGAGGTATCACCTCACACCTGTTAGAATCGGCATCATCAGAAAATCTACAAACAACAAATTCTGGGGAGGGTGTGGACAAAAGGAGCCCTCTTCCAATATTGGTGGGAATGTAAATTGATACAGTAACTATGGGGAACAGTAAGGAGTTTCCTTAAAAAAGCTAGAAATAGAATTACCCTCTGATCCAGCAATCCCACTTCGGGGCATATACCCAGAGAAAACCATAAATCAAAAAGGCACATTCACCACAATGTTCATTGCAGCACTATTTACAATAGCCAGGTAATGGAAGCAACCGAAATGCCCAGAGACAGACGAATGGATAAAGATGTGGTACATATATAAAATGGAATATTACTCAGCCATAAAAAGGAATGAAACTGGGTCATTTGTAGAGACATCGTTGGATCTAGAGACTGTCATACAGAATGAAGTAAGTCAGAAAGAGGAAAACAAATATTGTATATTAATGCATATATGGGGAACCTAAAAATGGTACAGATGAACTGGTTTGCAGGGAAGAAATAGAGACACAGAGGTAGAGAACAAACGTATGGACACCAAGTGTGGGAAGCCATGGGGTGGTGGTGGTGGGATGATTTGGAGATTGGGATTGAAATGTATACATGTATATGCATAAAATACATAACAAATAATAACCTGCTGTATAAAAAATAAATAGAGTTAAAGTTCAAAATTTTAAAAAATAAAATTTAAAAATAAAACAGAAAAAAGTTCTTCCCTTCACACAGATGCATTTATATGAATGAATTATTTCCATGCTTATATCTATAAATACATAAAAGAGGAATAAAATCTAACTTGAACCATAAAAGAAAAAAAAAACCTGAACCCACCAGTTATACAGAGGAAAACCCCATCAGGGCACTTGCTCCAGCGGAAAACAATTCTGAAATTGGTCAGAGGTGGGGAATCATCTCCCATACAGCCAGCAACCCACACCCCACACATGGAGCGTCCTCATTGCAAAGCTGGGGGACCGTGCCGAGGCATCTGTGGGTAAACGTGAGCTGAGCCCCAGGCCAGCTGCTGCTGAACTGTTCCCACCCTTCCCAGGTAAAACACCTGAATATGTACAAGGGCTTGAAAGCCTAGAGGAAGGGCCACGGAACCACACAAGCGACAGCCCACAGGCCAACTTGGTGCCTGCAGGCCAGCCAGGATGGTACTGGCCCCGGGCGCTCTTTCAGAAGTTTTCCATTGCCCTGCCTGAGATTCCCTCCTGTCCCGGCCCCCACTGGTTTTTTCCTTCCTCACCTCTGTCCGGAGAGAGATTCCAGCGGAAGGTATGGGTGACACAACCTCTTCTTTATAGGTGGCAGCCTGGCAACTCCTGCAGAAAGGCCAGCAGAGCCCCACTCACACCGGGCCACCCACAAAGCCATGGCCCCTCACTCCCTCCCACCAGCACAGCCCCGAGACTGCTGACGGGGCAGAGAATCTGGAGTCAGGCACAGCTTCATGGGCTATTGCTGCCTGGAGCACTGTTTATATTGACCTCAAACAGGCACACCTGGGGAGGGCCGGCCGGCAGGTTAAGGCTGCCCAGGTCAGCTAATCCACAACCCTCAGGGAATCACATTGTTGAAAATGGACCTCGCTAAGGCAGAATAGAAGTCAAGGAAAAAAAGGACACAATGCCATTTGCAGCCCCGTAGATGAGTCTGGAGGTAATCACGTGACTTGTAGTAAGTCAGAAAGTGAAAGACACATATCGTGTCATATCACTTATAGGTGTTACCTAAAAATGGATACCAGGGCAGATATTTCCACCGAGAAGGGCAATCACAGATTCATTAAAAAACTTATGGTTCACCAATGGAAAGGTGTGAGGATTGGTTTCATTACGATATCGGGGTTAACAGACATATACAAACACAGGGGACATATATAATCACCAAAGACCTACGGAATACCAAGAGAAGACTACTCAACATTCTGTCATAACGTACATGGGAAAAGGATCCCAGGAAGAACAGACATCTGTATATGTGTAAAAGAACCACATCTTCCACACCTACAACAAGCCAAACATTGTAATCAAACTTGCTGTAATACAAAATAAAAAAATAAATTAAAAACACGAACAAGAAGTAGTGAGACAAACTTGAGGGGCTTTCTCCTGGCACATTCCATTCTAAATTCCAATCTAGAACACGACTTCCATTGAGGCTCTGTTGCCCTAGTAACCAGATTCGGTAAGGGAGAACTGCTGCCACCTTGTGGCCGTATCACACAACAGCAGCTTTAATCCCAGCGCTAATGGTCAGTTGATATTCAAAATCATTGCCTGCCTGTAAATGACACCTGCCCTGAAAACAAATCCTGGGGTCACATATCGACCAAAAAATTCAAAGGACGTCCATATTTCAAAACGACCGTTTCAAAAGGCATATTTTACGCACATTAGTGTTCTGCTTCTATTTCTTTCTTTCTTTTTTGGTTAAAAAAAACGGGAATGGAAAAAGGCATCCCTCAGAATGGGAGAAAATCGTTGCAAACGAATCAATGGACAAAGGTTTAATCTCCAATATATATAAACAGCTCATGCATCTTAATATTAGAAAAACAAACAACCCAATACAAAAATGGGCAGAAGACCTAAAGAGACGTTTCTTCAAAGAAGGCACCGAGATGGCCAAGACGCACATGAAAAGCTGCTCAAGAGCACTAATTATTAGAGAAATGCAAATCAAAAGTACAATGAGGTATCACCTCACACCTGTTAGAATCGGCATCATCAGAAAATCTACAAACAACAAATTCTGGGGAGGGTGTGGACAAAAGGAGCCCTCTTCCACTATTGGTGGGAATGTAAATTGATACAGTCACTATGGGGAACAGTAAGGAGTTTCCTTAAAAAAGCTAGAAATAGAATAACCCTCTGATCCAGCAATCCCACTTCTGGGCATATACCCAGAGAAAACCATAAATCAAAAAGGCACATTCACCACAATGTTCATTGCAGCACTATTTACAATAGCCAGGTAATGGAAGCAACCGAAATGCCCAGAGACAGACGAATGGATAAAGATGTGGTACATATATAAAATGGAATATTACTCAGCCATAAAAAGGAATGAAACTGGGTCATTTGTAGAGACATCGATGGATCTAGAGACTGTCATACAGAATGAAGTAAGTCAGAAAGAGGAAAACAAATATTGTATATTAATGCATATATGTGGAACCTAAAAATGGTACAGATGAACTGGTTTGCAGGGAAGAAATAGAGACACAGAGGTAGAGAACAAACGTATGGACACCAAGTGTGGGAAGCCATGGGGTGGTGGTGGTGGGATGATTTGGAGATTGGGATTGAACTGTATACATGGATATGCATAAAATACATAACCAATAATAACCTGCTGTATAAAAAATAAATAAAATTAAAGTTCAAAATTTTAAAAAATAAAATTTAAAAATAAAACAGAAAAAAGTTCTTCCCTTCACACAGATGCATTTATATGAATGAATCATTTCCATGCTTATATCTATAAATACATAAAAGAGGAATAAAATCTAACTTGAACCATAAAAGAAAAAAAAAACCTGAACCCACCAGTTATACAGAGGAACACCCAATCAGGGCACTTGCTCCAGCGGAAAACAATTCTGAAATTGGTCAGAGGTGGGGAATCATCTCCCATACAGCCAGCAACCCACCCCCCACACAAGGAGCGTCCTCATTGCAAAGCTGGGGGACCGTGCCGAGGCATCTGTGAGTAAACGTGAGCTGAGCCCCAGGCCAGCTGCTGCTGAACTGTTCCCACCCTTCCCAGGTAAAACACCTGAATATGTACAAGGGCTTGAAAGACTAGAGGAAGGGACACGGAACCACACAAGCGACAGCCCACAGGCCAACTTGTTGCCTGCAGGCCAGCCAGTATGTTCCTGGCCCCCGGCGCTCTTCCGGAAGTTTTCCATTGCCCTGCCTGAGATACCCCCTCCTGTCCAGGCCCCCACTGCTTTTTTCCTTCCTCACCTCTGTCCGGAGAGAAATTCCAGCGGTAGGTATGGGTGACACATCCTCTTCTTTATAGGTGGCAGCCTGGCAACTCCTGCAGAAAGGCCAGCAGAGCCCCACTCACACCGGGCCACACACAAAGCCATGGCCCCTCACTGCCTCCCACCAGCACAGCCCCGAGACTGCTGACGGGGCAGAGAATCTGGAGTCAGGCACAGCTTCAGGGGCTATTGCTGCCTGGAGCACTGTTTATATTTACCTCAACCAGGCACACCTGGGGAGGGCCGGCCGGCAGGGTAAGGCTGCTCAGGTCAGCTAATCCACAACCCTCAGGGAATCACATTGTTGAAAATGGAACTCGCTAAGGCAGAATAGAAGTCAAGGAAAAAAAGGACACAATGCCATTTGCAGCCCCGTAGATGAGTCTGGAGGTAATCACGTGACTTGTAGTAAGTCAGAAAGTGAAAGACACATATCGTGTCATATCACTTATAGGTGTTACCTAAAAATGGATACCAGGGCAGATATTTCCACGGAGAAGGGCAATCACAGATTCATTAAAAAACTTATGGTTCACCAATGGAAAGGTGTGAGGATTGGTTTCATTACGATATCGGGGTTAACAGACATATACAAACACAGGGGACATATATAATCACCAAAGACCTACGGAATACCAAGAGAAGACTACTCAACATTCTGTCATAACGTACATGGGAAAAGGATCCCAGGAAGAACAGACATCTGTATATGTGTAAAAGAACCACATCTTCCACACCTACAACAAGCCAAACATTGTAATCAAACTTGCTGTAATAAAAAATAAAAAAATAAATTAAAAACACGAACAAGAAGTAGTGAGACAAACTTGAGGGGCTTTCGCCTGGCACATTCCATTCTAAATTCCAATCTAGTACACGACTTCCATTGAGGCTCTGTTGCCCTAGTAACCAGATTCGGTAAGGGAGAACTGCTGCCACCTTGTGGCCGTTTCACACAACAGCAGCTTTAATCCCAGCGCTAATGGTCAGTTGATATTCAAAATCATTGCCGGCCTGTAAGTGACACCTGCCCTGAAAACAAATCCTGGGGTCACATATCGACCAAAAAATTCAAAGGACGTCCATATTTCAAAACGACCGTTTCAAAAGGCATATTTTACGCACATTAGTGTTCTGCTTCTATTTCTTTCTTTCTTTTTTGGTTAAAAAAAACGGGAATGGAAAAAGGCATCCCTCAGAATGGAGAAAATCGTTCCAAAGGAATCAATGGACAAAGGTTTAATCTCCAATATATATAAACAGCTCATGCAGCTTAATATAAGAAAAACAAACCACCCAATACAAATTGGGCAGAAGATCTAAAGAGACGTTTCTTCAAAGAAGACACCGAGATGGCCAAGACGCACATGAAAAGCTGCTCAAGAGCACTAATTATTAGAGAAATGCAAATCAAAAGTACAATGAGGTATCACCTCACACCTGTTAGAATCGGCATCATCAGAAAATCTACAAACAACAAATTCTGGGGAGGGTGTGGACAAAAGGAGCCCTCTTCCAATATTGGTGGGAATGTAAATTGATACAGTAACTATGGGGAACAGTAAGGAGTTTCCTTAAAAAAGCTAGAAATAGAATTACCCTCTGATCCAGCAATCCCACTTCGGGGCATATACCCAGAGAAAACCATAAATCAAAAAGGCACATTCACCACAATGTTCATTGCAGCACTATTTACAATAGCCAGGTAATGGAAGCAACCGAAATGCCCAGAGACAGACGAATGGATAAAGATGTGGTACATATATAAAATGGAATATTACTCAGCCATAAAAAGGAATGAAACTGGGTCATTTGTAGAGACATCGATGGATCTAGAGACTGTCATACAGAATGAAGTGAGTCAGAAAGACGAAAACAAATATTGTATATTAATGCATATATGTGGAACCTACAAATGGTACAGATGAACTGGTTTGCAGGGAAGAAATAGAGACACAGAGGTAGAAAACAAACGTATGGACACCAAGTGTGGGAAGCCATGGGGTGGTGGTGGTGGGATGATTTGGAGAATGGGATTGAATTGTATACATGTATATGCATAAAATACATAACAAATAATAACCTGCTGTATAAAAAATAAATAAAATTAAAGTTCAAAATTTTAAAAAATAAAATTTAAAAATAAAACAGAAAAAAGTTCTTCCCTTCACACAGATGCATTTATATGAATGAATTATTTCCATGCTTATATCTATAAATACATAAAAGAGGAATAAAATCTAACTTGAACCATAAAAGAAAAAAAAAAACCTGAACCCACCAGTTATACAGAGGAAAACCCAATCAGGGCACTTGCTCCAGCGGAAAACAATTCTGAAATTGGTCAGAGGTGGGGAATCATCTCCCATACAGCCAGCAACACACCCCCCACACAAGGAGCGTCCTCATTGCAAAGCTGGGGGACCGTGCCGAGGCATCTGTGAGTAAACGTGAGCTGAGCCCCAGGCCAGCTGCTGCTGAACTGTTCCCACCCTTCCCATGTAAAACACCTGAATATGTACAAGGGCTTGAAAGCCTAGAGGAAGGGCCACGGAACCACACAAGCGACAGCCCACAGGCCAACTTGTGCCTGCAGGCCAGTCAGGATGTTCCTGGCCCCCGGCGCTCTTCCGGAAGTTTTCCATTGCCCTGCCTGAGATACCCCTCCTGTCCCGGCCCCCACTGGTTTTTTCCTTCCTCACCTCTGTCCGGAGAGAAATTCCAGCGGAAGGTATGGGTGACACATCCTCTTCTTTATAGGTGGCAGCCTGGCAACTCCTGCAGAAAGGCCAGCAGAGCCCCACTCACACCGGGCCACCCACAAAGCCATGGCCCCTCACTCCCTCCCACCAGCACAGCCCAGAGACTGCTGACAGGGCAGAGAATCTGGAGTCAGGCACAGCTTTAGGGGCTATTGCTGCCTGGAGCACTGTTTATATTGACCTCAACCAGGCACACCTGGGGAGGGCCGGCCGGCAGGGTAAGGCTGCCCAGGTCAGCTAATCCACAACCCTCAGGGAATCACATTGTTGAAAATGGACCTCGCTAAGGCAGAATAGAAGTCAAGGAAAAAAAGGACACAATGCCATTTGCAGCCCCGTAGATGAGTCTGGAGGTAATCACGTGACTTGTAGTAAGTCAGAAAGTGAAAGACACATATCGTGTCATATCACTTATAGGTGTTACCTAAAAATGGATACCAGGGCAGATATTTCCACGGAGAAGGGCAATCACAGATTCATTAAAAAACTTATGGTTCACCAATGGAAAGGTGTGAGGATTGGTTTCATTACGATATCGGGGTTAACAGACATATACAAACACAGGGGACATATATAATCACCAAAGACCTACGGAATACCAAGAGAAGACTACTCAACATTCTGTCATAACGTACATGGGAAAAGGATCCCAGGAAGAACAGACATCTGTATATGTGTAAAAGAACCACATCTTCCACACCTACAACAAGCCAAACATTATAATCAAACTTGCTGTAATAAAAAATAAAAAAATAAATTAAAAACACGAACAAGAAGTAGTGAGACAAACATGAGGGGCTTTCTCCTGGCACATTCCATTCTAAATTCCAATCTAGAACACGACTTCCATTGAGGCTCTGTTGCCCTAGTAACCAGATTCGGTCAGGGAGAACTGCTGCCACCTTGTGGCCGTTTCACACAACAGCAGCTTTAATCCCAGCGCTAATGGTCAGTTGATATTCAAAATCATTGCCGGCTTGTTAATGACACCTGCCCTGAAAACAAATCCTGGGGTCACATATTGACCAAAAAATTCAAAGGACGTCCATATTTCAAAACGACCGTTTCAAAAGGCATATTTTACGCACATTAGTGTTCTGCTTCTATTTCTTTCTTTCTTTTTTGGTTAAAAAAAACGGGAATGGAAAAAGGCATCCCTCAGAATGGAGAAAATCGTTGCAAACGAATCAATGGACAAAGGTTTAATCTCCAATATATATAAACAGCTCATGCAGCTTAATATTAGAAAAACAAACAACCCAATACAAAAATGGGCAGAAGATCTAAAGAGACGTTTCTTCAAAGAAGACGCTGAGATGGCCAAGACGCACATGAAAAGCTGCTCAAGAGCACTAATTATTAGAGAATTGCAAATCAAAAGTACAATGAGGTATCACCTCACACCTGTTAGAATCGGCATCATCAGAAAATCTACAAACAACAAATTCTGGGGAGGGTGTGGACAAAAGGAGCCCTCTACCAATATTGGTGGGAATGTAAATTGATACAGTCACTATGGGGAACAGTAAGGAGTTTCCTTAAAAAAGCTAGAAATAGAATTACCCTCTGATCCAGCAATCCCACTTCGGGGCATATACCCAGAGAAAACCATAAATCAAAAAGGCACATTCACCACAATGTTCATTGCAGCACTATTTACAATAGCCAGGTAATGGAAGCAACCGAAATGCCCACAGACAGACGAATGGATAAAGATGTGGTACATATATAAAATGGAATATTACTCAGCCATAAGAAGGTATGACACTGGGTCATTTGTAGAGACATTGATGGATCTAGAGACTGTCATACAGAATGAAGTAAGTCAGAAAGAGGAAAACACATATTGTATATTAATGCATATATGTGGAACCTACAAATGGTACAGATGAACTGGTTTGCAGGGAAGAAATAGAGACACAGAGGTAGAAAACAAACGTATGGACACCAAGTGTGGGAAGCCATGGGGTGGTGGTGGTGGGATGATTTGGAGATTGGGATTGAACTGTATACATGGATATGCATAAAATACATAACCAATAATAACCTGCTGTATAAAAAATAAATAAAATTAAAGTTCAAAATTTTAAAAAATAAAATTTAAATATAAAACAGAAAAAAGTTCTTCCCTTCACACAGATGCATTTATATGAATGAATTATTTCCATGCTTATATCTATAAATACATAAATGAGGAATAAAATCTAACTTGAACCATAAAAGAAAAAAAAAACCTGAACCCACCAGTTATACAGCGGAAAAACAATCAGGGCACTTGTTCCAGCGGAAAACAATTCTGAAATTGGTCAGAGGTGGGGAATCATCTCCCATACAGCCAGCAACCCACCCCCCACACAAGGAGCGTCCTCATTGCAAAGCTGGGGGACCGTGCCGAGGCATCTGTGAGTAAACGTGAGCTGAGCCTCAGGCCAGCTGCTGCTGAACTGTTCCCACCCTTCCCAGGTAAAACACCTGAATATGTACAAGGGCTTGAAAACCTAGAGGAAGGGCCACGGAACCACTCAAGCAACAGCCCACAGGCCAACTTGGTGCCTGCAGGCCAGACAGGATGGTCCTGTCCCCCGGCGCTCTTCCGGAAGTTTTCCATTGCCCTGCCTGAGATACCCCTCCTGTCCGGGCCCCCACTGGTTTTTTCCTTCCTCACCTCTGTCCGCAGAGAAATTCCAGCGGAAGGTATGGGTGACACATCCTCTTCTTTATAGGTGGAAGCCTGGCAACTCCTGCAGAAAGGCCAGCAGAGCCCCACTCACACCGGGCCACCCACAAAGCCATGGCCCCTCACTCCCTCCCACCAGCACAGCCCCGAGACTGCTGACGGGCCCGAGAATCTGGAGTAAGGCACCGCTTCAGGGGCTATTGCTGCCTGGAGCACTGTTTATATTGACCTCAACCAGGCACACCTGGGGAGGGCCGGCCGGCAGGGTAAGGCTGCCCAGGTCAGCTAATCCAAAACCCCCAGGGAATCACATTGTTGAAAATGGACCTCGCTAAGGCAGAATAGAAGTCAAGGAAAAAAAGGACACAATGCCATTTGCAGCCCCGTAGATGAGTCTGGAGGTAATCACGTGACTTGTAGTAACTCAGGAAGTGAAAGACATATATCGTGTCATATCACTTATAGGTGTTACCTAAAAATGGATACCAGGGCAGATATTTCCACGGAGAAGGGCAATCACAGATTCATTAAAAAACTTATGGTTCACCAATGGAAAAGTGTGAGGATTGGTTTCATTACGATATCGGGGTTAACAGACATATACAAACACAGGGGACATATATAATCACCAAAGACCTACGGAATACCAAGAGAAGACTACTCAACATTGTGTCATAACGTACATGGGAAAAGGATCCCAGGAAGAACAGACATCTGTATATGTGTAAAAGAACCACATCTTCCACACCTACAACAAGCCAAACATTGTAATCAAACTTGCTGTAATAAAAAATAAAAAATAAATTAAAAACACGAACAAGAAGTAGTGAGACAAACTTGAGGGGCTTTCGCCTGGCACATTACATTCTAAATTCCAATCTAGAACACGACTTCCATTGAGGCTCTGTTGCCCTAGTAACCAGATTCGGTAAGGGAGAACTGCTGCCACCTTGTGGCCGTTTCACATAACAGCAGCTTTAATCCCAGCGCTAATGGTCAGTTGATATTCAAAATCATTGCCGGCCTGTAAATGACACCTGCCCTGAAAACAAATCCTGGGGTCACATACCGACCAAAAAATTCAAAGGACGTCCATATTTCAAAACGACCGTTTCAAAAGACATATTTTACGCACATTAGTGTTCTGCTTCTATTTCTTTCTTTCTTTTTTGGTTAAAAAAAACGGGAATGGAAAAAGGCATCCCTCAGAATGGGAGAAAATCGTTGCAAACGAATCAATGGACAAAGGTTTAATCTCCAATATATATAAACAGCTCATGCAGCTTAATATTAGAAAAACAAACAACCCAATACAAAAATGGGCAGAAGATCTAAAGAGACGTTTCTTCAAAGAAGACACCGAGATGGCCAAGACGCACATGAAAAGCTGCTCAAGAGCACTAATTATTAGAGAATTGCAAATCAAAAGTACAATGAGGTATCACCTCACACCTGTTAGAATCGGCATCATCAGAAAATCTACAAACAACAAATTCTGTGGAGGGTGTGGACAAAAGGAGCCCTCTTCCACTATTGGTGGGAATGTAAATTGATACAGTCACTATGGGGAACAGTAAGGAGTTTCCTTAAAAAAGCTAGAAATAGAATTACCCTCTGATCCAGCAATCCCACTTCGGGGCATATACCCAGAGAAAACCATAAATCAAAAAGGCACATTCACCACAATGTTCATTGCAGCACTATTTACAATAGCCAGGTAATGGAAGCAACCGAAATGCCCACAGACAGACGAATGGATAAAGATGTGGTACATATATAAAATGGAATATTACTCAGCCATAAAAAGGAATGAAACTGGGTCATTTGTAGAGACATCGATGGATCTAGAGACTGTCAGACAGAATGAAGTAAGTCAGAAAGACGAAAACAAATATTGTATATTAATGCATATATGTGGAACCTACAAATGGTACAGATGAACTGGTTTGCAGGGAAGAAATAGAGACACAGAGGTAGAAAACAAACGTATGGACACCAAGTGTGGGAAGCCATGGGGTGGTGGTGGTGGGATGATTTGGAGAATGGGATTGAATTGTATACATGTATATGCATAAAATACATAACCAATAATAACCTGCTGTATAAAAAATAAATAAAATTAAAGTTCAAAATTTTAAAAAATAAAATTTAAAAATAAAACAGAAAAAAGTTCTTCCCTTCACACAGATGCATTTATATGAATGAATCATTTCCATGCTTATATCTATAAATACATAAAAGAGGAATAAAATCTAACTTGAACCATAAAAGAAAAAAAAACCTAAACCCACCAGTTATACAGAGGAACACCCAATCAGGGCACTTGCTCCAGCGGAAAACTATTCTGAAATTGGTCAGAGGTGGGGAATCATCTCCAATACAGCCAGCAACCCACCACCCCACACAAGGAGCGTCCTCATTGCAAAGCTGGGGGACTGTGCCGAGGCATCCGTGAGTAAACGTGAGCTGAGCCCCAGGCCAGCTGCTGCTGAACTGTTCCCACCCTTCCCAGGTAAAACACCTGAATATGTACAAGGGCTTGAAAGCCTAGAGGAAGAGCCACGGAACCACACAAGCGACAGCCCACAGGTCAACTTGGTGCCTGCAGGCCAGCCAGGATGGTCCTGGCCCTGGGCGCTCTTCCAGAAGTTTTCCATTGCCCTGCCTGAGATACCCCTCCTGTCCCGGCCCCCACTGGTTTTTTCCTTCCTCACCTCTGTCTGGAGAGAAATTCCAGCGGAAGGTATGGGTGACACATCCTCTTCTTTATAGGTGGCAGCCTGGCAACTCCTGCAGAAAGGCCAGCAGAGCCCCACTCACACCGGGCCACCCACAAATCCATGGCCCTTCACTCCCTCCCACCAGCACAGCCCCGAGACTGCTGACGGGGCAGAGAATCTCAAGTCAGGCTCAGATTCATGGGCTATTGCTGCCTGGAGCACTGTTTATATTGACCTCAACCAGGCACACCTGGGGAGGGCCGGCCGGCAGGGTAAGGCTGCCCAGGTCAGCTAATCCACAACCCTCAGGGAATCACATTGTTGAAAATGGACCTCGCTAAGGCAGAATAGAAGTCAAGGAAATAAAGGACACAATGCCATTTGCAGCCCCGTAGATGAGTCTGGAGGTAATCACGTGACTTGTAGTAAGTCAGAAAGTGAAAGACACATATCGTGTCATATCACTTATAGGTGTTACCTAAAAATGGATACCAGGGCAGATATTTCCACGGAGAAGGGCAATCACAGATTCATTAAAAAACTTATGGTTCACCAATGGAAAGGTGTGAGGATTGGTTTCATTACGATATCGGAGTTAACAGACATATACAAACACAGGGGACATATATAATCACCAAAGACCTACGGAATACCAAGAGAAGACTACTCAACATTCTGTCATAACGTACATGGGAAAAGGATCCCAGGAAGAACAGAAATCTGTATATGTGTAAAAGAACCACAACTTCCACACCTACAACAAGACAAACATTGTAATCAAACTTGCTGTAATACAAAATAAAAAAATAAATTAAAAACACGAACAAGAAGTAGTGAGACAAACTTGAGGGGCTTTCTCCTGGCACATTCCATTCTAAATTCCAATCTAGAACATGACTTCCATTGAGGCTCTGTTGCCCTAGTAACCAGATTCGGTAAGGGAGAACTGCTGCCACCTTGTGGCCGTTTCACACAACAGCAGCTTTAATCCCAGCGCTAATGGTCAGTTGATATTCAAAATCATTGCCGGCCTGTAAATGACACCTGCCCTGAAAACAAATCCTGGGGTCACATATCGACCAAGAAATTCAAAGGACGTCCATATTTCAAAACGACCATTTCCAAAGGCATATTTTACGCACATTAGTGTTCTGCTTCTATTTCTTTCTTTCTGTTTTGGTTAAAAAAAACGGGAATGGAAAAAGGCATCCCTCAGAATGGGAGAAAATCGTTGCAAACGAATCAATGGACAAAGGTTTAATCTCCAATATATATAAACAGCTCATGCAGCTTAATATTAGAAAAACAAACAACGCAATACAAAAATGGGCAGAAGATCTAAAGAGACGTTTCTTCAAAGAAGACACCGAGATGGCCAAGACGCACATGAAAAGCCGCTGAAGAGCACTAATTATTAGAGAAATGCAAATCAAAAGTACAATGAGGTATCACCTCACACCTGTTAGAATCGGCATCATCAGAAAATCTACAAACAACAAATTCTGGGGAGGGTGTGGACAAAAGGAGCCCTCTTCCACTATTGGTGGGAATGTAAATTGATACAGTCACTATGGGGAACAGTAAGGAGTTTCCTTAAAAAAGCTAGAAATAGAATTACCCTCTGATCCAGCAATCCCACTTCTGGGCATATACCCAGAGAAAACCATAAATCAAAAAGGCACATTCACCACAATGTTCATTGCAGCACTATTTACAATAGCCAGGTAATGGAAGCAACCGAAATGCCCACAGACAGACGAATGGATAAAGATGTGGTACATATATAAAATGGAATATTACTCAGCCATAAAAAGGAATGAAACTGGGTCATTTGTAGAGACATCGATGGATCTAGAGACTGTCATACAGAATGAAGTAAGTCAGAAAGAGGAAAACAAATATTGTATATTAATGCATATATGGGGAACCTAAAAATGGTACAGATGAACTGGTTTGCAGGGAAGGAATAGAGACACAGAGGTAGAGAACAAACGTATGGACACCAAGTGTGGGAAGCCATGGGGTGGTGGTGGTGGGATGATTTGGAGATTGGGATTGAACTGTATACATGTATATGCATAAAATACATAACAAATAATAACCTGCTGTATAAAAAATAAATAGAATTAAAGTTCAAAATTTTAAAAAATAAAATTTAAAAATAAAACAGAAAAAAGTTCTTCCCTTCACACAGATGCATTTATATGAATGAATTATTTCCATGCTTATATCTATAAATACATAAAAGAGGAATAAAATCTAACTTGAACCATAAAGAAAAAAAAAACCTGAACCCACCAGTTATACAGAGGAAAACCCAATCAGGGCACTTGCTCCAGCGGAAAACAATTCTGAAATTGGTCAGAGGTGGGGAATCATCTCCCATACAGCCAGCAACCCACCCCCCACACAAGGAGCGTCCTCCTTGCAAAGCTGGGGAATCGTGCCGAGGCATCAGTGAGTAAACGTGAGCTGAGCCCCAGGCCAGCTGCTGCTGAACTGTTCCCACCCTTCCCAGGTAAAACACCTGAATATGTACAAGGGCTTGAAAGCCTAGAGGAAGGGCCACGGAACCACACAAGCGACAGCCCAAAGGCCAACTTGGTGCCTGCAGGCCAGCCAGGATGGTCCTGGCCCCGGGCGCTCTTCCAGAAGTTTTCCATTGCCCTGCCTGAGATACCCCTCCTGTCCCGGCCCCCACTGGTTTTTTCCTTCCTCACCTCTGTCCGGAGAGAAATTCCAGCGGAAGGTATGGGTGACACATCCTCTTCTTTATAGGTGGCAGCCTGGCAACTCCTGCAGAAAGGCCAGCAGAGCCCCACTCACACCGGGCCACCCACAAAGCCATGGCCCCTCACTCCCTCCCACCAGCACAGCCCCGAGACTGCTGACGGGGCAGAGAATCTGGAGTCAGGCACAGCTTCAGGGGCTATTGCTGCCTGGAGCACTGTTTATATTGACCTCAAGCAGGCACACCTGGGGAGGGCCGGCCGGCAGGGTAAGGCTGCCCAGGTCAGCTAATCCACAACCCTCAGGGAATCACATTGTTGAAAATGGACCTCGCTAAGGCAGAATAGAAGTCAAGGAAAAAAAGGACACAATGCCATTTGCAGCCCCGTAGATGAGTCTGGAGGTAATCACGTGACTTGTAGTAAGTCAGAAAGTGAAAGACACATATCGTGTCATATCACTTATAGGTGTTACCTAAAAATGGATACCAGGGCAGATATTTCCACGGAGAAGGGCAATCACAGATTCATTAAAAAACTTATGGTTCACCAATGGAAAGTTGTGAGGATTGGTTTCATTACGATATCGGGGTTAACAGACATATACAAACACAGGGGACATATATAATCACCAAAGACCTACGGAATACCAAGAGAAGACTACTCAACATTCTGTCATAACGTACATGGGAAAAGGATCCCAGGAAGAACAGACATCTGTATATGTGTAAAAGAACCACATCTTCCACACCTACAACAAGCCAAACATTGTAATCAAACTTGCTGTAATACAAAATAAAAAAATAAATTAAAAACACGAACAAGAAGTAGTGAGACAAACTTGAGGGGCTTTCTCCTGGCACATTCCATTCTAAATTCCAATCTAGAACACGACTTCCATTGAGGCTCTGTTGCCCTAGTAACCAGATTCGGTAAGGGAGAACTGCTGCCACCTTGTGGCCGTTTCACACAACAGCAGCTTTAATCCCAGCGCTAATGGTCAGTTGATATTCAAAATCATTGCCGGCCTGTAAATGACACCTGCCCTGAAAACAAATCCTGGGGTCACATATCGACCAAAAAATTCAAAGGACGTCCATATTTCAAAACGACCGTTTCAAAAGGCATATTTTACGCACATTAGTGTTCTGCTTCTATTTCTTTCTTTCTTTTTTGGTTAAAAAAAACGGGAATGGAAAAAGGCATCCCTCAGAATGGGAGAAAATCGTTGCAAACGAATCGATGCAAGAGATTTAATCTCCAATATATATAAACAGCTCATGCAGATTAATATTAGAAAAACAAACAACCCAATACAAATTGGGCAGAAGATCTAAAGAGACGTTTCTTCAAAGAAGACACCGAGATGGCCAAGACGCACATGAAAAGCTGCTCAAGAGCACTAATTATTAGAGAAATGCAAATCAAAAGTACAATGAGGTATCACCTCACACCTGTTAGAATCGGGATCATCAGAAAATCTACAAACAACAAATTCTGGGGAGGGTGTGGACAAAAGGAGCCCTCTTCCACTATTGGTGGGAATGTAAATTGATACAGTCACTATGGGGAACAGTAAGGAGTTTCCTTAAAAAAGCTAGAAATAGAATTACCCTCTGATCCAGCAATCCCACTTCTGGGCATATACCCAGAGAAAACCATAAATCAAAAAGGCACATTCACCACAATGTTCATTGCAGCACTATTTACAATAGCCAGGTAATGGAAGCAACCGAAATGCCCACAGACAGACGAATGGATAAAGATGTGGTACATATATAAAATGGAATATTACTCAGCCATAAAAAGGAATGAAACTGGGTCATTTGTAGAGACATCGATGGATTTAGAGACTGTCATACAGAATGAAGTAAGTCAGAAAGACGAAAACAAATATTGTATATTAATCCATATATGTGGAACCTAAAAATGGTATAGATGAACTGGTTTGCAGGGAAGAAGTAGAGACACAGAGGTAGAGAACAAACGTATGGACACCAAGTGTGGGAAGCCATGGGGTGGTGGTGGTGGGATGATTTGGAGATTGAGATTGAACTGTATACATGTATATGCATAAAATACATAACAAATAATAACCTGCTGTATAAAAAATAAATAAAATTAAAGTTCAAAATTTTAAAAAATAAAATTTAAAAATAAAACAGAAAAAAGTTCTTCCCTTCACACAGATGCATTTATATGAATGAATTATTTTCATGCTTATATCTATAAATACATAAAAGAGGAATAAAATCTAACTTGAACCATAAAAGAAAAAAAAAACCTGAACCCACCAGTTATACAGAGGAAAACCCAATCAGGGCACTTGCTCCAGCGGAAAACAATTCTGAAATTGGTCAGAGGTGGGGAATCATCTCCCATACAGCCAGCAACCCACACCCCACACAAGGAGCGTCCTCAGTGCAAAGCTGGGGGACCGTGCTGAGGCATCTGTGAGTAAACGTGAGCTGAGCCCCAGGCCAGCTGCTGCTGAACTGTTCCCACCCTTCCCAGGTAAAACAACTGAATATGTACAAGGGCTTGAAAGCCTAGAAGAAGGGCCACGGAACCACACAAGCGACAGCCCACAGGCCAACTTGGTGCCTGCAGGCCAGCCAGGATGGTCCTGGCCCCGGGCGCACTTCCAGAAGTTTTCCATTGCCCTGCCTGAGATACCCCTCCTGTCCCGGCCCCCACTGTTTTTTTCCTTCCTCACCTCTGTCCGGAGAGAGATTCCAGCCGAAGGTATGGGTGACACATCCTCTTCTTTATAGGTGGCAGCCTGGCAACTCCTGCAGAAATTTCAACAGAGCCCCACTCACACCGTGCCACCCACAAAACCATGGCCCCTCACTCCCTCCCACCAGCACAGCCCCGAGACTGCTGACGGGGCAGAGAATCTGGAGTCAGGCACAGCTTCATGGGCTATTGCTGCCTGGAGCACTGTTTATATTGACCTCAACCAGGCACACCTGGGGAGGGCCGGCCGGCAGGGTAAGGCTGCCCAGGTCAGCTAATCCACAACCCTCAGGGAATAACATTGTTTAAAATGGACCTCGCTAAGGCAGAATAGAAGTCAAGGAAAAAATGTACACAATGCAATTTGCAGCCCCGTAGATGAGTCTGGAGGTAATCACGTGACTTGTAGTAAGTCAGAAAGTGAAAGACGCATATCGTGTCATATCACTTATAGGTTTTACCTAAAAATGGATACCAGGGCAGATATTTCCACGGAGAAGGGCAATCACAGATTCATTAAAAAACTAATGGTTCACCAATGGAAAGGTGTGAGGATTGGTTTCATTACGATATCGGGGTTAACAGACATATACAAACACAGGGGACATATATAATCACCAAAGACCTACGGAATACCAAGAGAAGACTACTCAGCATTCTGTCATAACGTACATGGGAAAAGGATCCCAGGAAGAACAGACATCTGTATATGTGTAAAAGAACCACATCTTCCACACCTACAACAAGCCAAACATTGTAATCAAACTTGCTGTAATAAAAAATAAAATAATAAATTAAAAACACGAACAAGAAGTAGTGAGACAAACTTGAGGGGCTTTCTCCTGGCACATTCCATTCTAAATTCCAATCTAGAACAACCGACTTCCATTGAGGCTCTGTTGCCCTAGTAACCAGATTCGGTAAGGGAGAACTGCTGCCACCTTGTGGCCGTTTCACACAACAGCAGCTTTAATCCCAGCGCTAATGGTCAGTTGATATTCAAAATCATTGCCGGCCTGTAAATGACACCTGCCCTGAAAACAAATCCTGGGGTCACATATCGACCAAAAAATTCAAAGGACGTCCATATTTCAAAACGATCGTTTCAAAAGGCATATTTTACGAACATTAGTGTTCTGCTTCTATTTCTTTCTTTCTTTTTTGGTTAAAAAAACGGGAATGGAAAAAGGCATCCCTCAGAATGGGAGAAAATCGTTGCAAACGAATCAATGGACAAAGGTTTAATCTCCAATATATATAAACAGCTCATGCAGCTTAATATTAGAAAAACAAACAACGCAATACAAAAATGGGCAGAAGATCTAAAGAGACGTTTCTTCAAAGAAGACACCGAGATGGCCAAGACGCACATGAAAAGCTGCTCAAGAGCACTAATTATTAGAGAAATGCAAATCAAAAGTACAATGAGGTATCACCTCACACCTGTTAGAATCGGCATCATCAGAAAATCTACAAACAACAAATTCTGGGGAGGGTGTGGACAAAAGGAGCCCTCTTCCACTATTGGTGGGAATGTAAATTGATACAGTCACTATGGGGAACAGTAAGGAGTTTCCTTAAAAAAGCTAGAAATAGAATTACCCTCTGATCCAGCAATCCCACTTCTGGGCATATACCCAGAGAAAACCATAAATCAAAAAGGCACATTCACCACAATGTTCATTGCAGCACTATTTACAATAGCCAGGTAATGGAAGCAACCGAAATGCCCACAGACAGACGAATGGATAAAGATGTGGGACATATATAAAATCGAATATTACTCAGCCATAAAAAGGAATGAAACTGGGTCATTTGTAGAGACATCGATGGATCTAGAGACTGTCATACAGAATGAAGTAAGTCAGAAAGAGGAAAACAAATATTGTATATTAATGCATATATGGGGAACCTAAAAATGGTACAGATGAACTGGTTTGCAGGGAAGAAATAGAGACACAGAGGTAGAGAACAAACGTATGGACACCAAGTGTGGGAAGCCATGGGGTGGTGGTGGTGGGATGATTTGGAGATTGGGATTGAACTGTATACATGTATATGCATAAAATACATAACAAATAATAACCTGCTGTATAAAAAATAAATAGAATTAAAGTTCAAAATTTTAAAAAATAAAATTTAAAAATAAAACAGAAAAAAGTTCTTCCCTTCACACAGATGCATTTATATGAATGAATTATTTCCATGCTTATATCTATAAATACATAAAAGAGGAATAAAATCTAACTTGAACCATAAAGAAAAAAAAAACCTGAACCCACCAGTTATACAGAGGAAAACCCAATCAGGGCACTTGCTCCAGCGGAAAACAATTCTGAAATTGGTCAGAGGTGGGGAATCATCTCCCATACAGCCAGCAACCCACCCCCCACACAAGGAGCGTCCTCCTTGCAAAGCTGGGGAATCGTGCCGAGGCATCAGTGAGTAAACGTGAGCTGAGCCCCAGGCCAGCTGCTGCTGAACTGTTCCCACCCTTCCCAGGTAAAACACCTGAATATGTACAAGGGCTTGAAAGCCTAGAGGAAGGGCCACGGAACCACACAAGCGACAGCCCAAAGGCCAACTTGGTGCCTGCAGGCCAGCCAGGATGGTCCTGGCCCCGGGCGCTCTTCCAGAAGTTTTCCATTGCCCTGCCTGAGATACCCCTCCTGTCCCGGCCCCCACTGGTTTTTTCCTTCCTCACCTCTGTCCGGAGAGAAATTCCAGCGGAAGGTATGGGTGACACATCCTCTTCTTTATAGGTGGCAGCCTGGCAACTCCTGCAGAAAGGCCAGCAGAGCCCCACTCACACCGGGCCACCCACAAAGCCATGGCCCCTCACTCCCTCCCACCAGCACAGCCCCGAGACTGCTGACGGGGCAGAGAATCTGGAGTCAGGCACAGCTTCAGGGGCTATTGCTGCCTGGAGCACTGTTTATATTGACCTCAAGCAGGCACACCTGGGGAGGGCCGGCCGGCAGGGTAAGGCTGCCCAGGTCAGCTAATCCACAACCCTCAGGGAATCACATTGTTGAAAATGGACCTCGCTAAGGCAGAATAGAAGTTAAGGAAAAAAAGGACACAATGCCATTTGCAGCCCCGTAGATGAGTCTGGAGGTAATCACGTGACTTGTAGTAAGTCAGAAAGTGAAAGACACATATCGTGTCATATCACTTATAGGTGTTACCTAAAAATGGATACCAGGGCAGATATTTCCACGGAGAAGGGCAATCACAGATTCATTAAAAAACTTATGGTTCACCAATGGAAAGTTGTGAGGATTGGTTTCATTACGATATCGGGGTTAACAGACATATACAAACACAGGGGACATATATAATCACCAAAGACCTACGGAATACCAAGAGAAGACTACTCAACATTCTGTCATAACGTACATGGGAAAAGGATCCCAGGAAGAACAGACATCTGTATATGTGTAAAAGAACCACATCTTCCACACCTACAACAAGCCAAACATTGTAATCAAACTTGCTGTAATACAAAATAAAAAAATAAATTAAAAACACGAACAAGAAGTAGTGAGACAAACTTGAGGGGCTTTCTCCTGGCACATTCCATTCTAAATTCCAATCTAGAACACGACTTCCATTGAGGCTCTGTTGCCCTAGTAACCAGATTCGGTAAGGGAGAACTGCTGCCACCTTGTGGCCGTTTCACACAACAGCAGCTTTAATCCCAGCGCTAATGGTCAGTTGATATTCAAAATCATTGCCGGCCTGTAAATGACACCTGCCCTGAAAACAAATCCTGGGGTCACATATCGACCAAAAAATTCAAAGGACGTCCATATTTCAAAACGACCGTTTCAAAAGGCATATTTTACGCACATTAGTGTTCTGCTTCTATTTCTTTCTTTCTTTTTTGGTTAAAAAAAACGGGAATGGAAAAAGGCATCCCTCAGAATGGGAGAAAATCGTTGCAAACGAATCGATGCAAAAGATTTAATCTCCAATATATATAAACAGCTCATGCAGATTAATATTAGAAAAACAAACAACCCAATACAAATTGGGCAGAAGATCTAAAGAGACGTTTCTTCAAAGAAGACACCGAGATGGCCAAGACGCACATGAAAAGCTGCTCAAGAGCACTAATTATTAGAGAAATGCAAATCAAAAGTACAATGAGGTATCACCTCACACCTGTTAGAATCGGGATCATCAGAAAATCTACAAACAACAAATTCTGGGGAGGGTGTGGACAAAAGGAGCCCTCTTCCACTATTGGTGGGAATGTAAATTGATACAGTCACTATGGGGAACAGTAAGGAGTTTCCTTAAAAAAGCTAGAAATAGAATTACCCTCTGATCCAGCAATCCCACTTCTGGGCATATACCCAGAGAAAACCATAAATCAAAAAGGCACATTCACCACAATGTTCATTGCAGCACTATTTACAATAGCCAGGTAATGGAAGCAACCGAAATGCCCACAGACAGACGAATGGATAAAGATGTGGTACATATATAAAATGGAATATTACTCAGCCATAAAAAGGAATGAAACTGGGTCATTTGTAGAGACATCGATGGATTTAGAGACTGTCATACAGAATGAAGTAAGTCAGAAAGACGAAAACAAATATTGTATATTAATGCATTTTTGTGGAACCTAAAAATGGTATAGATGAACTGGTTTGCAGGGAAGAAGTAGAGACACAGAGGTAGAGAACAAACGTATGGACACCAAGGGTGGGAAGCCATGGGGTGGTGGTGGTGGGATGATTTGGAGATTGAGATTGAACTGTATACATGTATATGCATAAAATACATAACAAATAATAACCTGCTGTATAAAAAATAAATAAAATTAAAGTTCAAAATTTTAAAAAATAAAATTTAAAAATAAAACAGAAAAAAGTTCTTCCCTTCACACAGATGCATTTATATGAATGAATTATTTTCATGCTTATATCTATAAATACATAAAAGAGGAATAAAATCTAACTTGAACCATAAAAGAAAAAAAAAACCTGAACCCACCAGTTATACAGAGGAAAACCCAATCAGGGCACTTGCTCCAGCGGAAAA
The DNA here is from genome assembly GCF_964165515.1 of Mesoplodon bidens. NCBI lineage: Eukaryota > Metazoa > Chordata > Mammalia > Artiodactyla > Ziphiidae > Mesoplodon > Mesoplodon bidens. The sequence goes on from NW_027672388.1 coordinate 315,794, forward strand.
CAATTCTGAAATTGGTCAGAGGTGGGGAATCATCTCCCATACAGCCAGCAACCCACACCCCACACAAGGAGCGTCCTCAGTGCAAAGCTGGGGGACCGTGCTGAGGCATCTGTGAGTAAACGTGAGCTGAGCCCCAGGCCAGCTGCTGCTGAACTGTTCCCACCCTTCCCAGGTAAAACAACTGAATATGTACAAGGGCTTGAAAGCCTAGAGGAAGGGCCACGGAACCACACAAGCGACAGCCCACAGGCCAACTTGGTGCCTGCAGGCCAGCCAGGATGGTCCTGGCCCCGGGCGCACTTCCAGAAGTTTTCCATTGCCCTGCCTGAGATACCCCTCCTGTCCCGGCCCCCACTGTTTTTTTCCTTCCTCACCTCTGTCCGGAGAGAGATTCCAGCCGAAGGTATGGGTGACACATCCTCTTCTTTATAGGTGGCAGCCTGGCAACTCCTGCAGAAATTTCAACAGAGCCCCACTCACACCGTGCCACCCACAAAACCATGGCCCCTCACTCCCTCCCACCAGCACAGCCCCGAGACTGCTGACGGGGCAGAGAATCTGGAGTCAGGCACAGCTTCATGGGCTATTGCTGCCTGGAGCACTGTTTATATTGACCTCAACCAGGCACACCTGGGGAGGGCCGGCCGGCAGGGTAAGGCTGCCCAGGTCAGCTAATCCACAACCCTCAGGGAATAACATTGTTTAAAATGGACCTCGCTAAGGCAGAATAGAAGTCAAGGAAAAAATGTACACAATGCAATTTGCAGCCCCGTAGATGAGTCTGGAGGTAATCACGTGACTTGTAGTAAGTCAGAAAGTGAAAGACGCATATCGTGTCATATCACTTATAGGTTTTACCTAAAAATGGATACCAGGGCAGATATTTCCACGGAGAAGGGCAATCACAGATTCATTAAAAAACTAATGGTTCACCAATGGAAAGGTGTGAGGATTGGTTTCATTACGATATCGGGGTTAACAGACATATACAAACACAGGGGACATATATAATCACCAAAGACCTACGGAATACCAAGAGAAGACTACTCAGCATTCTGTCATAACGTACATGGGAAAAGGATCCCAGGAAGAACAGACATCTGTATATGTGTAAAAGAACCACATCTTCCACACCTACAACAAGCCAAACATTGTAATCAAACTTGCTGTAATAAAAAATAAAATAATAAATTAAAAACACGAACAAGAAGTAGTGAGACAAACTTGAGGGGCTTTCTCCTGGCACATTCCATTCTAAATTCCAATCTAGAACAACCGACTTCCATTGAGGCTCTGTTGCCCTAGTAACCAGATTCGGTAAGGGAGAACTGCTGCCACCTTGTGGCCGTTTCACACAACAGCAGCTTTAATCCCAGCGCTAATGGTCAGTTGATATTCAAAATCATTGCCGGCCTGTAAATGACACCTGCCCTGAAAACAAATCCTGGGGTCACATATCGACCAAAAAATTCAAAGGACGTCCATATTTCAAAACGATCGTTTCAAAAGGCATATTTTACGAACATTAGTGTTCTGCTTCTATTTCTTTCTTTCTTTTTTGGTTAAAAAAACGGGAATGGAAAAAGGCATCCCTCAGAATGGGAGAAAATCGTTGCAAACGAATCAATGGACAAAGGTTTAATCTCCAATATATATAAACAGCTCATGCAGCTTAATATTAGAAAAACAAACAACGCAATACAAAAATGGGCAGAAGATCTAAAGAGACGTTTCTTCAAAGAAGACACCGAGATGGCCAAGACGCACATGAAAAGCTGCTCAAGAGCACTAATTATTAGAGAAATGCAAATCAAAAGTACAATGAGGTATCACCTCACACCTGTTAGAATCGGCATCATCAGAAAATCTACAAACAACAAATTCTGGGGAGGGTGTGGACAAAAGGAGCCCTCTTCCACTATTGGTGGGAATGTAAATTGATACAGTCACTATGGGGAACAGTAAGGAGTTTCCTTAAAAATGCTAGAAATAGAATTACCCTCTGATCCAGCAATCCCACTTCTGGGCATATACCCAGAGAAAACCATAAATCAAAAAGGCACATTCACCACAATGTTCATTGCAGCACTATTTACAATAGCCAGGTAATGGAAGCAACCGAAATGCCCACAGACAGACGAATGGATAAAGATGTGGGACATATATAAAATCGAATATTACTCAGCCATAAAAAGGAATGAAACTGGGTCATTTGTAGAGACATCGATGGATCTAGAGACTGTCATACAGAATGAAGTAAGTCAGAAAGAGGAAAACAAATATTGTATATTAATGCATATATGGGGAACCTAAAAATGGTACAGATGAACTGGTTTGCAGGGAAGAAATAGAGACACAGAGGTAGAGAACAAACGTATGGACACCAAGTGTGGGAAGCCATGGGGTGGTGGTGGTGGGATGATTTGGAGATTGGGATTGAACTGTATACATGTATATGCATAAAATACATAACAAATAATAACCTGCTGTATAAAAAATAAATAGAATTAAAGTTCAAAATTTTAAAAAATAAAATTTAAAAATAAAACAGAAAAAAGTTCTTCCCTTCACACAGATGCATTTATATGAATGAATTATTTCCATGCTTATATCTATAAATACATAAAAGAGGAATAAAATCTAACTTGAACCATAAAGAAAAAAAAAACCTGAACCCACCAGTTATACAGAGGAAAACCCAATCAGGGCACTTGCTCCAGCGGAAAACAATTCTGAAATTGGTCAGAGGTGGGGAATCATCTCCCATACAGCCAGCAACCCACCCCCCACACAAGGAGCGTCCTCATTGCAAAGCTGGGGAATCGTGCCGAGGCATCAGTGAGTAAACGTGAGCTGAGCCCCAGGCCAGCTGCTGCTGAACTGTTCCCACCCTTCCCAGGTAAAACACCTGAATATGTACAAGGGCTTGAAAGCCTAGAGGAAGGGCCACGGAACCACACAAGCGACAGCCCAAAGGCCAACTTGGTGCCTGCAGGCCAGCCAGGATGGTCCTGGCCCCGGGCGCTCTTCCAGAAGTTTTCCATTGCCCTGCCTGAGATACCCCTCCTGTCCCGGCCCCCACTGGTTTTTTCCTTCCTCACCTCTGTCCGGAGAGAAATTCCAGCGGAAGGTATGGGTGACACATCCTCTTCTTTATAGGTGGCAGCCTGGCAACTCCTGCAGAAAGGCCAGCAGAGCCCCACTCACACCGGGCCACCCACAAAGCCATGGCCCCTCACTCCCTCCCACCAGCACAGCCCCGAGACTGCTGACGGGGCAGAGAATCTGGAGTCAGGCACAGCTTCAGGGGCTATTGCTGCCTGGAGCACTGTTTATATTGACCTCAAGCAGGCACACCTGGGGAGGGCCGGCCGGCAGGGTAAGGCTGCCCAGGTCAGCTAATCCACAACCCTCAGGGAATCACATTGTTGAAAATGGACCTCGCTAAGGCAGAATAGAAGTTAAGGAAAAAAAGGACACAATGCCATTTGCAGCCCCGTAGATGAGTCTGGAGGTAATCACGTGACTTGTAGTAAGTCAGAAAGTGAAAGACACATATCGTGTCATATCACTTATAGGTGTTACCTAAAAATGGATACCAGGGCAGATATTTCCACGGAGAAGGGCAATCACAGATTCATTAAAAAACTTATGGTTCACCAATGGAAAGTTGTGAGGATTGGTTTCATTACGATATCGGGGTTAACAGACATATACAAACACAGGGGACATATATAATCACCAAAGACCTACGGAATACCAAGAGAAGACTACTCAACATTCTGTCATAACGTACATGGGAAAAGGATCCCAGGAAGAACAGACATCTGTATATGTGTAAAAGAACCACATCTTCCACACCTACAACAAGCCAAACATTGTAATCAAACTTGCTGTAATACAAAATAAAAAAATAAATTAAAAACACGAACAAGAAGTAGTGAGACAAACTTGAGGGGCTTTCTCCTGGCACATTCCATTCTAAATTCCAATCTAGAACACGACTTCCATTGAGGCTCTGTTGCCCTAGTAACCAGATTCGGTAAGGGAGAACTGCTGCCACCTTGTGGCCGTTTCACACAACAGCAGCTTTAATCCCAGCGCTAATGGTCAGTTGATATTCAAAATCATTGCCGGCCTGTAAATGACACCTGCCCTGAAAACAAATCCTGGGGTCACATATCGACCAAAAAATTCAAAGGACGTCCATATTTCAAAACGACCGTTTCAAAAGGCATATTTTACGCACATTAGTGTTCTGCTTCTATTTCTTTCTTTCTTTTTTGGTTAAAAAAAACGGGAATGGAAAAAGGCATCCCTCAGAATGGGAGAAAATCGTTGCAAACGAATCGATGCAAAAGATTTAATCTCCAATATATATAAACAGCTCATGCAGATTAATATTAGAAAAACAAACAACCCAATACAAATTGGGCAGAAGATCTAAAGAGACGTTTCTTCAAAGAAGACACCGAGATGGCCAAGACGCACATGAAAAGCTGCTCAAGAGCACTAATTATTAGAGAAATGCAAATCAAAAGTACAATGAGGTATCACCTCACACCTGTTAGAATCGGCATCATCAGAAAATCTACAAACAACAAATTCTGGGGAGGGTGTGGACAAAAGGAGCCCTCTTCCACTATTGGTGGGAATGTAAATTGATACAGTCACTATGGGGAACAGTAAGGAGTTTCCTTAAAAAAGCTAGAAATAGAATTACCCTCTGATCCAGCAATCCCACTTCTGGGCATATACCCAGAGAAAACCATAAATCAAAAAGGCACATTCACCACAATGTTCATTGCAGCACTATTTACAATAGCCAGGTAATGGAAGCAACCGAAATGCCCACAGACAGACGAATGGATAAAGATGTGGTACATATATAAAATGGAATATTACTCAGCCATAAAAAGGAATGAAACTGGGTCATTTGTAGAGACATCGATGGATTTAGAGACTGTCATACAGAATGAAGTAAGTCAGAAAGACGAAAACAAATATTGTATATTAATGCATTTTTGTGGAACCTAAAAATGGTATAGATGAACTGGTTTGCAGGGAAGAAGTAGAGACACAGAGGTAGAGAACAAACGTATGGACACCAAGGGTGGGAAGCCATGGGGTGGTGGTGGTGGGATGATTTGGAGATTGAGATTGAACTGTATACATGTATATGCATAAAATACATAACAAATAATAACCTGCTGTATAAAAAATAAATAAAATTAAAGTTCAAAATTTTAAAAAATAAAATTTAAAAATAAAACAGAAAAAAGTTCTTCCCTTCACACAGATGCATTTATATGAATGAATTATTTTCATGCTTATATCTATAAATACATAAAAGAGGAATAAAATCTAACTTGAACCATAAAAGAAAAAAAAAACCTGAACCCACCAGTTATACAGAGGAAAACCCAATCAGGGCACTTGCTCCAGCGGAAAACAATTCTGAAATTGGTCAGAGGTGGGGAATCATCTCCCATACAGCCAGCAACCCACACCCCACACAAGGAGCGTCCTCAGTGCAAAGCTGGGGGACCGTGCTGAGGCATCTGTGAGTAAACGTGAGCTGAGCCCCAGGCCAGCTGCTGCTGAACTGTTCCCACCCTTCCCAGGTAAAACAACTGAATATGTACAAGGGCTTGAAAGCCTAGAGGAAGGGCCACGGAACCACACAAGCGACAGCCCACAGGCCAACTTGGTGCCTGCAGGCCAGCCAGGATGGTCCTGGCCCCGGGCGCACTTCCAGAAGTTTTCCATTGCCCTGCCTGAGATACCCCTCCTGTCCCGGCCCCCACTGTTTTTTTCCTTCCTCACCTCTGTCCGGAGAGAGATTCCAGCCGAAGGTATGGGTGACACATCCTCTTCTTTATAGGTGGCAGCCTGGCAACTCCTGCAGAAATTTCAACAGAGCCCCACTCACACCGTGCCACCCACAAAACCATGGCCCCTCACTCCCTCCCACCAGCACAGCCCCGAGACTGCTGACGGGGCAGAGAATCTGGAGTCAGGCACAGCTTCATGGGCTATTGCTGCCTGGAGCACTGTTTATATTGACCTCAACCAGGCACACCTGGGGAGGGCCGGCCGGCAGGGTAAGGCTGCCCAGGTCAGCTAATCCACAACCCTCAGGGAATAACATTGTTTAAAATGGACCTCGCTAAGGCAGAATAGAAGTCAAGGAAAAAATGTACACAATGCAATTTGCAGCCCCGTAGATGAGTCTGGAGGTAATCACGTGACTTGTAGTAAGTCAGAAAGTGAAAGACGCATATCGTGTCATATCACTTATAGGTTTTACCTAAAAATGGATACCAGGGCAGATATTTCCACGGAGAAGGGCAATCACAGATTCATTAAAAAACTAATGGTTCACCAATGGAAAGGTGTGAGGATTGGTTTCATTACGATATCGGGGTTAACAGACATATACAAACACAGGGGACATATATAATCACCAAAGACCTACGGAATACCAAGAGAAGACTACTCAGCATTCTGTCATAACGTACATGGGAAAAGGATCCCAGGAAGAACAGACATCTGTATATGTGTAAAAGAACCACATCTTCCACACCTACAACAAGCCAAACATTGTAATCAAACTTGCTGTAATAAAAAATAAAATAATAAATTAAAAACACGAACAAGAAGTAGTGAGACAAACTTGAGGGGCTTTCTCCTGGCACATTCCATTCTAAATTCCAATCTAGAACAACCGACTTCCATTGAGGCTCTGTTGCCCTAGTAACCAGATTCGGTAAGGGAGAACTGCTGCCACCTTGTGGCCGTTTCACACAACAGCAGCTTTAATCCCAGCGCTAATGGTCAGTTGATATTCAAAATCATTGCCGGCCTGTAAATGACACCTGCCCTGAAAACAAATCCTGGGGTCACATATCGACCAAAAAATTCAAAGGACGTCCATATTTCAAAACGATCGTTTCAAAAGGCATATTTTACGAACATTAGTGTTCTGCTTCTATTTCTTTCTTTCTTTTTTGGTTAAAAAAACGGGAATGGAAAAAGGCATCCCTCAGAATGGGAGAAAATCGTTGCAAACGAATCAATGGACAAAGGTTTAATCTCCAATATATATAAACAGCTCATGCAGCTTAATATTAGAAAAACAAACAACGCAATACAAAAATGGGCAGAAGATCTAAAGAGACGTTTCTTCAAAGAAGACACCGAGATGGCCAAGACGCACATGAAAAGCTGCTCAAGAGCACTAATTATTAGAGAAATGCAAATCAAAAGTACAATGAGGTATCACCTCACACCTGTTAGAATCGGCATCATCAGAAAATCTACAAACAACAAATTCTGGGGAGGGTGTGGACAAAAGGAGCCCTCTTCCACTATTGGTGGGAATGTAAATTGATACAGTCACTATGGGGAACAGTAAGGAGTTTCCTTAAAAATGCTAGAAATAGAATTACCCTCTGATCCAGCAATCCCACTTCTGGGCATATACCCAGAGAAAACCATAAATCAAAAAGGCACATTCACCACAATGTTCATTGCAGCACTATTTACAATAGCCAGGTAATGGAAGCAACCGAAATGCCCACAGACAGACGAATGGATAAAGATGTGGGACATATATAAAATCGAATATTACTCAGCCATAAAAAGGAATGAAACTGGGTCATTTGTAGAGACATCGATGGATCTAGAGACTGTCATACAGAATGAAGTAAGTCAGAAAGAGGAAAACAAATATTGTATATTAATGCATATATGGGGAACCTAAAAATGGTACAGATGAACTGGTTTGCAGGGAAGAAATAGAGACACAGAGGTAGAGAACAAACGTATGGACACCAAGTGTGGGAAGCCATGGGGTGGTGGTGGTGGGATGATTTGGAGATTGGGATTGAACTGTATACATGTATATGCATAAAATACATAACAAATAATAACCTGCTGTATAAAAAATAAATAGAATTAAAGTTCAAAATTTTAAAAAATAAAATTTAAAAATAAAACAGAAAAAAGTTCTTCCCTTCACACAGATGCATTTATATGAATGAATTATTTCCATGCTTATATCTATAAATACATAAAAGAGGAATAAAATCTAACTTGAACCATAAAGAAAAAAAAAACCTGAACCCACCAGTTATACAGAGGAAAACCCAATCAGGGCACTTGCTCCAGCGGAAAACAATTCTGAAATTGGTCAGAGGTGGGGAATCATCTCCCATACAGCCAGCAACCCACCCCCCACACAAGGAGCGTCCTCATTGCAAAGCTGGGGAATCGTGCCGAGGCATCAGTGAGTAAACGTGAGCTGAGCCCCAGGCCAGCTGCTGCTGAACTGTTCCCACCCTTCCCAGGTAAAACACCTGAATATGTACAAGGGCTTGAAAGCCTAGAGGAAGGGCCACGGAACCACACAAGCGACAGCCCAAAGGCCAACTTGGTGCCTGCAGGCCAGCCAGGATGGTCCTGGCCCCGGGCGCTCTTCCAGAAGTTTTCCATTGCCCTGCCTGAGATACCCCTCCTGTCCCGGCCCCCACTGGTTTTTTCCTTCCTCACCTCTGTCCGGAGAGAAATTCCAGCGGAAGGTATGGGTGACACATCCTCTTCTTTATAGGTGGCAGCCTGGCAACTCCTGCAGAAAGGCCAGCAGAGCCCCACTCACACCGGGCCACCCACAAAGCCATGGCCCCTCACTCCCTCCCACCAGCACAGCCCCGAGACTGCTGACGGGGCAGAGAATCTGGAGTCAGGCACAGCTTCAGGGGCTATTGCTGCCTGGAGCACTGTTTATATTGACCTCAAGCAGGCACACCTGGGGAGGGCCGGCCGGCAGGGTAAGGCTGCCCAGGTCAGCTAATCCACAACCCTCAGGGAATCACATTGTTGAAAATGGACCTCGCTAAGGCAGAATAGAAGTTAAGGAAAAAAAGGACACAATGCCATTTGCAGCCCCGTAGATGAGTCTGGAGGTAATCACGTGACTTGTAGTAAGTCAGAAAGTGAAAGACACATATCGTGTCATATCACTTATAGGTGTTACCTAAAAATGGATACCAGGGCAGATATTTCCACGGAGAAGGGCAATCACAGATTCATTAAAAAACTTATGGTTCACCAATGGAAAGTTGTGAGGATTGGTTTCATTACGATATCGGGGTTAACAGACATATACAAACACAGGGGACATATATAATCACCAAAGACCTACGGAATACCAAGAGAAGACTACTCAACATTCTGTCATAACGTACATGGGAAAAGGATCCCAGGAAGAACAGACATCTGTATATGTGTAAAAGAACCACATCTTCCACACCTACAACAAGCCAAACATTGTAATCAAACTTGCTGTAATACAAAATAAAAAAATAAATTAAAAACACGAACAAGAAGTAGTGAGACAAACTTGAGGGGCTTTCTCCTGGCACATTCCATTCTAAATTCCAATCTAGAACACGACTTCCATTGAGGCTCTGTTGCCCTAGTAACCAGATTCGGTAAGGGAGAACTGCTGCCACCTTGTGGCCGTTTCACACAACAGCAGCTTTAATCCCAGCGCTAATGGTCAGTTGATATTCAAAATCATTGCCGGCCTGTAAATGACACCTGCCCTGAAAACAAATCCTGGGGTCACATATCGACCAAAAAATTCAAAGGACGTCCATATTTCAAAACGACCGTTTCAAAAGGCATATTTTACGCACATTAGTGTTCTGCTTCTATTTCTTTCTTTCTTTTTTGGTTAAAAAAAACGGGAATGGAAAAAGGCATCCCTCAGAATGGGAGAAAATCGTTGCAAACGAATCGATGCAAAAGATTTAATCTCCAATATATATAAACAGCTCATGCAGATTAATATTAGAAAAACAAACAACCCAATACAAATTGGGCAGAAGATCTAAAGAGACGTTTCTTCAAAGAAGACACCGAGATGGCCAAGACGCACATGAAAAGCTGCTCAAGAGCACTAATTATTAGAGAAATGCAAATCAAAAGTACAATGAGGTATCACCTCACACCTGTTAGAATCGGCATCATCAGAAAATCTACAAACAACAAATTCTGGGGAGGGTGTGGACAAAAGGAGCCCTCTTCCACTATTGGTGGGAATGTAAATTGATACAGTCACTATGGGGAACAGTAAGGAGTTTCCTTAAAAAAGCTAGAAATAGAATTACCCTCTGATCCAGCAATCCCACTTCTGGGCATATACCCAGAGAAAACCATAAATCAAAAAGGCACATTCACCACAATGTTCATTGCAGCACTATTTACAATAGCCAGGTAATGGAAGCAACCGAAATGCCCACAGACAGACGAATGGATAAAGATGTGGTACATATATAAAATGGAATATTACTCAGCCATAAAAAGGAATGAAACTGGGTCATTTGTAGAGACATCGATGGATTTAGAGACTGTCATACAGAATGAAGTAAGTCAGAAAGACGAAAACAAATATTGTATATTAATGCATTTTTGTGGAACCTAAAAATGGTATAGATGAACTGGTTTGCAGGGAAGAAGTAGAGACACAGAGGTAGAGAACAAACGTATGGACACCAAGGGTGGGAAGCCATGGGGTGGTGGTGGTGGGATGATTTGGAGATTGAGATTGAACTGTATACATGTATATGCATAAAATACATAACAAATAATAACCTGCTGTATAAAAAATAAATAAAATTAAAGTTCAAAATTTTAAAAAATAAAATTTAAAAATAAAACAGAAAAAAGTTCTTCCCTTCACACAGATGCATTTATATGAATGAATTATTTTCATGCTTATATCTATAAATACATAAAAGAGGAATAAAATCTAACTTGAACCATAAAAGAAAAAAAAAACCTGAACCCACCAGTTATACAGAGGAAAACCCAATCAGGGCACTTGCTCCAGCGGAAAACAATTCTGAAATTGGTCAGAGGTGGGGAATCATCTCCCATACAGCCAGCAACCCACACCCCACACAAGGAGCGTCCTCAGTGCAAAGCTGGGGGACCGTGCTGAGGCATCTGTGAGTAAACGTGAGCTGAGCCCCAGGCCAGCTGCTGCTGAACTGTTCCCACCCTTCCCAGGTAAAACAACTGAATATGTACAAGGGCTTGAAAGCCTAGAGGAAGGGCCACGGAACCACACAAGCGACAGCCCACAGGCCAACTTGGTGCCTGCAGGCCAGCCAGGATGGTCCTGGCCCCGGGCGCACTTCCAGAAGTTTTCCATTGCCCTGCCTGAGATACCCCTCCTGTCCCGGCCCCCACTGTTTTTTTCCTTCCTCACCTCTGTCCGGAGAGAGATTCCAGCCGAAGGTATGGGTGACACATCCTCTTCTTTATAGGTGGCAGCCTGGCAACTCCTGCAGAAATTTCAACAGAGCCCCACTCACACCGTGCCACCCACAAAACCATGGCCCCTCACTCCCTCCCACCAGCACAGCCCCGAGACTGCTGACGGGGCCGTGAATCTGGAGTCAGGCACAGCTTCATGGGCTATTGCTGCCTGGAGCACTGTTTATATTGACCTCAACCAGGCACACCTGGGGAGGGCCGGCCGGCAGGGTAAGGCTGCCCAGGTCAGCTAATCCACAACCCTCAGGGAATAACATTGTTTAAAATGGACCTCGCTAAGGCAGAATAGAAGTCAAGGAAAAAATGTACACAATGCAATTTGCAGCCCCGTAGATGAGTCTGGAGGTAATCACGTGACTTGTAGTAAGTCAGAAAGTGAAAGACGCATATCGTGTCATATCACTTATAGGTTTTACCTAAAAATGGATACCAGGGCAGATATTTCCACGGAGAAGGGCAATCACAGATTCATTAAAAAACTAATGGTTCACCAATGGAAAGGTGTGAGGATTGGTTTCATTACGATATCGGGGTTAACAGACATATACAAACACAGGGGACATATATAATCACCAAAGACCTACGGAATACCAAGAGAAGACTACTCAGCATTCTGTCATAACGTACATGGGAAAAGGATCCCAGGAAGAACAGACATCTGTATATGTGTAAAAGAACCACATCTTCCACACCTACAACAAGCCAAACATTGTAATCAAACTTGCTGTAATAAAAAATAAAATAATAAATTAAAAACACGAACAAGAAGTAGTGAGACAAACTTGAGGGGCTTTCTCCTGGCACATTCCATTCTAAATTCCAATCTAGAACAACCGACTTCCATTGAGGCTCTGTTGCCCTAGTAACCAGATTCGGTAAGGGAGAACTGCTGCCACCTTGTGGCCGTTTCACACAACAGCAGCTTTAATCCCAGCGCTAATGGTCAGTTGATATTCAAAATCATTGCCGGCCTGTAAATGACACCTGCCCTGAAAACAAATCCTGGGGTCACATATCGACCAAAAAATTCAAAGGACGTCCATATTTCAAAACGATCGTTTCAAAAGGCATATTTTACGAACATTAGTGTTCTGCTTCTATTTCTTTCTTTCTTTTTTGGTTAAAAAAACGGGAATGGAAAAAGGCATCCCTCAGAATGGGAGAAAATCGTTGCAAACGAATCAATGGACAAAGGTTTAATCTCCAATATATATAAACAGCTCATGCAGCTTAATATTAGAAAAACAAACAACGCAATACAAAAATGGGCAGAAGATCTAAAGAGACGTTTCTTCAAAGAAGACACCGAGATGGCCAAGACGCACATGAAAAGCTGCTCAAGAGCACTAATTATTAGAGAAATGCAAATCAAAAGTACAATGAGGTATCACCTCACACCTGTTAGAATCGGCATCATCAGAAAATCTACAAACAACAAATTCTGGGGAGGGTGTGGACAAAAGGAGCCCTCTTCCACTATTGGTGGGAATGTAAATTGATACAGTCACTATGGGGAACAGTAAGGAGTTTCCTTAAAAATGCTAGAAATAGAATTACCCTCTGATCCAGCAATCCCACTTCTGGGCATATACCCAGAGAAAACCATAAATCAAAAAGGCACATTCACCACAATGTTCATTGCAGCACTATTTACAATAGCCAGGTAATGGAAGCAACCGAAATGCCCACAGACAGACGAATGGATAAAGATGTGGGACATATATAAAATCGAATATTACTCAGCCATAAAAAGGAATGAAACTGGGTCATTTGTAGAGACATCGATGGATCTAGAGACTGTCATACAGAATGAAGTAAGTCAGAAAGAGGAAAACAAATATTGTATATTAATGCATATATGGGGAACCTAAAAATGGTACAGATGAACTGGTTTGCAGGGAAGAAATAGAGACACAGAGGTAGAGAACAAACGTATGGACACCAAGTGTGGGAAGCCATGGGGTGGTGGTGGTGGGATGATTTGGAGATTGGGATTGAACTGTATACATGTATATGCATAAAATACATAACAAATAATAACCTGCTGTATAAAAAATAAATAGAATTAAAGTTCAAAATTTTAAAAAATAAAATTTAAAAATAAAACAGAAAAAAGTTCTTCCCTTCACACAGATGCATTTATATGAATGAATTATTTCCATGCTTATATCTATAAATACATAAAAGAGGAATAAAATCTAACTTGAACCATAAAGAAAAAAAAAACCTGAACCCACCAGTTATACAGAGGAAAACCCAATCAGGGCACTTGCTCCAGCGGAAAACAATTCTGAAATTGGTCAGAGGTGGGGAATCATCTCCCATACAGCCAGCAACCCACCCCCCACACAAGGAGTGTCCTCATTGCAAAGCTGGGGAATCGTGCCGAGGCATCAGTGAGTAAACGTGAGCTGAGCCCCAGGCCAGCTGCTGCTGAACTGTTCCCACCCTTCCCAGGTAAAACACCTGAATATGTACAAGGGCTTGAAAGCCTAGAGGAAGGGCCACGGAACCACACAAGCGACAGCCCACAGGCCAACTTGGTGCCTGCAGGCCAGCCAGGATGGTCCTGGCCCCGGGCGCTCTTCCAGAAGTTTTCCATTGCCCTGCCTGAGATACCCCTCCTGTCCCGGCCCCCACTGGTTTTTTCCTTCCTCACCTCTGTCCGGAGAGAAATTCCAGCGGAAGGTATGGGTGACACATCCTCTTCTTTATAGGTGGCAGCCTGGCAACTCCTGCAGAAAGGCCAGCAGAGCCCCACTCACACCGGGCCACCCACAAAGCCATGGCCCCTCACTCCCTCCCACCAGCACAGCCCCGAGACTGCTGACGGGGCAGAGAATCTGGAGTCAGGCACAGCTTCAGGGGCTATTGCTGCCTGGAGCACTGTTTATATTGACCTCAAGCAGGCACACCTGGGGAGGGCCGGCCGGCAGGGTAAGGCTGCCCAGGTCAGCTAATCCACAACCCTCAGGGAATCACATTGTTGAAAATGGACCTCGCTAAGGCAGAATAGAAGTTAAGGAAAAAAAGGACACAATGCCATTTGCAGCCCCGTAGATGAGTCTGGAGGTAATCACGTGACTTGTAGTAAGTCAGAAAGTGAAAGACACATATCGTGTCATATCACTTATAGGTGTTACCTAAAAATGGATACCAGGGCAGATATTTCCACGGAGAAGGGCAATCACAGATTCATTAAAAAACTTATGGTTCACCAATGGAAAGTTGTGAGGATTGGTTTCATTACGATATCGGGGTTAACAGACATATACAAACACAGGGGACATATATAATCACCAAAGACCTACGGAATACCAAGAGAAGACTACTCAACATTCTGTCATAACGTACATGGGAAAAGGATCCCAGGAAGAACAGACATCTGTATATGTGTAAAAGAACCACATCTTCCACACCTACAACAAGCCAAACATTGTAATCAAACTTGCTGTAATACAAAATAAAAAAATAAATTAAAAACACGAACAAGAAGTAGTGAGACCAACTTGAGGGGCTTTCTCCTGGCACATTCCATTCTAAATTCCAATCTAGAACACGACTTCCATTGAGGCTCTGTTGCCCTAGTAACCAGATTCGGTAAGGGAGAACTGCTGCCACCTTGTGGCCGTTTCACACAACAGCAGCTTTAATCCCAGCGCTAATGGTCAGTTGATATTCAAAATCATTGCCGGCCTGTAAATGACACCTGCCCTGAAAACAAATCCTGGGGTCACATATCGACCAAAAAATTCAAAGGACGTCCATATTTCAAAACGACCGTTTCAAAAGGCATATTTTACGCACATTAGTGTTCTGCTTCTATTTCTTTCTTTCTTTTTTGGTTAAAAAAAACGGGAATGGAAAAAGGCATCCCTCAGAATGGGAGATAATCGTTGCAAACGAATCGATGCAAAAGATTTAATCTCCAATATATATAAACAGCTCATGCAGATTAATATTAGAAAAACAAACAACCCAATACAAATTGGGCAGAAGATCTAAAGAGACGTTTCTTCAAAGAAGACACCGAGATGGCCAAGACGCACATGAAAAGCTGCTCAAGAGCACTAATTATTAGAGAAATGCAAATCAAAAGTACAATGAGGTATCACCTCACACCTGTTAGAATCGGCATCATCAGAAAATCTACAAACAACAAATTCTGGGGAGGGTGTGGACAAAAGGAGCCCTCTTCCACTATTGGTGGGAATGTAAATTGATACAGTCACTATGGGGAACAGTAAGGAGTTTCCTTAAAAAAGCTAGAAATAGAATTACCCTCTGATCCAGCAATCCCACTTCTGGGCATATACCCAGAGAAAACCATAAATCAAAAAGGCACATTCACCACAATGTTCATTGCAGCACTATTTACAATAGCCAGGTAATGGAAGCAACCGAAATGCCCACAGACAGACGAATGGATAAAGATGTGGTACATATATAAAATGGAATATTACTCAGCCATAAAAAGGAATGAAACTGGGTCATTTGTAGAGACATCGATGGATTTAGAGACTGTCATACAGAATGAAGTAAGTCAGAAAGACGAAAACAAATATTGTATATTAATGCATATATGTGGAACCTAAAAATGGTATAGATGAACTGGTTTGCAGGGAAGAAGTAGAGACACAGAGGTAGAGAACAAACGTATGGACACCAAGTGTGGGAAGCCATGGGGTGGTGGTGGTGGGATGATTTGGAGATTGAGATTGAACTGTATACATGTATATGCATAAAATACATAACAAATAATAACCTGCTGTATAAAAAATAAATAAAATTAAAGTTCAAAATTTTAAAAAATAAAATTTAAAAATAAAACAGAAAAAAGTTCTTCCCTTCACACAGATGCATTTATATGAATGAATTATTTTCATGCTTATATCTATAAATACATAAAAGAGGAATAAAATCTAACTTGAACCATAAAAGAAAAAAAAAACCTGAACCCACCAGTTATACAGAGGAAAACCCAATCAGGGCACTTGCTCCAGCGGAAAACAATTCTGAAATTGGTCAGAGGTGGGGAATCATCTCCCATACAGCCAGCAACCCACACCCCACACAAGGAGCGTCCTCAGTGCAAAGCTGGGGGACCGTGCTGAGGCATCTGTGAGTAAACGTGAGCTGAGCCCCAGGCCAGCTGCTGCTGAACTGTTCCCACCCTTCCCAGGTAAAACAACTGAATATGTACAAGGGCTTGAAAGCCTAGAGGAAGGGCCACGGAACCACACAAGCGACAGCCCACAGGCCAACTTGGTGCCTGCAGGCCAGCCAGGATGGTCCTGGCCCCGGGCGCACTTCCAGAAGTTTTCCATTGCCCTGCCTGAGATACCCCTCCTGTCCCGGCCCCCACTGTTTTTTTCCTTCCTCACCTCTGTCCGGAGAGAGATTCCAGCCGAAGGTATGGGTGACACATCCTCTTCTTTATAGGTGGCAGCCTGGCAACTCCTGCAGAAATTTCAACAGAGCCCCACTCACACCGTGCCACCCACAAAACCATGGCCCCTCACTCCCTCCCACCAGCACAGCCCCGAGACTGCTGACGGGGCCGTGAATCTGGAGTCAGGCACAGCTTCATGGGCTATTGCTGCCTGGAGCACTGTTTATATTGACCTCAACCAGGCACACCTGGGGAGGGCCGGCCGGCAGGGTAAGGCTGCCCAGGTCAGCTAATCCACAACCCTCAGGGAATAACATTGTTTAAAATGGACCTCGCTAAGGCAGAATAGAAGTCAAGGAAAAAATGTACACAATGCAATTTGCAGCCCCGTAGATGAGTCTGGAGGTAATCACGTGACTTGTAGTAAGTCAGAAAGTGAAAGACGCATATCGTGTCATATCACTTATAGGTTTTACCTAAAAATGGATACCAGGGCAGATATTTCCACGGAGAAGGGCAATCACAGATTCATTAAAAAACTAATGGTTCACCAATGGAAAGGTGTGAGGATTGGTTTCATTACGATATCGGGGTTAACAGACATATACAAACACAGGGGACATATATAATCACCAAAGACCTACGGAATACCAAGAGAAGACTACTCAGCATTCTGTCATAACGTACATGGGAAAAGGATCCCAGGAAGAACAGACATCTGTATATGTGTAAAAGAACCACATCTTCCACACCTACAACAAGCCAAACATTGTAATCAAACTTGCTGTAATAAAAAATAAAATAATAAATTAAAAACACGAACAAGAAGTAGTGAGACAAACTTGAGGGGCTTTCTCCTGGCACATTCCATTCTAAATTCCAATCTAGAACAACCGACTTCCATTGAGGCTCTGTTGCCCTAGTAACCAGATTCGGTAAGGGAGAACTGCTGCCACCTTGTGGCCGTTTCACACAACAGCAGCTTTAATCCCAGCGCTAATGGTCAGTTGATATTCAAAATCATTGCCGGCCTGTAAATGACACCTGCCCTGAAAACAAATCCTGGGGTCACATATCGACCAAAAAATTCAAAGGACGTCCATATTTCAAAACGATCGTTTCAAAAGGCATATTTTACGAACATTAGTGTTCTGCTTCTATTTCTTTCTTTCTTTTTTGGTTAAAAAAACGGGAATGGAAAAAGGCATCCCTCAGAATGGGAGAAAATCGTTGCAAACGAATCAATGGACAAAGGTTTAATCTCCAATATATATAAACAGCTCATGCAGCTTAATATTAGAAAAACAAACAACGCAATACAAAAATGGGCAGAAGATCTAAAGAGACGTTTCTTCAAAGAAGACACCGAGATGGCCAAGACGCACATGAAAAGCTGCTCAAGAGCACTAATTATTAGAGAAATGCAAATCAAAAGTACAATGAGGTATCACCTCACACCTGTTAGAATCGGCATCATCAGAAAATCTACAAACAACAAATTCTGGGGAGGGTGTGGACAAAAGGAGCCCTCTTCCACTATTGGTGGGAATGTAAATTGATACAGTCACTATGGGGAACAGTAAGGAGTTTCCTTAAAAAAGCTAGAAATAGAATTACCCTCTGATCCAGCAATCCCACTTCTGGGCATATACCCAGAGAAAACCATAAATCAAAAAGGCACATTCACCACAATGTTCATTGCAGCACTATTTACAATAGCCAGGTAATGGAAGCAACCGAAATGCCCACAGACAGACGAATGGATAAAGATGTGGGACATATATAAAATCGAATATTACTCAGCCATAAAAAGGAATGAAACTGGGTCATTTGTAGAGACATCGATGGATCTAGAGACTGTCATACAGAATGAAGTAAGTCAGAAAGAGGAAAACAAATATTGTATATTAATGCATATATGGGGAACCTAAAAATGGTACAGATGAACTGGTTTGCAGGGAAGAAATAGAGACACAGAGGTAGAGAACAAACGTATGGACACCAAGTGTGGGAAGCCATGGGGTGGTGGTGGTGGGATGATTTGGAGATTGGGATTGAACTGTATACATGTATATGCATAAAATACATAACAAATAATAACCTGCTGTATAAAAAATAAATAAAATTAAAGTTCAAAATTTTAAAAAATAAAATTTAAAAATAAAACAGAAAAAAGTTCTTCCCTTCACACAGATGCATTTATATGAATGAATTATTTCCATGCTTATATCTATAAATACATAAAAGAGGAATAAAATCTAACTTGAACCATAAAAGAAAAAAAAAAACCTGAACCCACCAGTTATACAGAGGAACACCCAATCAGGGCACTTGCTCCAGCGGAAAACAATTCTGTAATTGGTCAGAGGTGGGGAATCATCTCCCATACAGCCAGAAACCCACACCCCACACAAGGAGCGTCCTCATTGCAAAGCTGGGGGACCGTGCCGAGGCATCTGTGAGTAAACGTGAGCTGAGCCCCAGGCCAGCTGCTGCTGAACTGTTCCCACCCTTCCCAGGTAAAACACCTGAATATGTACAAGGGCTTGAAAGCCTAGAGGAAGGGCCACGGAACCACACAAGCGACAGCCCACAGGCCAACTTGGTGCCTGCAGGCCAGCCAGGATGGTCCTGGCCCCGGGCGCTCTTCCAGAAGTTTTCCATTGCCCTGCCTGAGATACCCCTCCTGTCCCGGCCCCCACTGGTTTTTTCCTTCCTCACCTCTGTCCGGAGAGGGATTCCAGCGGAAGGTATGGGTGACACAACCTCTTCTTTATAGGTGGCAGCCTGGCAACTCCTGCAGAAAGGCCAACAGAGCCCCACTCACACCGGGCAACCCACAAAGCCATGGCCCCTCACTCCCTCCCACCAGCACAGCCCCGAGACTGCTGACGGGGCAGAGAATCTGGAGTCAGGCACAGCTTCAGGGGCTATTGCTGCCTGGAGCACTGTTTATATTGACCTCAACCAGGCACACCTGTGGAGGGCCGGCCAGCAGCGTAAGGCTGCCAAGGTCAGCTAATCCACAACCCTCAGGGAATCACATTGTTGAAAATGGACCTCGCTAAGGCAGAATAGAAGTCAAGGAAAAAAAGGACACAATGCCATTTGCAGCCCCGTAGATGAGTCTGGAGGTAATCACGTGACTTGTAGTAAGTCAGAAAGTGAAAGACACATATCGTGTCATATCACTTATAGGTGTTACCTAAAAATGGATACCAGGGCAGATATTTCCACGGAGAAGGGCAATCACAGATTCATTAAAAAACTTATGGTTCACCAATGGAAAGTTGTGAGGATTGGTTTCATTACGATATCGGGGTTAACAGACATATACAAACACAGGGGACATATATAATCACCAAAGACCTACAGAATACCAAGAGAAGACTACTCAACATTCTGTCATAACGTACATGGGAAAAGGATCCCAGGAAGAACAGACATCTGTATATGTGTAAAAGAACCACATCTTCCACACCTACAACAAGCCAAACATTGTAATCAAACTTGCTGTAATACAAAATAAAAAAATAAATTAAAAACACGAACAAGAAGTAGTGAGACAAACTTGAGGGGCTTTCTCCTGGCACATTCCATTCTAAATTCCAATCTAGAACACGACTTCCATTGAGGCTCTGTTGCCCTAGTAACCAGATTCGGTAAGGGAGAACTGCTGCCACCTTGTGGCCGTTTCACACAACAGCAGCTTTAATCCCAGCGCTAATGGTCAGTTGATATTCAAAATCATTGCCGGCCTGTAAATGACACCTGCCCTGAAAACAAATCCTGGGGTCACATATCGACCAAAAAATTCAAAGGACGTCCATATTTCAAAACGACCGTTTCAAAAGGCATATTTTACGCACATTAGTGTTCTGCTTCTATTTCTTTCTTTCTTTTTTGGTTAAAAAAAACGGGAATGGAAAAAGGCATCCCTCAGAATGGGAGAAAATCGTTGCAAACGAATCGATGCAAAAGATTTAATCTCCAATATATATAAACAGCTCATGCAGCTTAATATTAGAAAAACAAACAACCCAATACAAATTGGGCAGAAGATCTAAAGAGACGTTTCTTCAAAGAAGACACCGAGATGGCCAAGACGCACATGAAAAGCTGCTCAAGAGCACTAATTATTAGAGAAATGCAAATCAAAAGTACAATGAGGTATCACCTCACACCTGTTAGAATCGGCATCATCAGAAAATCTACAAACAACAAATTCTGGGGAGGGTGTGGACAAAAGGAGCCCTCTTCCACTATTGGTGGGAATGTAAATTGATACAGTCACTATGGGGAACAGTAAGGAGTTTCCTTAAAAAAGCTAGAAATAGAATTACCCTCTGATCCAGCAATCCCACTTCTGGGCATATACCCAGAGAAAACCATAAATCAAAAAGGCACATTCACCACAATGTTCATTGCAGCACTATTTACAATAGCCAGGTAATGGAAGCAACCGAAATGCCCACAGACAGACGAATGGATAAAGATGTGGTACATATATAAAATGGAATATTACTCAGCCATAAAAAGGAATGAAACTGGGTCATTTGTAGAGACATCGATGGATTTAGAGACTGTCATACAGAATGAAGTAAGTCAGAAAGACGAAAACAAATATTGTATATTAATGCATATATGTGGAACCTAAAAATGGTATAGATGAACTGGTTTGCAGGGAAGATGTAGAGACACAGAGGTAGAGAACAAACGTATGGACACCAAGGGTGGGAAGCCATGGGGTGGTGGTGGTGGGATGATTTGGAGATTGAGATTGAACTGTATACATGTATATGCATAAAATACATAACAAATAATAACCTGCTGTATAAAAAATAAATAAAATTAAAGTTCAAAATTTTAAAAAATAAAATTTAAAAATAAAACAGAAAAAAGTTCTTCCCTTCACACAGATGCATTTATATGAATGAATTATTTTCATGCTTATATCTATAAATACATAAAAGAGGAATAAAATCTAACTTGAACCATAAAAGAAAAAAAAAACCTGAACCCACCAGTTATACAGAGGAAAACCCAATCAGGGCACTTGCTCCAGCGGAAAACAATTCTGAAATTGGTCAGAGGTGGGGAATCATCTCCCATACAGCCAGCAACCCACACCCCACACAAGGAGCGTCCTCAGTGCAAAGCTGGGGGACCGTGCTGAGGCATCTGTGAGTAAACGTGAGCTGAGCCCCAGGCCAGCTGCTGCTGAACTGTTCCCACCCTTCCCAGGTAAAACAACTGAATATGTACAAGGGCTTGAAAGCCTAGAGGAAGGGCCACGGAACCACACAAGCGACAGCCCACAGGCCAACTTGGTGCCTGCAGGCCAGCCAGGATGGTCCTGGCCCCGGGCGCACTTCCAGAAGTTTTCCATTGCCCTGCCTGAGATACCCCTCCTGTCCCGGCCCCCACTGTTTTTTTCCTTCCTCACCTCTGTCCGGAGAGAGATTCCAGCCGAAGGTATGGGTGACACATCCTCTTCTTTATAGGTGGCAGCCTGGCAACTCCTGCAGAAATTTCAACAGAGCCCCACTCACACCGTGCCACCCACAAAACCATGGCCCCTCACTCCCTCCCACCAGCACAGCCCCGAGACTGCTGACGGGGCCGTGAATCTGGAGTCAGGCACAGCTTCATGGGCTATTGCTGCCTGGAGCACTGTTTATATTGACCTCAACCAGGCACACCTGGGGAGGGCCGGCCGGCAGGGTAAGGCTGCCCAGGTCAGCTAATCCACAACCCTCAGGGAATAACATTGTTTAAAATGGACCTCGCTAAGGCAGAATAGAAGTCAAGGAAAAAATGTACACAATGCAATTTGCAGCCCCGTAGATGAGTCTGGAGGTAATCACGTGACTTGTAGTAAGTCAGAAAGTGAAAGACGCATATCGTGTCATATCACTTATAGGTTTTACCTAAAAATGGATACCAGGGCAGATATTTCCACGGAGAAGGGCAATCACAGATTCATTAAAAAACTAATGGTTCACCAATGGAAAGGTGTGAGGATTGGTTTCATTACGATATCGGGGTTAACAGACATATACAAACACAGGGGACATATATAATCACCAAAGACCTACGGAATACCAAGAGAAGACTACTCAGCATTCTGTCATAACGTACATGGGAAAAGGATCCCAGGAAGAACAGACATCTGTATATGTGTAAAAGAACCACATCTTCCACACCTACAACAAGCCAAACATTGTAATCAAACTTGCTGTAATAAAAAATAAAATAATAAATTAAAAACACGAACAAGAAGTAGTGAGACAAACTTGAGGGGCTTTCTCCTGGCACATTCCATTCTAAATTCCAATCTAGAACAACCGACTTCCATTGAGGCTCTGTTGCCCTAGTAACCAGATTCGGTAAGGGAGAACTGCTGCCACCTTGTGGCCGTTTCACACAACAGCAGCTTTAATCCCAGCGCTAATGGTCAGTTGATATTCAAAATCATTGCCGGCCTGTAAATGACACCTGCCCTGAAAACAAATCCTGGGGTCACATATCGACCAAAAAATTCAAAGGACGTCCATATTTCAAAACGATCGTTTCAAAAGGCATATTTTACGAACATTAGTGTTCTGCTTCTATTTCTTTCTTTCTTTTTTGGTTAAAAAAACGGGAATGGAAAAAGGCATCCCTCAGAATGGGAGAAAATCGTTGCAAACGAATCAATGGACAAAGGTTTAATCTCCAATATATATAAACAGCTCATGCAGCTTAATATTAGAAAAACAAACAACGCAATACAAAAATGGGCAGAAGATCTAAAGAGACGTTTCTTCAAAGAAGACACCGAGATGGCCAAGACGCACATGAAAAGCTGCTCAAGAGCACTAATTATTAGAGAAATGCAAATCAAAAGTACAATGAGGTATCACCTCACACCTGTTAGAATCGGCATCATCAGAAAATCTACAAACAACAAATTCTGGGGAGGGTGTGGACAAAAGGAGCCCTCTTCCACTATTGGTGGGAATGTAAATTGATACAGTCACTATGGGGAACAGTAAGGAGTTTCCTTAAAAATGCTAGAAATAGAATTACCCTCTGATCCAGCAATCCCACTTCTGGGCATATACCCAGAGAAAACCATAAATCAAAAAGGCACATTCACCACAATGTTCATTGCAGCACTATTTACAATAGCCAGGTAATGGAAGCAACCGAAATGCCCAGAGACAGACGAATGGATAAAGATGTGGGACATATATAAAATCGAATATTACTCAGCCATAAAAAGGAATGAAACTGGGTCATTTGTAGAGACATCGATGGATCTAGAGACTGTCATACCGAATGAAGTAAGTCAGAAAGAGGAAAACAAATATTGTATATTAATGCATATATGGGGAACCTAAAAATGGTACAGATGAACTGGTTTGCAGGGAAGAAATAGAGACACAGAGGTAGAGAACAAACGTATGGACACCAAGTGTGGGAAGCCATGGGGTGGTGGTGGTGGGATGATTTGGAGATTGGGATTGAACTGTATACATGTATATGCATAAAATACATAACAAATAATAACCTGCTGTATAAAAAATAAATAGAATTAAAGTTCAAAATTTTAAAAAATAAAATTTAAAAATAAAACAGAAAAAAGTTCTTCCCTTCACACAGATGCATTTATATGAATGAATTATTTCCAGGCTTATATCTATAAATACATAAAAGAGGAATAAAATCTAACTTGAACCATAAAGAAAAAAAAAACCTGAACCCACCAGTTATACAGAGGAAAACCCAATCAGGGCACTTGCTCCAGCGGAAAACAATTCTGAAATTGGTCAGAGGTGGGGAATCATCTCCCATACAGCCAGCAACCCACCCCCCACACAAGGAGTGTCCTCATTGCAAAGCTGGGGAATCGTGCCGAGGCATCAGTGAGTAAACGTGAGCTGAGCCCCAGGCCAGCTGCTGCTGAACTGTTCCCACCCTTCCCAGGTAAAACACCTGAATATGTACAAGGGCTTGAAAGCCTAGAGGAAGGGCCACGGAACCACACAAGCGACAGCCCAAAGGCCAACTTGGTGCCTGCAGGCCAGCCAGGATGGTCCTGGCCCCGGGCGCTCTTCCAGAAGTTTTCCATTGCCCTGCCTGAGATACCCCTCCTGTCCCGGCCCCCACTGGTTTTTTCCTTCCTCACCTCTGTCCGGAGAGAAATTCCAGCGGAAGGTATGGGTGACACATCCTCTTCTTTATAGGTGGCAGCCTGGCAACTCCTGCAGAAAGGCCAGCAGAGCCCCACTCACACCGGGCCACCCACAAAGCCATGGCCCCTCACTCCCTCCCACCAGCACAGCCCCGAGACTGCTGACGGGGCAGAGAATCTGGAGTCAGGCACAGCTTCAGGGGCTATTGCTGCCTGGAGCACTGTTTATATTGACCTCAAGCAGGCACACCTGGGGAGGGCCGGCCGGCAGGGTAAGGCTGCCCAGGTCAGCTAATCCACAACCCTCAGGGAATCACATTGTTGAAAATGGACCTCGCTAAGGCAGAATAGAAGTTAAGGAAAAAAAGGACACAATGCCATTTGCAGCCCCGTAGATGAGTCTGGAGGTAATCACGTGACTTGTAGTAAGTCAGAAAGTGAAAGACACATATCGTGTCATATCACTTATAGGTGTTACCTAAAAATGGATACCAGGGCAGATATTTCCACGGAGAAGGGCAATCACAGATTCATTAAAAAACTTATGGTTCACCAATGGAAAGTTGTGAGGATTGGTTTCATTACGATATCGGGGTTAACAGACATATACAAACACAGGGGACATATATAATCACCAAAGACCTACGGAATACCAAGAGAAGACTACTCAACATTCTGTCATAACGTACATGGGAAAAGGATCCCAGGAAGAACAGACATCTGTATATGTGTAAAAGAACCACATCTTCCACACCTACAACAAGCCAAACATTGTAATCAAACTTGCTGTAATACAAAATAAAAAAATAAATTAAAAACACGAACAAGAAGAAGTGAGACAAACTTGAGGGGCTTTCTCCTGGCACATTCCATTCTAAATTCCAATCTAGAACACGACTTCCATTGAGGCTCTGTTGCCCTAGTAACCAGATTCGGTAAGGGAGAACTGCTGCCACCTTGTGGCCGTTTCACACAACAGCAGCTTTAATCCCAGCGCTAATGGTCAGTTGATATTCAAAATCATTGCCGGCCTGTAAATGACACCTGCCCTGAAAACAAATCCTGGGGTCACATATCGACCAAAAAATTCAAAGGACGTCCATATTTCAAAACGACCGTTTCAAAAGGCATATTTTACGCACATTAGTGTTCTGCTTCTATTTCTTTCTTTCTTTTTTGGTTAAAAAAAACGGGAATGGAAAAAGGCATCCCTCAGAATGGGAGAAAATCGATGCAAACGAATCAATGGACAAAGGTTTAATCTCCAATATATATAAACAGCTCATGCAGCTTAATATTAGAAAAACAAACAACCCAATACAAATTGGGCAGAAGATCTAAAGAGACGTTTCTTCACAGAAGACACCGAGATGGCCAAGACGCACATGAAAAGCTGCTCAAGAGCACTAATTATTAGAGAAATGCAAATCAAAAGTACAATGAGGTATCACCTCACACCTGTTAGAATCGGCATCATCAGAAAATCTACAAACAACAAATTCTGGGGAGGGTGTGGACAAAAGGAGCCCTCTTCCACTATTGGTGGGAATGTAAATTGATACAGTCACTATGGGGAACAGTAAGGAGTTTCCTTAAAAAAGCTAGAAATAGAATTAGCCTCTGATCCAGGAATCCCACTTCTGGGCATATACCCAGAGAAAACCATAAATCAAAAAGGCACATTCTCCACAATGTTCATTGCAGCACTATTTACAATAGCCAGGTAATGGAAGCAACCGAAATGCCCACAGACAGACGAATGGATAAAGATGTGGTACATATATAAAATGGAATATTACTCAGCCATAAAAAGGAATGAAACTGGGTCATTTGTAGAGACATCGATGGATTTAGAGACTGTCATACAGAAGGAAGTAAGTCAGAAAGAGGAAAACAAATATTGTATATTAATGCATATATGTGGAACCTAAAAATGGTACAGATGAACTGGTTTGCAGGGAAGAAGTAGAGACACAGAGGTAGAGAACAAACGTATGGACACCAAGTGTGGGAAGCCATGGGGTGGTGGTGGTGGGATGATTTGGAGATTGGGATTGAACTGTATATATGTATATGCATAAAATACATAAGAAATAATAACCTGCTGTATAAAGAATAAATAAAATTAAAGTTCAAAATTTTAAAAAATAAAATTTAAAAATAAAACAGAAAAAATTTGTTCCCTTCACACAGATGCATTTATATGAATGAATTATTTCCATGCTTATATCTATAAATAAATAAAAGAGGAATAAAATCTATCTTGAAACATAAAAGAAAAAAAAAACCTGAACCCACCAGTTATACAGAGGAAAACCCAATCAGGGCACTTGCTCCAGCGGAAAACAATTCTGAAATTGGTCAGAGGTGGGGAATCATCTCCCATACAGCCAGCAACCCACACCCCACACAAGGAGCGTCCTCATTGCAAAGCTGGGGGAACGTGCTGAGGCATCTGTGAGTAAACGTGAGCTGAGCCCCAGGCCAGCTGCTGCTGAACTGTTCCCACCCTTCCCAGGTAAAACACCTGAATATGTACAAGGGCTTGAAAGCCTAGAGGAAGGGCCACGGAACCACACAAGCGACAGCCCACAGGCCAACTTGGTGCCTGCAGGCCAGCCAGGATGGTCCTGGCCCCGGGCGCTCTTCCAGAAGTTTTCCATTGCCCTGCCTGAGATACCTCTCCTGTCCCGGGCCCCACTGGTTTTTTCCTTCATCTGTCCGGAGAGAAATTCCAGCGGAAGGTATGGGTGACACATCCTCTTCTTTATAGGTGGCAGCCTGGCAACTCCTGCAGAAAGGCCAACAGAGCCGCACTCACACCGGGCAACCCACAAAGCCATGGCCCCTCACTCCCTCCCACCAGCACAGCCCCGAGACTGCTGACGGGGCAGAGAATCTGGAGTCAGGCACAGCTTCATGGGCTATTGCTGCCTGGAGCACTGTTTATATTGACCTCAACCAGGCACACCTGGGGAGGGCCGGCCGGCAGGGTAAGGCTGCCCAGGTCAGCTAATCCACAACCCTCAGGGAATCACATTGTTGAAAATGGACCTCGCTAAGGCAGAATAGAAGTCAAGGAAAAAAAGGACACAATGCCATTTGCAGCCCCGTAGATGAGTCTGGAGGTAATCACGTGACTTGTAGTAAGTCAGAAAGTGAAAGACACATATCGTGTCATATCACTTATAGGTGTTACCTAAAAATGGATACCAGGGCAGATATTTCCACGGAGAACGGCAATCACAGATTCATTAAAAAACTTATGGTTCACCAATGGAAAGGTGTGAGGATTGGTTTCATTACGATATCGGGGTTAACAGACATATACAAACACAGGGGACATATATAATCACCAAAGACCTACGGAATACCAAGAGAAGACTACTCAACATTCTGTCATAACGTACATGGGAAAAGGATCCCAGGAAGAACAGACATCTGTATATGTGTAAAAGAACCACATCTTCCACACCTACAACAAGCCAAACATTGTAATCAAACTTGCTGTAATAAAAAATAATTAAAATAAAAACACGAACAAGAAGTAGTGAGACAAACTTGAGGGGCTTTCGCCTGGCACATTCCATTCTAAATTCCAATCTAGAACACGACTTCCATTGAGGCTCTGTTGCCCTAGTAACCAGATTCGGTAAGGGAGAACTGCTGCCACCTTGTGGCCGTTTCACACAACAGCAGCTTTAATCCCAGCGCTAATGGTCAGTTGATATTCAAAATCATTGCCGGCCTGTAAATGACACCTGCCCTGAAAACAAATCCTGGGGTCACATATCGACCAAAAAATTCAAAGGACGTCCATATTTCAAAACGACCGTTTCAAAAGGCATATTTTACGCACATTAGTGTTCTGCTTCTATTTCTTTCTTTCTCTTTTGGTTAAAAAAAACGGGAATGGAAAAAGGCATCCCTCAGAATGGGAGAAAATCGTTGCAAACGAATCAATGGACAAAGGTTTAATCCCCAATATATATAAACAGCTCATGCAGCTTAATATTAGAAAAACAAACAACCCAATACAAATTGGGCAGAAGATCTAAAGAGACGTTTCTTCAAAGAAGACACCGAGATGGCCAAGACGCACATGAAAAGCTGCTCAAGAGCACTAATTATTAGAGAAATGCAAATCAAAAGTACAATGAGGTATCACCTCACACCTGTTAGAATCGGCATCATCAGAAAATCTACAAACAACAAATTCTGGGGAGGGTGTGGACAAAAGGAGCCCTCTTCCACTATTGGTGGGAATGTAAATTGATACAGTCACTATGGGGAACAGTAAGGAGTTTCCTTAAAAAAGCTAGAAATAGAATTACCCTCTGATCCAGCAATCCCACTTCTGGGCATATACCCAGAGAAAACCATAAATCAAAAAGGCACATTCACCACAATGTTCATTGCAGCACTATTTACAATAGCCAGGTAATGGAAGCAACCGAAATGCCCAGAGACAGACGAATGGATAAAGATGTGGTACATATATAAAATGGAATATTATTCAGCCATAAAAAGGAATGAAACTGGGTCATTTGTAGAGACATCGTTGGATCTAGAGACTGTCATACAGAATGAAGTAAGTCTGAAAGAGGAAAACAAATATTGTATATTAATGCATATATGGGGAACCTAAAAATGGTACAGATGAACTGGTTTGCAGGGAAGAAATAGAGACACAGAGGTAGAGAACAAACGTATGGACACCAAGTGTGGGAAGCCATGGGGTGGTGGTGGTGGGATGATTTGGAGATTGGGATTGAACTGTATACATGTATATGCATAAAATACATAACAAATAATAACCTGCTGTATAAAAAATAAATAAAATTAAAGTTCAAAATTTTAAAAAATAAAATTTAAAAATAAAACAGAAAAAAGTTCTTCCCTTCACACAGATGCATTTATATGAATGAATTATTTTCATGCTTATATCTATAAATACATAAAAGAGGAATAAAATCTAACTTGAACCATAAAAGAAAAAAAAACCTGAACCCACCAGTTATACAGAGGAAAACCCAATCAGGGCACTTGCTCCAGCGGAAAACAATTCTGAAATTGGTCAGAGGTGGCGAATCATCTCCCATACAGCCAGCAACCCACACCCCACACAAGGAGCGTCCTCAGTGCAAAGCTGGGGGACCGTGCCGAGGCATCTTTGAGTAAACGTGAGCTGAGCCCCAGGCCAGCTGCTGCTGAACTGTTCCCACCCTTCCCAGGTAAAACACCTGAATATGTACAAGGGCTTGAAAGCCTAGAGGAAGGGCCACGGAACCACACAATCGACAGTCCACAGGCCAACTTGGTGCCTGCAGGCCAGCCAGGATGGTCCTGGCCCCGGGCGCTCTTCCAGAAGTTTTCCATTGCCCTGCCTGAGATACCCCTCCTGTCCCGGCCCCCACTGGTTTTTTCCTTCCTCACCTCTGTCCGGAGAGAGATTCCAGCCGAAGGTATGGGTGACACATCCTCTTCTTTATAGGTGGCAGCCTGGCAACTCCTGCAGAAAGTTCAACAGAGCCCCACTCACACCGTGCCACCCACAAAGCCATGGCCCCTCACTCCCTCCCACTAGCACAGCCCCGAGACTGCTGACGGGGCAGAGTATCTGGAGTCAGGCACAGCTTCATGGGCTATTGCTGCCTGGAGCACTGTTTATATTGACCTCAACCAGGAACACCTGGGGAGGGCCGGCCGGCAGGGTAAGGCTGCCCAGGTCAGCTAATCCACAACCCTCAGGGAATAACATTGTTTAAAATGGACCTCGCTAAGGCAGAATAGAAGTCAAGGAAAAAAAGGACACAATGCAATTTGCAGCCCCGTAGATGAGTCTGGAGGTAATCACATGACTTGTAGTAAGTCAGAAAGTGAAAGACACATATCGTGTCATATCACTTATAGGTTTTACCTAAAAATGGATACCAGGGCAGATATTTCCACGGAGAAGGGCAATCACAGATTCATTAAAAAACTAATGGTTCACCAATGGAAAGGTGTGAGGATTGGTTTCATTACGATATCGGGGTTAACAGACATATACAAACACAGGGGACATATATAATCACCAAAGACCTACGGAATACCAAGAGAAGACTACTCAACATTCTGTCATAACGTACATGGGAAAAGGATCCCAGGAAGAACAGACATCTGTATATGTGTAAAAGAACCACATCTTCCACACCTACAACAAGCCAAACATTGTAATCAAACTTGCTGTAATACAAAATAAAAAAATAAATTAAAAACACGAACAAGAAGTAGTGAGACAAACTTGAGGGGCTTTCTCCTGGCACATTCCATTCTAAATACCAATCTAGAACACGACTTCCATTGAGGCTCTGTTGCCCTAGTAACCAGATTCGGTAAGGGAGAACTGCTGCCACCTTGTGGCCGTTTCACACAACAGCAGCTTTAATCCCAGCGCTAATGGTCAGTTGATATTCAAAATCATTGCCGGCCTGTAAATGACACCTGCCCTGAAAACAAATCCTGGGGTCACATATCGACCAAAAAATTCAAAGGACGTCCATATTTCAAAACGATCGTTTCAAAAGGCATATTTTACGAACATTAGTGTTCTGCTTCTATTTCTTTCTTTCTTTTTTGGTTAAAAAAACGGGAATGGAAAAAGGCATCCCTCAGAATGGGAGAAAATCGTTGCAAACGAATCAATGGACAAAGGTTTAATCTCCAATATATATAAACAGCTCATGCAGCTTAATATTAGAAAAACAAACAACGCAATACAAAAATGGGCAGAAGATCTAAAGAGACGTTTCTTCAAAGAAGACACCGAGATGGCCAAGACGCACATGAAAAGCTGCTCAAGAGCACTAATTATTAGAGAAATGCAAATCAAAAGTACAATGAGGTATCACCTCACACCTGTTAGAATCGGCATCATCAGAAAATCTACAAACAACAAATTCTGGGGAGGGTGTGGACAAAAGGAGCCCTCTTCCACTATTGGTGGGAATGTAAATTGATACAGTCACTATGGGGAACAGTAAGGAGTTTCCTTAAAAAAGCTAGAAATAGAATTAGCCTCTGATCCAGGAATCCCACTTCTGGGCATATACCCAGAGAAAACCATAAATCAAAAATGCACATTCACCACAATGTTCATTGCAGCACTATTTACAATAGCCAGGTAATGGAAGCAACCGAAATGCCCACAGACAGACGAATGGATAAAGATGTGGTACATATATAAAATGGAATATTACTCAGCCATAAAAAGGAATGAAACTGGGTCATTTGTAGAGACATCGATGGATTTAGAGACTGTCATACAGAAGGAAGTAAGTCAGAAAGAGGAAAACAAATATTGTATATTAATGCATATATGTGGAACCTAAAAATGGTACAGATGAACTGGTTTGCAGGGAAAAAGTAGAGACACAGAGGTAGAGAACAAACGTATGGACACCAAGTGTGGGAAGCCATGGGGTGGTGGTGGTGGGATGATTTGGAGATTGGGATTGAACTGTATATATGTATATGCATAAAATACATAAGAAATAATAACCTGCTGTATAAAGAATAAATAAAATTAAAGTTCAAAATTTTAAAAAATAAAATTTAAAAATAAAACAGAAAAAAGTTGTTCCCTTCACACAGATGCATTTATATGAATGAATTATTTTCATGCTTATATCTATAAATAAATAAAAGAGGAATAAAATCTATCTTGAAACATAAAAGAAAAAAAAAACCTGAACCCACCAGTTATACAGAGGAAAACCCAATCAGGGCACTTGCTCCAGCGGAAAACAATTCTGAAATTGGTCAGAGGTGGGGAATCATCTCCCATACAGCCAGCAACCCACACCCCACACAAGGAGCGTCCTCATTGCAAAGCTGGGGGACCGTGCTGAGGCATCTGTGAGTAAACGTGAGCTGAGCCCCAGGCCAGCTGCTGCTGAACTGTTCCCACCCTTCCCAGGTAAAACACCTGAATATGTACAAGGGCTTGAAAGCCTAGAGGAAGGGCCACGGAACCACACAAGCGACAGCCCACAGGCCAACTTGGTGCCTGCAGGCCAGCCAGGATGGTCCTGGCCCCGGGCGCTCTTCCAGAAGTTTTCCATTGCCCTGCCTGAGATACCTCTCCTGTCCCGGGCCCCACTGGTTTTTTCCTTCATCTGTCCGGAGAGAAATTCCAGCGGAAGGTATGGGTGACACATCCTCTTCTTTATAGGTGGCAGCCTGGCAACTCCTGCAGAAAGGCCAACAGAGCCGCACTCACACCGGGCAACCCACAAAGCCATGGCCCCTCACTCCCTCCCACCAGCACAGCCCTGAGACTGCTGACGGGGCAGAGAATCTGGAGTCAGGCACAGCTTCATGGGCTATTGCTGCCTGGAGCACTGTTTATATTGACCTCAACCAGGCACACCTGGGGAGGGCCGGCCGGCAGGGTAAGGCTGCCCAGGTCAGCTAATCCACAACCCTCAGGGAATCACATTGTTGAAAATGGACCTCGCTAAGGCAGAATAGAAGTCAAGGAAAAAAAGGACACAATGCCATTTGCAGCCCCGTAGATGAGTCTGGAGGTAATCACGTGACTTGTAGTAAGTCAGAAAGTGAAAGACACATATCGTGTCATATCACTTATAGGTGTTACCTAAAAATGGATACCAGGGCAGATATTTCCACGGAGAAGGGCAATCACAGATTCATTAAAAAACTTATGGTTCACCAATGGAAAGGTGTGAGGATTGGTTTCATTACGATATCGGGGTTAACAGACATATACAAACACAGGGAACATATATAATCACCAAAGACCTACGGAATACCAAGAGAAGACTACTCAACATTCTGTCATAACGTACATGGGAAAAGGATCCCAGGAAGAACAGACATCTGTATATGTGTAAAAGAACCACATCTTCCACACCTACAACAAGCCAAACATTGTAATCAAACTTGCTGTAATAAAAAATAATTAAAATAAAAACACGAACAAGAAGTAGTGAGACAAACTTGAGGGGCTTTCGCCTGGCACATTCCATTCTAAATTCCAATCTAGAACACAACTTCCATTGAGGCTCTGTTGCCCTAGTAACCAGATTCGGTAAGGGAGAACTGCTGCCACCTTGTGGCCGTTTCACACAACAGCAGCTTTAATCCCAGCGCTAATGGTCAGTTGATATTCAAAATCATTGCCGGCCTGTAAATGACACCTGCCCTGAAAACAAATCCTGGGGTCACATATCGACCAAAAAATTCAAAGGACGTCCATATTTCAAAACGACCGTTTCAAAAGGCATATTTTACGCACATTAGTGTTCTGCTTCTATTTCTTTCTTTCTCTTTTGGTTAAAAAAAACGGGAATGGAAAAAGGCATCCCTCAGAATGGGAGAAAATCGTTGCAAACGAATCAATGGACAAAGGTTTAATCTCCAATATATATAAACAGCTCATGCAGCTTAATATTAGAAAAACAAACAACCCAATACAAATTGGGCAGAAGATCTAAAGAGACGTTTCTTCAAAGAAGACACCGAGATGGCCAAGACGCACATGAAAAGCTGCTCAAGAGCACTAATTATTAGAGAAATGCAAATCAAAAGTACAATGAGGTATCACCTCACACCTGTTAGAATCGGCATCATCAGAAAATCTACAAACAACAAATTCTGGGGAGGGTGTGGACAAAAGGAGCCCTCTTCCACTATTGGTGGGAATGTAAATTGATACAGTCACTATGGGGAACAGTAAGGAGTTTCCTTAAAAAAGCTAGAAATAGAATTACCCTCTGATCCAGCAATCCCACTTCTGGGCATATACCCAGAGAAAACCATAAATCAAAAAGGCACATTCACCACAATGTTCATTGCAGCACTATTTACAATAGCCAGGTAATGGAAGCAACCGAAATGCCCACAGACAGACGAATGGATAAAGATGTGGGACATATATAAAATGGAATATTACTCAGCCATAAAAAGGAATGAAACTGGGTCATTTGTAGAGACATCGTTGGATCTAGAGACTGTCATACAGAATGAAGTAAGTCAGAAAGAGGAAAACAAATATTGTATATTAATGCATATATGGGGAACCTAAAAATGGTACAGATGAACTGGTTTGCAGGGAAGAAATAGAGACACAGAGGTAGAGAACAAACGTATGGACACCAAGTGTGGGAAGCCATGGGGTGGTGGTGGTGGGATGATTTGGAGATTGGGATTGAACTGTATACATGTATATGCATAAAATACATAACAAATAATAACCTGCTGTATAAAAAATAAATAGAATTAAAGTTCAAAATTTTAAAAAATAAAATTTAAAAATAAAACAGAAAAAAGTTCTTCCCTTCACACAGATGCATTTATATGAATGAATTATTTTCATGCTTATATCTATAAATACATAAAAGAGGAATAAAATCTAACTTGAACCATAAAAGAAAAAAAAACCTGAACCCACCAGTTATACAGAGGAAAACCCAATCAGGGCACTTGCTCCAGCGGAAAACAATTCTGAAATTGGTCAGAGGTGGCGAATCATCTCCCATACAGCCAGCAACCCACACCCCACACAAGGAGCATCCTCAGTGCAAAGCTGGGGGACCATGCCGAGGCATCTTTGAGTAAACGTGAGCTGAGCCCCAGGCCAGCTGCTGCTGAACTGTTCCCACCCTTCCCAGGTAAAACACCTGAATATGTACAAGGGCTTGAAAGCCTAGAGGAAGGGCCACGGAACCACACAAGCGAGAGCCCACAGGCCAACTTGGTGCCTGCAGGCCAGCCAGGATGGTCCTGGCCCCGGGCGCTCTTCCAGAAGTTTTCCATTGCCCTGCCTGAGATACCCCTCCTGTCCCGGCCCCCACTGGTTTTTCCTTCCTCACCTCTGTCCGGAGAGAGATTCCAGCCGAAGGTATGGGTGACACATCCTCTTCTTTATAGGTGGCAGCCTGGCAACTCCTGCAGAAAGTTCAACAGAGCCCCACTCACACCGTGCCACCCACAAAGCCATGGCCCCTCACTCCCTCCCACCAGCACAGCCCCGAGACTGCTGACGGAGCACAGTATCTGGAGTCAGGCACAGCTTCATGGGCTATTGCTGCCTGGAGCACTGTTTATATTGACCTCAACCAGGAACACCTGGGGAGGGCCGGCCGGCAGGGTAAGGCTGCCCAGGTCAGCTAATCCACAACCCTCAGGGAATAACATTGTTTAAAATGGACCTCGCTAAGGCAGAATAGAAGTCAAGGAAAAAAAGGACACAATGCAATTTGCAGCCCCGTAGATGAGTCTGGAGGTAATCACATGACTTGTAGTAAGTCAGAAAGTGAAAGACACATATCGTGTCATATCACTTATAGGTTTTACCTAAAAATGGATACCAGGGCAGATATTTCCATGGAGAAGGGCAATCACAGATTCATTAAAAAACTTATGGTTCACCAATGGAAAGTTGTGAGGATTGGTTTCATTACGATATCGGGGTTAACAGACATATACAAACACAGGGGACATATATAATCACCAAAGACCTACGGAATACCAAGAGAAGACTACTCAACATTCTGTCATAACGTACATGGGAAAAGGATCCCAGGAAGAACAGACATCTGTATATGTGTAAAAGAACCACATCTTCCACACCTACAACAAGCCAAACATTGTAATCAAACTTGCTGTAATACAAAATAAAAAAATAAATTAAAAACACGAACAAGAAGTAGTGAGACAAACTTGAGGGGCTTTCTCCTGGCACATTCCATTCTAAATTCCAATCTAGAACACGACTTCCATTGAGGCTCTGTTGCCCTAGTAACCAGATTCGGTAAGGGAGAACTGCTGCCACCTTGTGGCTGTTTCACACAACAGCAGCTTTAATCCCAGCGCTAATGGTCAGTTGATATTCAAAATCATTGCCGGCCTGTAAATGACACCTGCCCTGAAAACAAATCCTGGGGTCACATATCGACCAAAAAATTCAAAGGACGTCCATATTTCAAAACGATCGTTTCAAAAGGCATATTTTACGAACATTAGTGTTCTGCTTCTATTTCTTTCTTTCTTTTTTGGTTAAAAAAACGGGAATGGAAAAAGGCATCCCTCAGAATGGGAGAAAATCATTGCAAACGAATCAATGGACAAAGGTTTAATCTCCAATATATATAAACAGCTCATGCAGCTTAATATTAGAAAAACAAACAACGCAATACAAAAATGGGCAGAAGATCTAAAGAGACGTTTCTTCAAAGAAGACACCGAGATGGCCAAGACACACATGAAAAGCTGCTCAAGAGCACTAATTATTAGAGAAATGCAAATCAAAAGTACAATGAGGTATCACCTCACACCTGTTAGAATCGGCATCATCAGAAAATCTACAAACAACAAATTCTGGGGAGGGTGTGGACAAAAGGAGCCCTCTTCCACTATTGGTGGGAATGTAAATTGATACAGTCACTATGGGGAACAGTAAGGAGTTTCCTTAAAAAAGTTAGAAATAGAATTACCCTCTGATCCAGCAATCCCACTTCTGGGCATATACCCAGAGAAAACCATAAATCAAAAAGGCACATTCACCACAATGTTCATTGCAGCACTATTTACAATAGCCAGGTAATGGAAGCAACCGAAATGCCCACAGACAGACGAATGGATAAAGATGTGGGACATATATAAAATGGAATATTACTCAGCCATAAAAAGGAATGAAACTGGGTCATTTGTAGAGACATCGATGGATCTAGAGACTGTCATACAGAATGAAGTAAGTCAGAAAGAGGAAAACAAATATTGTATATTAATGCATATATGGGGAACCTAAAAATGGTACAGATGAACTGGTTTGCAGGGAAGAAATAGAGACACAGAGGTAGAGAACAAACGTATGGACACCAAGTGTGGGAAGCCATGGGGTGGTGGTGGTGGGATGATTTGGAGATTGGGATTGAACTGTATACATGTATATGCATAAAATACATAACAAATAATAACCTGCTGTATAAAAAATAAATAGAATTAAAGTTCAAAATTTTAAAAAATAAAATTTAAAAATAAAACAGAAAAAAGTTCTTCCCTTCACACAGATGCATTTATATGAATGAATTATTTCCATGCTTATATCTATAAATACATAAAAGAGGAATAAAATCTAACTTGAACCATAAAAGAAAAAAAAAACCTGAACCCACCAGTTATACAGAGGAAAACCCAATCAGGGCACTTGCTCCAGCGGAAAACAATTCTGAAATTGGTCAGAGGTGGGGAATCATCTCCCATACAGCCAGCAACCCACCCCCCACACAAGGAGCGTCCTCATTGCAAAGCTGGGGGACCGTGCCGAGGCATCTGTGAGTAAACGTGAGCTGAGCCCCAGGCCAGCTGCTGCTGAACTGTTCCCACCCTTCCCAGGTAAAACACCTGAATATGTACAAGGGCTTGAAAGCCTAGAGGAAGGGCCACGGAACCACACAAGCGACAGCCCACAGGCCAACTTGGTGCCTGCAGGCCAGCCAGGATGGTCCTGGCCCCGGGCGCTCTTCCAGAAGTTTTCCATTGCCCTGCCTGAGATACCCCTCCTGTCCCGGCCCCCACTGGTTTTTTCCTTCCTCACCTCTGTC
This sequence comes from Mesoplodon bidens, assembly GCF_964165515.1. Lineage (NCBI taxonomy): Eukaryota > Metazoa > Chordata > Mammalia > Artiodactyla > Ziphiidae > Mesoplodon > Mesoplodon bidens. Next base: position 354,321 of record NW_027672388.1, read on the forward strand.
CGGAGAGAGATTCCAGCGGAAGGTATGGGTGACACATCCTCTTCTTTATAGGTGGCAGCCTGGCAACTCCTGCAGAAAGGCCAACAGAGCCCCACTCACACCGGGCAACCCACAAAGCCATGGCCCCTCACTCCCTCCCACCAGCACAGCCCCGAGACTGCTGACGGGGCAGAGAATCTGGAGTCAGGCACAGCTTCATGGGCTATTGCTGCCTGGAGCACTGTTTATATTGACCTCAACCAGGCACACCTGGGGAGGGCCGGCCGGCAGGGTAAGGCTGCCCAGGTCAGCTAATCCACAACCCTCAGGGAATCACATTGTTGAAAATGGACCTCGCTAAGGCAGAATAGAAGTCAAGGAAAAAAAGGACACAATGCCATTTGCAGCCCTGTAGATGAGTCTGGAGGTAATCACGTGACTTGTAGTAAGTCAGAAAGTGAAAGACACATATCGTGTCATATCACTTATAGGTGTTACCTAAAAATGGATACCAGGGCAGATATTTCCACGGAGAAGGGCAATCACAGATTCATTAAAAAACTTATGGTTCACCAATGGAAAGGTGTGAGGATTGGTTTCATTACGATATCGGGGTTAACAGACATATACAAACACAGGGGACATATATAATCACCAAAGACCTACGGAATACCAAGAGAAGACTACTCAACATTCTGTCATAACGTACATGGGAAAAGGATCCCAGGAAGAACAGACATCTGTATATGTGTAAAAGAACCACATCTTCCACACCTACAACAAGCCAAACATTGTAATCAAACTTGCTGTAATACAAAATAAAAAAATAAATTAAAAACACGAACAAGAAGTAGTGAGACAAACTTGAGGGGCTTTCTCCTGGCACATTCCATTCTAAATTCCAATCTAGAACACGACTTCCATTGAGGCTCTGTTGCCCTAGTAACCAGATTCGGTAAGGGAGAACTGCTGCCACCTTGTGGCCGTTTCACACAACAGCAGCTTTAATCCCAGCGCTAATGGTCAGTTGATATTCAAAATCATTGCCGGCCTGTAAATGACACCTGCCCTGAAAACAAATCCTGGGGTCACATATCGACCAAAAAATTCAAAGGACGTCCATATTTCAAAACGACCGTTTCAAAAGCCATATTTTACGCACATTAGTGTTCTGCTTCTATTTCTTTCTTTCTTTTTTGGTTAAAAAAAACGGGAATGGAAAAAGGCATCCCTCAGAATGGGAGAAAATCGTTGCAAACGAATCAATGGACAAAGGTTTAATCTCCCATATATATAAACAGCTCATGCAGCTTAATATTTGAAAAACAAACAACGCAATACAAAAATGGGCAGAAGATCTAAAGAGACGTTTCTTCAAAGAAGACACCGAGATGGCCAAGACGCACATGAAAAGCTGCTCAAGAGCACTAATTATTAGAGAAATGCAAATCAAAAGTACAATGAGGTATCACCTCACACCTGTTAGAATCGGCATCATCAGAAAATCTACAAACAACAAATTCTGGGGAGGGTGTGGACAAAAGGAGCCCTCTTCCACTATTGGTGGGAATGTAAATTGATACAGTCACTATGGGGAACAGTAAGGAGTTTCCTTAAAAAAGCTAGAAATAGAATTACCCTCTGATCCAGCAATCCCACTTCTGGGCATATACCCAGAGAAAACCATAAATCAAAAAGGCACATTCACCACAATGTTCATTGCAGCACTATTTACAATAGCCAGGTAATGGAAGCAACCGAAATGCCCAGAGACAGACGAATGGATAAAGATGTGGTACATATATAAAATGGAATATTACTCAGCCATAAAAAGGAATGAAACTGGGTCATTTGTAGAGACATCGTTGGATCTAGAGACTGTCATACAGAATGAAGTAAGTCAGAAAGAGGAAAACAAATATTGTATATTAATGCATATATGGGGAACCTAAAAATGGTACAGATGAACTGGTTTGCAGGGAAGAAATAGAGACACAGAGGTAGAGAACAAACGTATGGACACCAAGTGTGGGAAGCCATGGGGTGGTGGTGGTGGGATGATTTGGAGATTGGGATTGAACTGTATACATGTATATGCATAAAATACATAACAAATAATAACCTGCTGTATAAAAAATAAATAGAATTAAAGTTCAAAATTTTAAAAAATAAAATTTAAAAATAAAACAGAAAAAAGTTCTTCCCTTCACACAGATGCATTTATATGAATGAATTATTTCCATGCTTATATCTATAAATACATAAAAGAGGAAAAAAATCTAACTTGAACCATAAAAGAAAAAAAAAACCTGAACCCACCAGTTATACAGAGGAAAACCCAATCAGGGCACTTGCTCCAGCGGAAAACAATTCTGAAATTGGTCAGAGGTGGGGAATCATCTCCCATAGAGCCAGCAACCCACCCCCCACACAAGGAGCGTCCTCATTGCAAAGCTGGGGGACCGTGCCGAGGCATCTGTGAGTAAACGTGAGCTGAGCCCCAGGCCAGCTGCTGCTGAACTGTTCCCACCCTTCCCAGGTAAAACACCTGAATATGTACAAGGGCTTGAAAGCCTAGAGGAAGGGCCACGGAACCACACAAGTGACAGCCCACAGGCCAACTTGGTGCCTGCAGGCCAGCCAGGATGGTCCTGGCCCCGGGCGCTCTTCCAGAAGTTTTCCATTGCCCTGCCTGAGATACCCCTCCTGTCCCGGCCCCCACTGGTTTTTTCCTTCCTCACCTCTGTCCGGAGAGAGATTCCAGGGGAAGGTATGGGTGACACATCCTCTTCTTTATAGGTGGCAGCCTGGCAACTCCTGCAGAAAGGCCAACAGAGCCCCACTCACACCGGGCAACCCACAAAGCCATGGCCCCTCACTCCCTCACACCAGCACAGCCCCGAGACTGCTGACGGGGCAGAGAATCTGGAGTCAGGCACAGCTTCATGGGCTATTGCTGCCTGGAGCACTGTTTATATTGACCTCAACCAGGCACACCTGGGGAGGGCCGGCCGGCAGGGAAAGGCTGCCCAGGTCAGCTAATCCACAACCCTCAGGGAATCACATTGTTGAAAATGGACCTCGCTAAGGCAGAATAGAAGTCAAGGAAAAAAAGGACACAATGCCATTTGCAGCCCCGTAGATGAGTCTGGAGGTAATCACGTGACTTGTAGTAAGTCAGAAAGTGAAAGACACATATCGTGTCATATCACTTATAGGTGTTACCTAAAAATGGATACCAGGGCAGATATTTCCACGGAGAAGGGCAATCACAGATTCATTAAAAAACTTATGGTTCACCAATGGAAAGGTGTGAGGATTGGTTTCATTACGATATCGGGGTTAACAGACATATACAAACACAGGGGACATATATAATCACCAAAGACCTACGGAATACCAAGAGAAGACTACTCAACATTCTGTCATAACGTACATGGGAAAAGGATCCCAGGAAGAACAGACATCTGTATATGTGTAAAAGAACCACATCTTCCACACCTACAACAAGCCAAACATTGTAATCAAACTTGCTGTAATACAAAATAAAAAAATAAATTAAAAACACGAACAAGAAGTAGTGAGACAAACTTGAGGGGCTTTCTCCTGGCACATTCCATTCTAAATTCCAATCTAGAACACGACTTCCATTGAGGCTCTGTTGCCCTAGTAACCAGATTCGGTAAGGGAGAACTGCTGCCACCTTGTGGCCGTTTCACACAACAGCTGCTTTAATCCCAGCGCTAATGGTCAGTTGATATTCAAAATCATTGCCGGCCTGTAAATGACACCTGCCCTGAAAACAAATCCTGGGGTCACATATCGAACAAAAAATTCAAAGGACGTCCATATTTCAAAACGACCGTTTCAAGAGGAATATTTTACGCACATTAGTGTTCTGCTTCTATTTCTTTCTTTCTTTTTTGGTTAAAAAAAACGGGAATGGAAAAAGGCATCCCTCAGAATGGGAGAAAATCGTTGCAAACGAATCAATGGACAAAGGTTTAATCTCCAATATATATAAACAGACCATGCAGCTTAATATTAGAAAAACAAACAACCCAATACAAATTGGGCAGAAGATCTAAAGAGACGTTTCTTCAAAGAAGACACCGAGATGGCCAAGACGCACATGAAAAGCTGCTCAAGAGCACTAATTATTAGAGAAATGCAAATCAAAAGTACAATGAGGTATCACCTCACACCTGTTAGAATCGGCATCATCAGAAAATCTACAAACAACAAATTCTGGGGAGGGTGTGGACAAAAGGAGCCCTCTTCCACTATTGGTGGGAATGTAAATTGATACAGTCACTATGGGGAACAGTAAGGAGTTTCCTTAAAAAAGCTAGAAATAGAATTACCCTCTGATCCAGCAATCCCACTTCTGGGCATATACCCAGAGAAAACCATAAATCAAAAAGGCACATTCACCACAATGTTCATTGCAGCACTATTTACAATAGCCAGGTAATGGAAGCAACCGAAATGCCCAGAGACAGACGAATGGATAAAGATGTGGTACATATATAAAATGGAATATTACTCAGCCATAAAAAGGAATGAAACTGGGTCATTTGTAGAGACATCGTTGGATCTAGAGACTGTCATACAGAATGAAGTAAGTCAGAAAGAGGAAAACAAATATTGTATATTAATGCATATATGGGGAACCTAAAAATGGTACAGATGAACTGGTTTGCAGGGAAGAAATAGAGACACAGAGGTAGAGAACAAACGTATGGACACCAAGTGTGGGAAGCCATGGGGTGGTGGTGGTGGGATGATTTGGAGATTGGGATTGAACTGTATACATGTATATGCATAAAATACATAACAAATAATAACCTGCTGTATAAAAAATAAATAGAATTAAAGTTCAAAATTTTAAAAAATAAAATTTAAAAATAAAACAGAAAAAAGTTCTTCCCTTCACACAGATGCATTTATATGAATGAATTATTTCCATGCTTATATCTATAAATACATAAAAGAGGAATAAAATCTAACTTGAACCATAAAAGAAAAAAAAAACCTGAACCCACCAGTTATACAGAGGAAAACCCAATCAGGGCACTTGCTCCAGCGGAAAACAATTCTGAAATTGGTCAGAGGTGGGGAATCATCTCCCATACAGCCAGCAACCCACACCCCACACAAGGAGCGTCCTCATTGCAAAGCTGGGGGACCGTGCCGAGGCATCTGTGAGTAAACGTGAGCTGAGCCCCAGGCCAGCTGCTGCTGAACTGTTCCCACCCTTCAAAGGTAAAACACCTGAATATGTAAAAGGGCTTGAAAGCCTAGAGGAAGGGCCACGGAACCACACAAGCGACAGCCCACAGGCCAACTTGGTGCCTGCAGGCCAGCCAGGATGGTCCTGGCCCCGGGCGCTCTTCCAGAAGTTTTCCATTGCCCTGCCTGAGATACCCCTCCTGTCCCGGCCCCCACTGGTTTTTTCCTTCCTCACCTCTGTCCGGAGAGAGATTCCAGCGGAAGGTATGGGTGACACATCCTCTTCTTTATAGGTGGCAGCCTGGCAACTCCTGCAGAAAGGCCAACAGAGCCCCACTCACACCGGGCAACCCACAAAGCCATGGCCCCTCACTCCCTCACACCAGCACAGCCCCGAGACTGCTGACGGGGCAGAGAATCTGGAGTCAGGCACAGCTTCAGGGGCTATTGCTGCCTGGAGCACTGTTTATATTGACCTCAACCAGGCACACCTGGGGAGGGCCGGCCGGCAGGGTAAGGCTGCCCAGGTCAGCTAATCCACAACCCTCAGGGAATCACATTGTTGAAAATGGACCTCGCTAAGGCAGAATAGAAGTCAAGGAAAAAAAGGACACAATGCCATTTGCAGCCCCGTAGATGAGTCTGGAGGTAATCACGTGACTTGTAGTAAGTCAGAAAGTGAAAGACACATATCGTGTCATATCACTTATAGGTGTTACCTAAAAATGGATACCAGGGCAGATATTTCCACGGAGAAGGGCAATCACAGATTCATTAAAAAACTTATGGTTCACCAATGGAAAGGTGTGAGGATTGGTTTCATTACGATATCGGGGTTAACAGACATATACAAACACAGGGGACATATATAATCACCAAAGACCTACGGAATACCAAGAGAAGACTACTCAACATTCTGTCATAACGTACATGGGAAAAGGATCCCAGGAAGAACAGACATCTGTATATGTGTAAAAGAACCACATCTTCCACACCTACAACAAGCCAAACATTGTAATCAAACTTGCTGTAATACAAAATAAAAAAATAAATTAAAAACACGAACAAGAAGTAGTGAGACAAACTTGAGGGGCTTTCTCCTGGCACATTCCATTCTAAATTCCAATCTAGAACACGACTTCCATTGAGGCTCTGTTGCCCTAGTAACCAGATTCGGTAAGGGAGAACTGCTGCCACCTTGTGGCCGTTTCACACAACAGCAGCTTTAATCCCAGCGCTAATGGTCAGTTGATATTCAAAATCATTGCCGGCCTGTAAACGACACCTGCCCTGAAAACAAATCCTGGGGACACATATCGACCAAAAAATTCAAAGGACGTCCATATTTCAAAACGACCGTTTCAAAAGGCATATTTTACGCACATTAGTGTTCTGCTTCTATTTCTTTCTTTCTTTTTTGGTTAAAAAAAAACGGGAATGGAAAAAGGCATCCCTCAGAATGGGAGAAAATCGTTGCAAACGAATCAATGGACAAATGTTTAATCTCCAATATATATAAACAGCTCATGCAGCTTAATATTAGAAAAACAAACAACCCAATACAAATTGGGCAGAAGATCTAAAGAGACGTTTCTTCAAAGAAGACACCGAGATGGCCAAGACGCACATGAAAAGCTGCTCAAGAGCACTAATTATTAGAGAAATGCAAATCAAAAGTACAATGAGGTATCACCTCACACCTGTTAGAATCGGCATCATCAGAAAATCTACAAACAACAAATTCTGGGGAGGGTGTGGACAAAAGGAGCCCTCTTCCACTATTGGTGGGAATGTAAATTGATACAGTCACTATGGGGAACAGTAAGGAGTTTCCTTAAAAAAGCTAGAAATAGAATTACCCTCTGATCCAGCAATCCCACTTCTGGGCATATACCCAGAGAAAACCATAAATCAAAAAGGCACATTCACCACAATGTTCATTGCAGCACTATTTACAATAGCCAGGTAATGGAAGCAACCGAAATGCCCAGAGACAGACGAATGGATAAAGATGTGGTACATATATAAAATGGAATATTACTCAGCCATAAAAAGGAATGAAACTGGGTCATTTGTAGAGACATCGTTGGATCTAGAGACTGTCATACAGAATGAAGTAAGTCAGAAAGAGGAAAACAAATATTGTATATTAATGCATATATGGGGAACCTAAAAATGGTACAGATGAACTGGTTTGCAGGGAAGAAATAGAGACACAGAGGTAGAGAACAAACGTATGGACACCAAGTGTGGGAAGCCATGGGGTGGTGGTGGTGGGATGATTTGGAGATTGGGATTGAACTGTATACATGTATATGCATAAAATACATAACAAATAATAACCTGCTGTATAAAAAAAAATTGAATTAAAGTTCAAAATTTTAAAAAATAAAATTTAAAAATAAAACAGAAAAAAGTTCTTCCCTTCACACAGATGCATTTATATGAATGAATTATTTCCATGCTTATATCTATAAATACATAAAAGAGGAATAAAATCTAACTTGAACCATAAAAGAAAAAAAAAACCTGAACCCACCAGTTATACAGAGGAAAACCCAATCAGGGCACTTGCTCCAGCAGAAAACAATTCTGAAATTGGTCAGCGGTGGGGAATCATCTCCCATACAGCCAGCAACCCACCCCCCACACAAGGAGCGTCCTCATTGCAAAGCTGGGGGACCGTGCCGAGGCATCTGTGAGTAAACGTGAGCTGAGCCCCAGGCCAGCTGCTGCTGAACTGTTCCCACCCTTCCCAGGTAAAACACCTGAATATGTACAAGGGCTTGAAAGCCTAGAGGAAGGGCCACGGAACCACACAAGCGACAGCCCACAGGCCAACTTGGTGCCTGCAGGCCAGCCAGGATGGTCCTGGCCCCGGGCGCTCTTCCAGAAGATTTCCTTTGCCCTGCCTGAGATACCCCTCCTGTCCCGGCCCCCACTGGTTTTTTCCTTCCTCACCTCTGTCCGGAGAGAGATTCCAGCGGAAGGTATGGGTGACACATCCTCTTCTTTATAGGTGGCAGCCTGGCAACTCCTGCAGAAAGGCCAACAGAGCCCCACTCACACCGGGCAACCCACAAAGCCATGGCCCCTCACTCCCTCACACCAGCACAGCCCCGAGACTGCTGACGGGGCAGAGAATCTGGAGTCAGGCACAGCTTCATGGGCTATTGCTGCCTGGAGCACTGTTTATATTGACCTCAACCAGGCACACCTGGGGAGGGCCGGCCGGCAGGGTAAGTCTGCCCAGGTCAGCTAATCCACAACCCTCAGGGAATCACATTGTTGAAAATGGACCTCGCTAAGGCAGAATAGAAGTCAAGGAAAAAAAGGACACAATGCCATTTGCAGCCCCGTAGATGAGTCTGGAGGTAATCACGTGACTTGTAGTAAGTCAGAAAGTGAAAGACACATATCGTGTCATATCACTTATAGGTGTTACCTAAAAATGGATACCAGGGCAGATATTTCCACGGAGAAGGGCAATCACAGATTCATTAAAAAACTTATGGTTCACCAATGGAAAGGTGTGAGGATTGGTTTCATTACGATATCGGGGTTAACAGACATATACAAACACAGGGGACATATATAATCACCAAAGACCTACGGAATACCAAGAGAAGACTACTCAACATTCTGTCATAACGTACATGGGAAAAGGATCCCAGGAAGAACAGACATCTGTATATGTGTAAAAGAACCACATCTTCCACACCTACAACAAGCCAAACATTGTAATCAAACTTGCTGTAATACAAAATAAAAAAATAAATTAAAAACACGAACAAGAAGTAGTGAGACAAACTTGAGGGGCTTTCTCCTGGCACATTCCATTCTAAATTCCAATCTAGAACACGACTTCCATTGAGGCTCTGTTGCCCTAGTAACCAGATTCGGTAAGGGAGAACTGCTGCCACCTTGTGGCCGTTTCACAGAAGAGCAGCTTTAATCCCAGCGCTAATGGTCAGTTGATATTCAAAATCATTGCCGGCCTGTAAATGACACCTGCCCTGAAAACAAATCCTGGGGTCACATATCGACCAAAAAATTCAAAGGACGTCCATATTTCAAAACGACCGTTTCAAAAGGCATATTTTACGCACATTAGTGTTCTGCTTCTATTTCTTTCTTTCTTTTTTGGTTAAAAAAAACGGGAATGGAAAAAGGCATCCCTCAGAATGGGAGAAAATCGTTGCAAACGAATCAATGGACAAAGGTTTAATCTCCAATATATATAAACAGCTCATGCAGCTTAATATTAGAAAAACAAACAACCCAATACAAATTGGGCAGAAGATCTAAAGAGACGTTTCTTCAAAGAAGACACCGAGATGGCCAAGACGCACATGAAAAGCTGCTCAAGAGCACTAATTATTAGAGAAATGCAAATCAAAAGTACAATGAGGTATCACCTCACACCTGTTAGAATCGGCATCATCAGAAAATCTACAAACAACAAATTCTGGGGAGGGTGTGGACAAAAGGAGCCCTCTTCCACTATTGGTGGGAATGTAAATTGATACAGTCACTATGGGGAACAGTAAGGAGTTTCCTTAAAAAAGCTAGAAATAGAATTACCCTCTGATCCAGCAATCCCACTTCTGGGCATATACCCAGAGAAAACCATAAATCAAAAAGGCACATTCACCACAATGTTCATTGCAGCACTATTTACAATAGCCAGGTAATGGAAGCAACCGAAATGCCCAGAGACAGACGAATGGATAAAGATGTGGTACATATATAAAATGGAATATTACTCAGCCATAAAAAGGAATGAAACTGGGTCATTTGTAGAGACATCGTTGGATCTAGAGACTGTCATACAGAATGAAGTAAGTCAGAAAGAGGAAAACAAATATTGTATATTAATGCATATATGGGGAACCTAAAAATGGTACAGATGAACTGGTTTGCAGGGAAGAAATAGAGACACAGAGGTAGAGAACAAACGTATGGACACCAAGTGTGGGAAGCCATGGGGTGGTGGTGGTGGGATGATTTGGAGATTGGGATTGAACTGTATACATGTATATGCATAAAATACATAACAAATAATAACCTGCTGTATAAAAAATAAATAGAATTAAAGTTCAAAATTTTAAAAAATAAAATTTAAAAATAAAACAGAAAAAAGTTCTTCCCTTCACACAGATGCATTTATATGAATGAATTATTTCCATGCTTATATCTATAAATACATAAAAGAGGAATAAAATCTAACTTGAACCATAAAAGAAAAAAAAAACCTGAACCCACCAGTTATACAGAGGAAAACCCAATCAGGGCACTTGCTCCAGCGGAAAACAATTCTGAAATTGGTCAGAGGTGGGGAATCATCTCCCATACAGCCAGCAACCCACCCCCCACACAAGGAGCGTCCTCATTGCAAAGCTGGGGGACCGTGCCGAGGCATCTGTGAGTAAATGTGAGCTGAGCCCCAGGCCAGCTGCTGCTGAACTGTTCCCACCCTTCCCAGGTAAAACACCTGAATATGTACAAGGGCTTGAAAGCCTAGAGGAAGGGCCACGGAACCACACAAGCGACAGCCCACAGGCCAACTTGGTGCCTGCAGGCCAGCCAGGATGGTCCTGGCCCCGGGCGCTCTTCCAGAAGATTTCCTTTGCCCTGCCTGAGATACCCCTCCTGTCCCGGCCCCCACTGGTTTTTTCCTTCCTCACCTCTGTCCGGAGAGAGATTCCAGCGGAAGGTATGGGTGACACATCCTCTTCTTTATAGGTGGCAGCCTGGCAACTCCTGCAGAAAGGCCAACAGAGCCCCACTCACACCGGGCAACCCACAAAGCCATGGCCCCTCACTCCCTCACACCAGCACAGCCCCGAGACTGCTGACGGGGCAGAGAATCTGGAGTCAGGCACAGCTTCATGGGCTATTGCTGCCTGGAGCACTGTTTATATTGACCTCAACCAGGCACACCTGGGGAGGGCCGGCCGGCAGGGTAAGGCTGCCCAGGTCAGCTAATCCAAAACCCTCAGGGAATCACATTTTTGAAAATGGTCCTCGCTAAGGCAGAAGAGAAGTCAAGGAAAAAAAGGACACAATGCCATTTGCAGCCCCGTAGATGAGTCTGGAGGTAATCACGTGACTTGTAGTAAGTCAGAAAGTGAAAGACACATATCGTGTCATATCACTTATAGGTGTTACCTAAAAATGGATACCAGGGCAGATATTTCCACGGAGAAGGGCAATCACAGATTCATTAAAAAACTTATGGTTCACCAATGGAAAGGTGTGAGGATTGGTTTCATTACGATATCGGGGTTAACAGACATATACAAACACAGGGGACATATATAATCACCAAAGACCTACGGAATACCAAGAGAAGACTACTCAACATTCTGTCATAACGTACATGGGAAAAGGATCCCAGGAAGAACAGACATCTGTATATGTGTAAAAGAACCACATCTTCCACACCTACAACAAGCCAAACATTGTAATCAAACTTGCTGTAATACAAAATAAAAAAATAAATTAAAAACACGAACAAGAAGTAGTGAGACAAACTTGAGGGGCTTTCTCCTGGCACATTCCATTCTAAATTCCAATCTAGAACACGACTTCCATTGAGGCTCTGTTGCCCTAGTAACCAGATTCGGTAAGGGAGAACTGCTGCCACCTTGTGGCCGTTTCACACAACAGCAGCTTTAATCCCAGCGCTAATGGTCAGTTGATATTCAAAATCATTGCCGGCCTGTAAATGACACCTGCCCTGAAAACAAATCCTGGGGTCACATATCGACCAAAAAATTCAAAGGACGTCCATATTTCAAAACGACCGTTTCAAAAGGCATATTTTACGCACATTAGTGTTCTGCTTCTATTTCTTTCTTTCTTTTTTGGTTAAAAAAAACGGGAATGGAAAAAGGCATCCCTCAGAATGGGAGAAAATCGTTGCAAACGAATCAATGGACAAAGGTTTAATCTCCAATATATATAAACAGCTCATGCAGCTTAATATTAGAAAAACAAACAACCCAATACAAATTGGGCAGAAGATCTAAAGAGACGTTTCTTCAAAGAAGACACCGAGATGGCCAAGACGCACATGAAAAGCTGCTCAAGAGCACTAATTATTAGAGAAATGCAAATCAAAAGTACAATGAGGTATCACCTCACACCTGTTAGAATCGGCATCATCAGAAAATCTACAAACAACAAATTCTGGGGAGGGTGTGGACAAAAGGAGCCCTCTTCCACTATTGGTGGGAATGTAAATTGATACAGTCACTATGGGGAACAGTAAGGAGTTTCCTTAAAAAAGCTAGAAATAGAATTATCCTCTGATCCAGCAATCCCACTTCTGGGCATATACCCAGAGAAAACCATAAATCAAAAAGGCACATTCACCACAATGTTCATTGCAGCACTATTTACAATAGCCAGGTAATGAAAGCAACCGAAATGCCCAGAGACAGACGAATGGATAAAGATGTGGTACATATATAAAATGGAATATTACTCAGCCATAAAAAGGAATGAAACTGGGTCTTTTGTAGAGACATCGTTGGATCTAGAGACTGTCATACAGAATGAAGTAAGTCAGAAAGAGGAAAACAAATATTGTATATTAATGCATATATGGGGAACCTAAAAATGGTACAGATGAACTGGTTTGCAGGGAAGAAATAGAGACACAGAGGTAGAGAACAAACGTATGGACACCAAGTGTGGGAAGCCATGGGGTGGTGGTGGTGGGATGATTTGGAGATTGGGATTGAACTGTATACATGTATATGCATAAAATACATAACAAATAATAACCTGCTGTATAAAAAATAAATAGAATTAAAGTTCAAAATTTTAAAAAATAAAATTTAAAAATAAAACAGAAAAAAGTTCTTCCCTTCACACAGATGCATTTATATGAATGAATTATTTCCATGCTTATATCTATAAATACATAAAAGAGGAATAAAATCTAACTTGAACCATAAAAGAAAAAAAAACCCTGAACCCACCAGTTATACAGAGGAAAACCCAATCAGGGCACTTGCTCCAGCGGAAAACAATTCTGAAATTGGTCAGAGGTGGGGAATCATCTCCCATACAGCCAGCAACCCACCCCCCACACAAGGAGCGTCCTCATTGCAAAGCTGGGGGACCATGCCGAGGCATCTGTGAGTAAACGTGAGCTGAGCCCCAGGCCAGCTGCTGCTGAACTGTTCCCACCCTTCCCAGGTAAAACACCTGAATATGTACAAGGGCTTGAAAGCCTAGAGGAAGGGCCACGGAACCACACAAGCGACAGCCCACAGGCCAACTTGGTGCCTGCAGGCCAGCCAGGATGGTCCTGGCCCCGGGCGCTCTTCCAGAAGTTTTCCATTGCCCTGCCTGAGATACCCCTCCTGTCCCGGCCCCCACTGGTTTTTTCCTTCCTCACCTCTGTCCGGAGAGAGATTCCAGCGGAAGGTATGGGTGACACATCCTCTTCTTTATAGGTGGCAGCCTGGCAACTCCTGCAGAAAGGCCAACTGAGCCCCACTCACACCGGGCAACACACAAAGCCATGGCCCCTCACTCCCTCACACCAGCACAGCCCCGAGACTGCTGACGGGGCAGAGAATCTGGAGTCAGGCACAGCTTCATGGGCTATTGCTGCCTGGAGCACTGTTTATATTGACCTCAACCAGGCACACCTGGGGAGGGCCGGCCGGCAGGATAAGGCTGCCCAGGTCAGCTAATCCACAACCCTCAGGGAATCACATTGTTGAAAATGGACCTCGCTAAGGCAGAATAGAAGTCAAGGAAAAAAAGGACACAATGCCATTTGCAGCCCCGTAGATGAGTCTGGAGGTAATCACGTGACTTGTAGTAAGTCAGAAAGTGAAAGACACATATCGTGTCATATCACTTATAGGTGTTACCTAAAAATGGATACCAGGGCAGATATTTCCACGGAGAAGGGCAATCACAGATTCATTAAAAAACTTATGGTTCACCAATGGAAAGGTGTGAGGATTGGTTTCATTACGATATCGGGGTTAACAGACATATACAAACACAGGGGACATATATAATCACCAAAGACCTACGGAATACCAAGAGAAGACTACTCAACATTCTGTCATAACGTACATGGGAAAAGGATCCCAGGAAGAACAGACATCTGTATATGTGTAAAAGAACCACATCTTCCACACCTACAACAAGCCAAACATTGTAATCAAACTTGCTGTAATACAAAATAAAAAAATAAATTAAAAACACGAACAAGAAGTAGTGAGACAAACTTGAGGGGCTTTCTCCTGGCACATTCCATTCTAAATTCCAATCTAGAACACGACTTCCATTGAGGCTCTGTTGCCCTAGTAACCAGATTCGGTAAGGGAGAACTGCTGCCACCTTGTGGCCGTTTCACACAACAGCAGCTTTAATCCCAGCGCTAATGGTCAGTTGATATTCAAAATCATTGCCGGCCTGTAAATGACACCTGCCCTGAAAACAAATCCTGGGGTCACATATCGACCAAAAAATTCAAAGGACGTCCATATTTCAAAACGACCGTTTCAAAAGGCATATTTTACAGACATTAGTGTTCTGCTTCTATTTCTTTCTTTCTTTTTTGGTTAAAAAAAACGGGAATGGAAAAAGGCATCCCTCAGAATGGGAGAAAATCGTTGCAAACGAATCAATGGACAAAGGTTTAATCTCCAATATATATAAACAGCTCATGCAGCTTAATATTAGAAAAACAAACCACCCAATACAAATTGGGCAGAAGATCTAAAGAGACGTTTCTTCAAAGAAGACACCGAGATGGCCAAGACGCACATGAAAAGCTGCTCAAGAGCACTAATTATTAGAGAAATGCAAATCAAAAGTACAATGAGGTATCACCTCACACCTGTTAGAATCGGCATCATCAGAAAATCTACAAACAACAAATTCTGGGGAGGGTGTGGACAAAAGGAGCCCTCTTCCACTATTGGTGGGAATGTAAATTGATACAGTCACTATGGGGAACAGTAAGGAGTTTCCTTAAAAAAGCTAGAAATAGAATTACCCTCTGATCCAGCAATCCCACTTCTGGGCATATACCCAGAGAAAACCATAAATCAAAAAGGCACATTCACCACAATGTTCATTGCAGCACTATTTACAATAGCCAGGTAATGGAAGCAACCGAAATGCCCACAGACAGACGAATGGATAAAGATGTGGTACATATATAAAATGGAATATTACTCAGCCATAAAAAGGAATGAAACTGGGTCATTTGTAGAGACATCGATGGATTTAGAGACTGTCATACAGAATGAAGTAAGTCAGAAAGAGGAAAACAAATATTGTATATTAATGCATATATGTGGAACCTAAAAATGGTACAGATGAACTGGTTTGCAGGGAAGAAGTAGAGACACAGAGGTAGAGAACAAACGTATGGACACCAAGTGTGGGAAGCCATGGGGTGGTGGTGGTGGGATGATTTGGAGATTGGGATTGAACTGTATACATGTATATGCATAAAATACATAACCAATAATAACCTGCTGTATAAAAAATAAATAAAATTAAAGTTCAAAATTTTAAAAAATAAAATTTAAAAATAAAACAGAAAAAAGTTCTTCCCTTCACACAGATGCATTTATATGAATGAATTATTTCCATGCTTATATCTATAAATACATAAAAGAGGAATAAAATCTAACTTGAACCATAAAAGAAAAAAAAAACCTGAACCCACCAGTTATACAGAGGAAAACCCCATCAGGGCACTTGCTCCAGCGGAAAACAATTCTGAAATTGGTCAGAGGTGGGGAATCATCTCCCATACAGCCAGCAACCCACACCCCACACATGGAGCGTCCTCATTGCAAAGCTGGGGGACAGTGCCGAGGCATCTGTGAGTAAACGTGAGCTGAGCCCCAGGCCAGCTGCTGCTGAACTGTTCCCACCCTTCCCAGGTAAAACACCTGAATATGTACAAGGGCTTGAAAGCCTAGAGGAAGGGCCACGGAACCACACAAGCGACAGCCCACAGGCCAACTTGGTGCCTGCAGGCCAGCCAGGATGGTCCTGGCCCCGGGCGCTCTTTCAGAAGTTTTCCATTGCCCTGCCTGAGATACCCCTCCTGTCCCGGCCCCCACTGGTTTTTTCCTTCCTCACCTCTGTCCGGAGAGAGATTCCAGCGGAATGTATGGGTGACACAACCTCTTCTTTATAGGTGGCAGCCTGGCAACTCCTGCAGAAAGGCCAGCAGAGCCCCACTCACACTGGGCCACCCACAAAGCCATGGCCCCTCACTCCCTCCCACCAGCACAGCCCCGAGACTGCTGACGGGGCAGAGAATCTGGAGTCAGGCACAGCTTCATGGGCTATTGCTGCCTGGAGCACTGTTTATATTGACCTCAACCAGGCACACCTGGGGAGGGCCGGCTGGCAGGGTAAGGCTGCCCAGGTCAGCTAATCCACAACCCTCAGGGAATCACATTGTTGAAAATGGACCTCGCTAAGGCAGAATAGAAGTCAAGGAAAAAAAGGACAAAATGCCATTTGCAGCCCCGTAGATGAGTCTGGAGGTAATAACGTGACTTGTAGTAAGTCAGAAAGTGAAAGACACATATCGTGTCATATCACTTATAGGTGTTACCTAAAAATGGATACCAGGGCAGATATTTCCACGGAGAACGGCAATCACAGATTCATTAAAAAACTTATGGTTCACCAATGGAAAGGTGTGAGGATTGGTTTCATTACGATATCGGGGTTAACAGACATATACAAACACAGGGGACATATATAATCACCAAAGACCTACGGAATACCAAGAGAAGACTACTCAACATTCTGTCATAACGTACATGGGAAAAGGATCCCAGGAAGAACAGACATCTGTATATGTGTAAAAGAACCACATCTTCCACACCTACAACAAGCCAAACATTGTAATCAAACTTGCTGTAATACAAAATAAAATAATAAATTAAAAACACGAACAAGAAGTAGTGAGACAAACTTGAGGGGCTTTCTCCTGGCACATTCCATTCTAAATTCCAATCTAGAACACGACTGCCATTGAGGCTCTGTTGCCCTAGTAACCAGATTCGGTAAGGGAGAACTGCTGCCACCTTGTGGCCGTATCACACAACAGCAGCTTTAATCCCAGCGCTAATGGTCAGTTGATATTCAAAATCATTGCCGGCCTGTAAATGACACCTGCCCTGAAAACAAATCCTGGGGTCACATATCGACCAAAAAATTCAAAGGACGTCCATTATTCAAAACGACCGTTTCAAAAGGCATATTTTACGCACATTAGTGTTCTGCTTCTATTTCTTTCTTTCTTTTTTGGTTAAAAAAAACGGGAATGGAAAAAGGCATCCCTCAGAATGGGAGAAAATCGTTGCAAACGAATCAATGGACAAAGGTTTAATCTCCAATATATATAAACAGCTCATGCATCTTAATATTAGAAAAACAAACAACCCAATACAAAAATGGGCAGAAGACCTAAAGAGACGTTTCTTCAAAGAAGACACCGAGATGGCCAAGACGCACATGAAAAGCTGCTCAAGAGCACTAATTATTAGAGAAATGCAAATCAAAAGTACAATGAGGTATCACCTCACACCTGTTAGAATCGGCATCATCAGAAAATCTACAAACAACAAATTCTGGGGAGGGTGTGGACAAAAGGAGCCCTCTTCCACTATTGGTGGGAATGTAAATTGATACAGTCACTATGGGGAACAGTAAGGAGTTTCCTTAAAAAAGCTAGAAATAGAATAACCCTCTGATCCAGCAATCCCACTTCTGGGCATATACCCAGAGAAAACCATAAATCAAAAAGGCACATTCACCACAATGTTCATTGCAGCACTATTTACAATAGCCAGGTAATGGAAGCAACCGAAATGCCCACAGACAGACGAATGGATAAAGATGTGGTACATATATAAAATGGAATATTACTCAGCCATAAAAAGGAATGAAACTGGGTCATTTGTAGAGACATCGATGGATCTAGAGACTGTCATACAGAATGAAGTAAGTCAGAAAGAGGAAAACAAATATTGTATATTAATGCATATATGTGGAACCTAAAAATGGTACAGATGAACTGGTTTGCAGGGAAGAAATAGAGACACAGAGGTAGAGAACAAACATATGGACACCAAGTGTGGGAAGCCATGGGGTGGTGGTGGTGGGATGATTTGGAGATTGGGATTGAACTGTATACATGGATATGCATAAAATACATAACCAATAATAACCTGCTGTATAAAAAATAAATAAAATTAAAGTTCAAAATTTTAAAAAATAAAATTTAAAAATAAAACAGAAAAAAGTTCTTCCCTTCACACAGATGCATTTATATGAATGAATCATTTCCATGCTTATATCTATAAATACATAAAAGAGGAATAAAATCTAACTTGAACCATAAAAGAAAAAAAAAAAACCTGAACCCACCAGTTATACAGAGGAACACCCAATCAGGGCACTTGCTCCAGCGGAAAACAATTCTGAAATTGGTCAGAGGTGGGGAATCATCTCCCATACAGCCAGCAACCCACCCCCCACACAAGGAGCGTCCTCATTGCAAAGCTGGGGGACCGTGCCGAGGCATCTGTGAGTAAACGTGAGCTGAACCCCAGGCCAGCTGCTGCTGAACTGTTCCCACCCTTCCCAGGTAAAACACCTGAATATGTACAAGGGCTTGAAAGCCTAGAGGAAGGGCCACGGAACCACACAAGCGACAGCCCACAGGCCAACTTGGTGCCTGCAGGCCAGCCAGGATGGTCCTGGCCCCGGGCGCTCTTCCAGAAGTTTTCCATTGCCCTGCCTGAGATACCCCTCCTGTCCCGGCCCCCACTGGTTTTTTCCTTCCTCACCTCTGTCCGGAGAGAAATTCCAGCGGAAGGTATGGGTGACACATCCTCTTAGTTATAGGTGGCAGCCTGGCAACTCCTGCAGAAAGGCCAGCAGAGCCCCACTCACACCGGGCCACCCACAAAGCCATGGCCCCTCACTCCCTCCCACCAGCACAGCCCCGAGACTGCTGACGGGGCAGAGAATCTGGAGTCAGGCACAGCTTCAGGGGCTATTGCTGCCTGGAGCACTGTTTATATTGACCTCAACCAGGCACACCTGGGGAGGGCCGGCCGGCAGGGTAAGGCTGCCCAGGTCAGCTAATCCACAACCCTCAGGGAATCACATTGTTGAAAATGGACCTCGCTAAGGCAGAAGAGAAGTCAAGGAAAAAAAGGACACAATGCCATTTGCAGCCCCGTAGATGAGTCTGGAGGTAATCACGTGACTTGTAGTAAGTCAGAAAGTGAAAGACACATATCGTGTCATATCACTTATAGGTGTTACCTAAAAATGGATACCAGGGCAGATATTTCCACGGAGAAGGGCAATCACAGATTCATTAAAAAACTTATGGTTCACCAATGGAAAGGTGTGAGGATTGGTTTCATTACGATATCGGGGTTAACAGACATATACAAACACAGGGGACATATATAATCACCAAAGACCTACGGAATACCAAGAGAAGACTACTCAACATTCTGTCATAACGTACATGGGAAAAGGATCCCAGGAAGAACAGACATCTGTATATGTGTAAAAGAACCACATCTTCCACACCTACAACAAGCCAAACATTGTAATCAAACTTGCTGTAATACAAAATAAAAAAATAAATTAAAAACACGAACAAGAAGTAGTGAGACAAACTTGAGGGGCTTTCTCCTGGCACATTCCATTCTAAATTCCAATCTAGAACACGACTTCCATTGACGCTCTGTTGCCCTAGTAACCAGATTCAGTAAGGGAGAACTGCTGCCACCTTGTGGCCGTTTCACACAACAGCAGCTTTAATCCCAGCGCTAATGGTCAGTTGATATTGAAAATCATTGCCGGCCTGTAAATGACACCTGCCCTGAAAACAAATCCTGGGGTCACATATCGACCAAAAAATTCAAAGGACGTCCATATTTCAAAACGACCGTTTCAAAAGGCATATTTTACAGACATTAGTGTTCTGCTTCTATTTCTTTCTCTCTTTTTTGGTTAAAAAAAACGGGAATGGAAAAAGGCATCCCTCAGAATGGGAGAAAATCGTTGCAAACGAATCAATGGACAAAGGTTTAATCTCCAATATATATAAACAGCTCATGCAGCTTAATAATAGAAAAACAAACCACCCAATACAAATTGGGCAGAAGATCTAAAGAGACGTTTCTTCAAAGAAGACACCGAGATGGCCAAGACGCACATGAAAAGCTGCTCAAGAGCACTAATTATTAGAGAAATGCAAATCAAAAGTACAATGAGGTATCACCTCACACCTGTTAGAATCGGCATCATCAGAAAATCTACAAACAACAAATTCTGGGGAGGGTGTGGACAAAAGGAGCCCTCTTCCACTATTGGTGGGAATGTAAATTGATACAGTCACTATGGGGAACAGTAAGGAGTTTCCTTAAAAAATCTAGAAATAGAATTACCCTCTGATCCAGCAATCCCACTTCTGGGCATATACCCAGAGAAAACCATAAATCAAAAAGGCACATTCACCACAATGTTCATTGCAGCACTATTTACAATAGCCAGGTAATGGAAGCAACCGAAATGCCCAGAGACAGACGAATGGATAAAGATGTGGTACATATATAAAATGGAATATTACTCAGCCATAAAAAGGAATGAAACTGGGTCATTTGTAGAGACATCGATGGATTTAGAGACTGTCATACAGAATGAAGTAAGTCAGAAAGAGGAAAACAAATATTGTATATTAATGCATATATGTGGAACCTAAAAATGGTACAGATGAACTGGTTTGCAGGGAAGAAGTAGAGACACAGAGGTAGAGAACAAACGTATGGACACCAAGTGTGGGAAGCCATGGGGTGGTGGTGGTGGGATGATTTGGAGATTGGGATTGAACTGTATACATGTATATGCATAAAATACATAACCAATAATAACCTGCTGTATAAAAAATAAATAAAATTAAAGTTCAAAATTTTAAAAAATAAAATTTAAAAATAAAACAGAAAAAAGTTCTTCCCTTCACACAGATGCATTTATATGAATGAATTATTTCCATGCTTATATCTATAAATACATAAAAGAGGAATAAAATCTAACTTGAACCATAAAAGAAAAAAAAAACCTGAACCCACCAGTTATACAGAGGAAAACTCCATCAGGGCACTTGCTCCAGCGGAAAACAATTCTGAAATTGGTCAGAGGTGGGGAATCATCTCCCATACAGCCAGCAACCCACACCCCACACATGGAGCGTCCTCATTGCAAAGCTGGGGGACCGTGCCGAGGCATCTGTGAGTAAACGTGAGCTGAGCCCAAGGCCAGCTGCTGCTGAACTGTTCCCACCCTTCCCACGTAAAACACCTGAATATGTACAAGGGCTTGAAAGCCTAGAGGAAGGGCCACGGAACCACACAAGCGACAGCCCACAGGCCAACTTGGTGCCTGCAGGCCAGCCAGGATGGTCCTGGCCCCGGGCGCTCTTTCAGAAGTTTTCCATTGCCCTGCCTGAGATACCCCTCCTGTCCCGGCCCCCACTGGTTTTTTCCTTCCTCACCTCTGTCCGGAGAGAGATTCCAGCGGAATGTATGGGTGACACAACCTCTTCTTTATAGGTGGCAGCCTGGCAACTCCTGCAGAAAGGCCAGCAGAGCCCCACTCACACCGGGCCACCCACAAAGCCATGGCCCCTCACTCCCTCCCACCAGCACAGCCCCGAGACTGCTGACGGGGCAGAGAATCTGGAGTCAGGCACAGCTTCATGGGCTATTGCTGCCTGGAGCACTGTTTATATTGACCTCAACCAGGCACACCTGGGGAGGGCCGGCCGGCAGGGTAAGGCTGCCCAGGTCAGCTAATCCACAACCCTCAGGGAATCACATTGTTGAAAATGGACCTCGCTAAGGCAGAATAGAAGTCAAGGAAAAAAAGGACACAATGCCATTTGCAGCCCCGTAGATGAGTCTGGAGGTAATCACGTGACTTGTAGTAAGTCAGAAAGTGAAAGACACATATCGTGTCATATCACTTATAGGTTTTACCTAAAAATGGATACCAGGGCAGATATTTCCACGGAGAAGGGCAATCACAGATTCATTAAAAAACTTATGGTTCACCAATGGAAAGGTGTGAGGATTGGTTTCATTACGATATCGGGGTTAACAGACATATACAAACACAGGGGACATATATAATCACCAAAGACCTACGGAATACCAAGAGAAGACTACTCAACATTCTGTCATAACGTACATGGGAAAAGGATCCCAGGAAGAACAGACATCTGTATATGTGTAAAAGAACCACATCTTCCACACCTACAACAAGCCAAACATTGTAATCAAACTTGCTGTAATAAAAAATAAAATAATAAATTAAAAACACGAACAAGAAGTAGTGAGACAAACTTGAGGGGCTTTCTCCTGGCACATTCCATTCTAAATTCCAATCTAGAACACGACTTCCATTGAGGCTCTGTTGCCCTAGTAACCAGATTCGGTAAGGGAGAACTGCTGCCACCTTGTGGCCGTTTCACACAACAGCAGCTTTAATCCCAGCGCTAATGGTCAGTTGATATTCAAAATCATTGCCGGCCTGTAAATGACACCTGCCCTGAAAACAAATCCTGGGGTCACATATCGACCAAAAAATTCAAAGGACGTTCATATTTCAAAACGATCGTTTCAAAAGGCATATTTTACGAACATTAGTGTTCTGCTTCTATTTCTTTCTTTCTTTTTTGGTTAAAAAAACGGGAATTGAAAAAGGCATCCCTCAGAATGGGAGAAAATCGTTGCAAACGAATCAATGGACAAAGGTTTAATCTCCAATATATATAAACAGCTCATGCAGCTTAATATTAGAAAAACAAACAACGCAATACAAAAATGGGCAGAAGACCTAAAGAGACGTTTCTTCAAAGAAGACACCGAGATGGCCAAGACGCACATGAAAAGCTGCTCAAGAGCACTAATTATTAGAGAAATGCAAATCAAAAGTACAATGAGGTATCACCTCACACCTGTTAGAATCGGCATCATCAGAAAATCTACAAACAACAAATTCTGGAGAGGGTGTGGACAAAAGGAGCCCTCTTCCACTATTGGTGGGAATGTAAATTGATACAGTCACTATGGGGAACAGTAAGGAGTTTCCTTAAAAAAGCTTGAAATAGAATTACCCTCTGATCCAGCAATCCCACTTCTGGGCATATACCCAGAGAAAACCATAAATCAAAAAGGCACATTCACCACAATGTTCATTGCAGCACTATTTACAATAGCCAGGTAATGGAAGCAACCGAAATGCCCACAGACAGACGAATGGATAAAGATGTGGGACATATATAAAATCGAATATTACTCAGCCATAAAAAGGAATGAAACTGGGTCATTTGTAGAGACATCGATGGATCTAGAGACTGTCATACAGAATGAAGTAAGTCAGAAAGAGGAAAACAAATATTGTATATTAATGCATATATGGGGAACCTAAAAATGGTACAGATGAACTGGTTTGCAGGGAAGAAATAGAGACACAGAGGTAGAGAACAAACGTATGGACACCAAGTGTGGGAAGCCATGGGGTGGTGGTGGTGGGATGATTTGGAGATTGGGATTGAACTGTATACATGTATATGCATAAAATACATAACCAATAATAACCTGCTGTATAAAAAATAAATAGAATTAAAGTTCAAAATTTTAAAAAATAAAATTTAAAAATAAAACAGAAAAAAGTTCTTCCCTTCACACAGATGCATTTATATGAATGAATTATTTCCATGCTTATATCTATAAATACATAAAAGAGGAATAAAATCTAACTTGAACCATAAAAGAAAAAAAAAACCTGAACCCACCAGTTATACAGAGGAACACCCAATCAGGGCACTTGCTCCAGCGGAAAACAATTCTGTAATTGGTCAGAGGTGGGGAATCATCTCCCATACAGCCAGCAACCCACCCCCCACACAAGGAGCGTCCTCATTGCAAAGCTGGGGGACCGTGCCGAGGCATCTGTGAGTAAACGTGAGCTGAGCCCCAGGCCAGCTGCTGCTGAACTGTTCCCACCCTTCCCAGGTAAAACACCTGAATATGTACAAGGGCTTGAAAGCCTAGAGGAAGGGCCACGGAACCACACAAGCGACAGCCCACAGGCCAACTTGGTGCCTGCAGGCCAGCCAGGATGGTCCTGGCCCCGGGCGCTCTTCCAGAAGTTTTCCATTGCCCTGCCTGAGATACCCCTCCTGTCCCGGCCCCCACTGGTTTTTTCCTTCCTCACCTCTGTCCGGAGAGGGATTCCAGCGGAAGGTATGGGTGACACAACCTCTTCTTTATAGGTGGCAGCCTGGCAACTCCTGCAGAAAGGCCAACAGAGCCCCACTCACACCGGGCAACCCACAAAGCCATGGCCCCTCACTCCCTCCCACCAGCACAGCCCCGAGACTGCTGACGGGCCCGAGAATCTGGAGTCAGGCACAGCTTCAGGGGCTATTGCTGCCTGGAGCACTGTTTATATTGACCTCAACCAGGCACACCTGTGGAGGGCCGGCCAGCAGCGTAAGGCTGCCCAGGTCAGCTAATCCACAACCCTCAGGGAATCACATTGTTGAAAATGGACCTCGCTAAGGCAGAATAGAAGTCAAGGAAAAAAAGGACACAATGCCATTTGCAGCCCCGTAGATGAGTCTGGAGGTAATCACGTGACTTGTAGTAAGTCAGAAAGTGAAAGACACATATCGTGTCATATCACTTATAGGTGTTACCTAAAAATGGATACCAGGGCAGATATTTCCACGGAGAAGGGCAATCACAGATTCATTAAAAAACTTATGGTTCACCAATGGAAAGGTGTGAGGATTGGTTTCATTACGATATCGGGGTTAACAGACATATACAAACACAGGGGACATATATAATCACCAAAGACCTACGGAATACCAAGAGAAGACTACTCAACATTCTGTCATAACGTACATGGGAAAAGGATCCCAGGAAGAACAGACATCTGTATATGTGTAAAAGAACCACATCTTCCACACCTACAACAAGCCAAACATTGTAATCAAACTTGCTGTAATACAAAATAAAAAAATAAATTAAAAACACGAACAAGAAGTAGTGAGACAAACTTGAGGGGCTTTCTCCTGGCACATTCCATTCTAAATTCCAATCTAGAACACGACTTCCATTGAGGCTCTGTTGCCCTAGTAACCAGATTCGGTAAGGGAGAACTGCTGCCACCTTGTGGCCGTTTCACACAACAGCAGCTTTAATCCCAGCGCTAATGGTCAGTTGATATTCAAAATCATTGCCGGCCTGTAAATGACACCTGCCCTGAAAACAAATCCTGGGGTCACATATCGACCAAAAAATTCAAAGGACGTCCATATTTCAAAACGACCGTTTCAAAAGGCATATTTTACGCACATTACTGTTCTGCTTCTATTTCTTTCTTTCTTTTTCGGTTAAAAAAAACGGGAATGGAAAAAGGCATCCCTCAGAATGGGAGAAAATCGTTGCAAACGAATCAATGGACAAAGGTTTAATCTCCAATATATATAAACAGCTCATGCAGCTTAATATTAGAAAAACAAACAACCCAATACAAATTGGGCAGAAGATCTAAAGAGACGTTTCTTCAAAGAAGACACCGAGATGGCCAAGACGCACATGAAAAGCTGCTCAAGAGCACTAATTATTAGAGAAATGCAAATGAAAAGTACAATGAGGTATCACCTCACACCTGTTAGAATCGGCATCATCAGAAAATCTACAAACAACAAATTCTGGGGAGGGTGTGGACAAAAGGAGCCCTCTTCCACTATTGGTGGGAATGTAAATTGATACAGTCACTATGGGGAACAGTAAGGAGTTTCCTTAAAAAAGCTAGAAATAGAATTACCCTCTGATCCAGCAATCCCACTTCTGGGCATATACCCAGAGAAAACCATAAATCAAAAAGGCACATTCACCACAATGTTCATTGCAGCACTATTTACAATAGCCAGGTAATGGAAGCAACCGAAATGCCCACAGACAGACGAATGGATAAAGATGTGGTACATATATAAAATGGAATATTACTCAGCCATAAAAAGGAATGAAACTGGGTCATTTGTAGAGACATCGATGGATTTAGAGACTGTCATACAGAATGAAGTAAGTCAGAAAGAGGAAAACAAATATTGTATATTAATGCATATATGTGGAACCTAAAAATGGTATAGATGAACTGCTTTGCAGGGAAGAAGTAGAGACACAGAGGTAGAGAACAAACGTATGGACACCAAGTGTGGGAAGCCATGGGGTGGTGGTGGTGGGATGATTTGGAGATTGGGATTGAACTGTATGCATGTATATGCATAAAATACATAACAAATAATAACCTGCTGTATAAAAAATAAATAAAATTAAAGTTCAAAATTTTAAAAAATAAAATTTAAAAATAAAACAGAAAAAAGTTCTTCCCTTCACACAGATGCATTTATATGAATGAATTATTTTCATGCTTATATCTATAAATACATAAAAGAGGAATAAAATCTAACTTGAACCATAAAAGAAAAAAAAAACCTGAACCCACCAGTTATACAGAGGAAAACCCAATCAGGGCACTTGCTCCAGCGGAAAACAATTCTGAAATTGGTCAGAGGTGGGGAATCATCTCCCATACAGCCAGCAACCCACACCCCACACAAGGAGCGTCCTCAGTGCAAAGCTGGGGGACCGTGCCGAGGCATCTTTGAGTAAATGTGAGCTGAGCCCCAGGCCAGCTGCTGCTGAACTGTTCCCACCCTTCCCAGGTAAAACACCTGAATATGTACAAGGGCTTGAAAGCGTAGAGGAAGGGCCACGGAACCACACAAGCAACAGCCCACAGGCCAACTTGGTGCCTGCAGGCCAGCCAGGATGGTCCTGGCCCCGGGCGCTCTTCCAGAAGTTTTCCATTGCCCTGCCTGAGATACCCCTCCTGTCCCGGCCCCCACTGGTTTTTTCCTTCCTCACCTCTGTCCGGAGAGAGATTCCAGCTGAAGGTATGGGTGACACATCCTCTTCTTTATAGGTGGCAGCCTGGCAACTCCTGCAGAAAGTTCAACAGAGCCCCACTCACACCGTGCCACCCACAAAGCCATGGCCCCTCACTCCCTCCCACCTGCACAGCCCCGAGACTGCTGACGGGGCCGAGAATCTGGAGTCAGGCACAGCTTCAGGGGCTATTGCTGCCTGGAGCGCTGTTTATATTGACCTCAAAGAGGCACACCTGGGGAGGGCCGACCGGCAGGGTAAGGCTGCCCAGGTCAGCTAATCCACAACCCTCAGGGAATCACATTGTTGAAAATGGACCTCGCTAAGGCAGAATAGAAGTCAAGGGAAAAAAGGACACAATGCCTTTTGCAGCCCCATAGATGAGTCTAGAGGTAATCACGTGACTTGTAGTAAGTCAGAAAGTGAAAGACACATATCGTGTCATATCACTTATAGGTGTTACCTAAAAATGGATACCAGGGCAGATATTTCCACGGAGAAGGGCAATCACAGATTCATTAAACAAACTTATGTTTCACAAATGGAAAGGTGTGAGGATTGGTCTCATTACGATATCGGGGTTAACAGACATATACAAACACAGGTGACATATATAATCACCAAAGACCTACGGAATACCAAGAGAAGACTACTCAACATTCTGTCATAACGTACATGGGAAAAGGATCCCAGGAAGTACAGACATCTGTATATGTGTAAAAGAAC
Organism: Mesoplodon bidens; assembly: GCF_964165515.1. Classification (NCBI taxonomy): domain Eukaryota; kingdom Metazoa; phylum Chordata; class Mammalia; order Artiodactyla; family Ziphiidae; genus Mesoplodon; species Mesoplodon bidens. The sequence goes on from NW_027672388.1 coordinate 382,325, forward strand.
CACATCTTCCACACCTACAACAAGCCAAACATTGTAATCAAACTTGCTGTAATAAAAAATAAAAAAGTAAATTAAAAACACGAACAAGAAGTAGTGAGACAAACTTGAGGGGCTTTCTCCTGGCACATTCCATTCTAAATTCCAATCTAGAACACGACTTCCATTGAGGCTCTGTGGCCCTAGTAACCAGATTCGGTAAGGGAGAACTGCTGCCACCTTGTGGCCGTTTCACACAACAGCAGCTTTAATCCCAGCGCTAATGGTCAGTTGATATTCAAAATCATTGCCGGCCTGTAAATGACACCTGCCCTGAAAACAAATCCTGGGGTCACATATCGACCGAAAAATTCAAAGGACGTCCATATTTCAAAACGACCGTTTCAAAAGGCATATTTTACGCACATTAGTGTTCTGCTTCTATTTCTTTCTTTCTTTTTTGGTTAAAAAAAACGGGAATGGAAAAAGGCATCCCTCAGAATGGGAGAAAATCGTTGCAAACGAATCAATGGACAAAGGTTTAATCTCCAATATATATAAACAGCTCATGAAGCTTAATATTAGAAAAACAAACAACCCAATACAAAAATGGGCAGAAGATCTAAAGAGACGTTTCTTCAAAGAAGACACAGAGATGGCCAAGACGCACATGAAAAGCTGGTCAAGAGCACTAATTATTAGAGAAATGCAAATCAAAAGTACAATGAGGTATCACTTCACACCTGTTAGAATCGGCATCATCAGAAAATCTACAAACAACAAATTCTGGGGAGGGTGTGGACAAAAGGAGCCCTCTTCCACTATTGGTGGGAATGTAAATTGATACAGTCACTATGGGGAACAGTAAGGAGTTTCCTTAAAAAAGCTAGAAATAGAATTACCCTCTGATCCAGCAATCCCACTTCTGGGCATATACCCAGAGAAAACCATAAATCAAAAAGGCACATTCACCACAATGTTCATTGCAGCACTATTTACAATAGCCAGGTAATGGAAGCAACCGAAATGCCCAGAGACAGACGAATGGATAAAGATGTGGTACATATATAAAATGGAATATTACTCAGCCATAAAAAGGAATGAAACTGGGTCATTTGTAGAGACATCGATGTATCTAGAGACTGTCATACAGAATGAAGTAAGTCAGAAAGAGGAAAACAAATATTGTATATTAATGCATATATGTGGAAACGAAAAATGGTACAGATGAACTGGTTTGCAGGGAAGAAATAGAGACACAGAGGTAGAGAACAAACGTATGGACACCAAGTGTGGGAAGCCATGGGGTGGTGGTGGTGGGATGATTTGGAGATTGGGATTGAACTGTATACATGGATATGCATAAAATACATAACCAATAATAACCTGCTGTATAAAAAATAAATAAAATTAAAGTTCAAAATTTTAAAAAATAAAATTTAAAAATAAAACAGAAAAAAGTTCTTCCCTTCACACAGATGCATTTATATGAATGAATTATTTCCATGCTTATATCTATAAATACATAAAAGTGGAATAAAATCTAACTTGAACCATAAAAGAAAAAAAAACCTGAACCCACCAGTTATACAGAGGAAAACCCAATCAGGGCACTTGCTCCAGCGGAAAACAATTCTGAAATTGGTCAGAGGTGGGGAATCATCTCCCATACAGCCAGCAACCCACACCCCACACAAGGAGCATCCTCATTGCAAAGCTGGGGGACCGTGCCGAGGCATCTGTGAGTAAACGTGAGCTGAGCCCCAGGCCAGGTGCTGCTGAACTGTTCCCACCCTTCCCAGGTAAAACACCTGAATATGTACAAGGGCTTGAAAGCCTAGAGGAAGGGCCACGGAACCACACAAGCGACAGCCCACAGGCCTACTTGGTGCCTGCAGGCCAGCCAGGATGGTCCTGGCCCCGGGCGTTCTTCCGGAAGTTTTCCATTCCCCTGCCTGAGATACCCCACCTGTCCCTGCCCCCACTGCTTTTTTCCTTCCTCACCTCTGTCCGGAGAGAAATTCCAGCGGAAGGTATGGGTGACACATCCTCTTCTTTATAGGTGGCAGCCTGGCAACTCCTGCAGAAAGGCCCGCAGAGCCCCACTCACACCGGGCCACCCACAAAGACATGGCCCCTCCCTCCCTCCCACCAGCACAGCCCCGAGACTGCTGACGGGGCCGAGAATCTGGAGTCAGGCAAAGCTTCAAGGGCTATTGCTGCCTGGAGCGCTGTTTATATTGACCTCAACCAGGCACACCTGGGGAGGGCCTGCCGGCCGGGTAAGGCTGCACAGGTCAGCTAATCCACAACCCTCAGGGAATCACATTGTTGAAAATGGACCTCGCCAAGGCAGAATAGAAGTCAAGGAAAAAAAGGACACAATGCCATTTGCAGCCCCGTAGATGAGTCTGGAGGTAATCACGTGACTTGTAGTAAGTCAGAAAGTGAAAGACACATATCGTGTCATATCACTTATAGGTGTTACCTAAAAATGGATACCAGGGCAGATATTTCCACGGAGAAGGGCAATCACAGATTCATTAAACAAACTTATGGTTCACCAATGGAAAGGTGGGAGGATTGGTTTCATTACGATATCGGGGTTAACAGACATATACAAACACCGGTGACATATATAATCACCAAAGACCTACGGAATACCAAGAGAAGACTACTCAACATTCTGTCATAACTTACATGGGAAAAGGATCCCAGGAAGAACAGACATCTGTATATGTGCAAAAGAACCACATCTTCCACACCTACAACAAGCCAAACATTGTAATCAAACTTGCTGTAATAAAAAATAAAAAAATAAATTAAAAACACGAACAAGAAGTAGTGAGACAAACTTGAGGGGCTTTCTCCTGGCACATTCCATTCTAAATTCCAATCTATAACACGACTTCCATTGAGGCTCTGTTGCCCTAGTAACCAGATTCGGTAAGGGAGAACTGCTGCCACCTTGTGGCCGTTTCACACAACAGCTGCTTTAATCCCAGCACTAATGGTCAGTTGATATTCAAAATCATTGCCGGCCTGTAAATGACACCTGCCCTGAAAACAAATCCTGGGGTCACATATCGACCAAAAAATTCAAAGGACGTCCATATTTCAAAACGACCGTTTCAAAAGGCATATTTTACGCACATTAGTGTTCTGCTTCTATTTATTTCTTTCTTTTTTCGTTACAAAAACGGGAATGGAAAAAGGCATCCCTCAGAATGGGAGAAAATCGATGCAAACGAATCAATGGACAAAGGTTTAATCTCCAATATATATAAACAGCTCATGCAGCTTAATATTAGAAAAACAAACAACCCAATACAAAAATGGGCAGAAGATCTAAAGAGACGTTTCTTCAAAGAAGACACAGAGATGGCCAAGACGCACATGAAAAGTTGGTCAAGAGCACTAATTATTAGAGAAATGCAAATCAAAAGTACAATGAGGTATCACTTCACACCTGTTAGAATCGGCATCATCAGAAAATCTACAAACAACAAATTCTGGGGAGGGTGTGGACAAAAGGAGCCCTCTTCCACTATTGGAGGGAATGTAAATTGATACAGTCACTATGGGGAACAGTAAGGAGTTTCCTTAAAAAAGCTAGAAATAGAATTACCCTCTGATCCAGCAATCCCACTTCTGGGCATATACCCAGAGAAAACCATAAATCAAAAAGGCACATTCACCACAATGTTCATTGCAGCACTATTTACAATAGCCAGGTAATGGAAGCAACCGAAATGCCCACAGACAGACGAATGGATAAAGATGTGGTACATATATAAAATGGAATATTACTCAGCCATAAAAAGGAATAAAACTGGGTCATTTGTAGAGACATCGATGGATCTAGAGACTGTCATACAGAATGAAGTAAGTCAGAAAGAGGAAAACAAATATTGTATATTAATGCATATATGTGGAACCTAAAAATGGTACAGATGAACTGGTTTGCAGGGAAGAAATAGAGACACAGAGGTAGAGAACAAACGTATGGACACCAAGTGTGGGAAGCCATGGGGTGGTGGTGGTGCGATGATTTGGAGATTGGGATTAAACTGTATACATGTATATGCATAAAATACATAACAAATAAAAACCTGCTGTATAAAAAGTTAATAAAATTAAAGTTCAAAATTATTAAAAGTAAAATTTAAAAATAAAACAGAAAAAAGTTCTTCCCTTCACACAGATGCATTTATATGAATGAATTATTTCCATGCTTATATCTATAAATACATAAAAGAGGAATAAAATCTAACTTGAACCATAAAAGAAAAAAAAAACCTGAACCCACCAGTTATACAGACGAAAACCCAATCAGGGCACTTGCTCCAGTGGAAAACAATTCTGAAATTGGTCAGAGGTGGGGAATCATCACCCATACAGCCAGCAACCCACCCCCCACACAAGGAGCGTCCTCATTGCAAGGCTGGATGACCGTGCCGAGGCATCTTGAGTAAACGTGAGCTGAGCCCCAGGCCAGCTGCTGCTGAACTGTTCCCACCCTTCCCAGGTAAAACACCTGAATATGTACAAGGGCTTGAATGCCTAGAGGAAGGGCCACGGAACCACACAAGCGACAGCCCACAGGCCAACTTGGTGCCTGCAGGCCAGCCAGGATGGTCCTGGCCCCGGGCGCTCTTCCAGAAGAATTCCTTTGCCCTGCCTGAGATACCCTTCCTGTCCCGGCCCCCACTGGTTTTTTCCTTCATCACCTCTGTCCGGAGAGAAATTCCAGCGGAAGGTATGGGTGACACATCCTCTTCTTTATAGGTGGCAGCCTGGCAACTCCTGCAGAAAGGCCAACAGAGCCCCACTCACACCGGGCAACCCACAAAGCCATGGCCCCTCACTCCCTCACACCAGCACAGCCCCGAGACTGCTGACGGGGCAGAGAATCTGGAGTCAGGCACAGCTTCATGGGCTATTGCTGCCTGGAGCACTGTTTATATTGACCTCAACCAGGCACACCTGGGGAGGGCTGGCCGGCAGAGTAAGGCTGCCAATGTCACCTAATCCACAACCCTCAGGGAATTACACTGTTGAAAATGGACCTCGCTAAGGCAGAATAGAAGCCAAGGAAAAAAAGGACACAATGCCATTTGCAGCCCCTTAGATGAGTCTAGAGGTAATCACGTGACTTGTAGTAAGTCAGAAAGTGAAAGACACATATCGTATCATATCACTTATAGGTGTTACCTAAAAATAGATACCAGGGCAGATATTTCCACGGAGAAGGGCAATCATAGATTCATTAAACAAACTTATGGTTCACCAATGGAAAGGTGTGAGGATTGGTTTCATTACGATATCGGGGTTAACAGACATATACAAACACAGGGGACATATATAATCACCAAAGACCTACGGAATTCCAAGAGAAGACTACTCAACATTCTGTCATAACGTACATGGGAAAAGGTTCCCAGGAAGAACAGACATCTGCATATGTGTAAAAGAACCACATCTTCCATACCTACAACAAGCCAAACATTGTAATCAAACTTGCTGTAACACAAAATAAAAAAATAAATTAAAAACACGAACAAGAAGTAGTGAGACAAACTTGAGGGGCTTTCTCCTGGCACATTCCTTTCTAAATTCCAATCTAGAACAGGACTTCCATTGAGGCTCTGTTGCCCTAGTAACCAGATTCGGTAAGGGAGAACTGCTGCCACCTTGTGGCCGTTTCACACAACAGCAGCTTTAATCCCAGCGCTAATGGTCAGTTGATATTCAAAATCATTGCTGGCATGTAAATGACACCTGCCCTGAAAACAAATCCTTGGGTCACATATCGACCAAAAAATTCAAAGGACGTCCATATTTCAAAACGACCGTTTCAAAAGGCATATTTTACGCACATTAGTGTTCTGCTTCTATTTCTTTCTTTCTTTTTTGGTTAAAAAATACGGGAATGGAAAAAGGCATCCCTCAGAATGGGAGAAAATCGTTGCAAACGAATCAATGGACAAAGGTTTAATCTCCAATATATATAAACAGCTCATGCAGCTTAATATTAGAAAAACAAACCACCCAATACAAATTGGGCAGAAGATCTAAAGAGACGTTTCTTCACAGAAGACACCGAGATGGCCAAGACGCACATGAAAAGCTGCTCAAGAGCACTAATTATTAGAGAAATGCAAATCAAAAGTACAATGAGGTATCACCTCACACCTGTTAGAATCGGCATCATCAGAAAATCTACAAACAACAAATTCTGGGGAGGGTGTGGACAAAAGGAGCCCTCTTCCACTATTGGTGGGAATGTAAATTGATACAGTCACTATGGGGAACAGTAAGGAGTTTCTTTAAAAAAGCTAGAAATAGAATTACCCTCTGATCCAGGAATCCCACTTCTGGGCATATACCCAGAGAAAACCATAAATCAAAAAGGCACATTCACCACAATGTTCATTGCAGCACTATTTACAATAGCCAGGTAATGGAAGCAACCGAAATGCCCACAGACAGACGAATGGATAAAGATGTGGTACATATATAAAATGGAATATTACTCAGCCATAAAAAGGAATGAAACTGGGTCATTTGTAGAGACATCGATGGATTTAGAGACTGTCATACAGAATGAAGTAAGTCAGAAAGAGGAAAACAAATATTGTATATTAATGCATATATGTGGAACCTAAAAATGGTACAGATGAACTGGTTTGCAGGGAAGAAATAGAGACACAGAGGTAGAGAACAAACGTATGGACACCAAGTGTGGGAAGCCATGGGGTGGTGGTGGTTGGATGATTTGGAGATTGGGATTGAACTGTATATATGTATATGCATAAAATACATAAGAAATAATAAACTGCTGTATAAAGAATAAATAAAATTAAAGTTCAAAATTTTAAAAAATAAAATTTAAAAATAAAACAGAAAAAAGTTCTTCCCTTCACACAGATGCATTTATATGAATGAATTATTTCCATGCTTATATCTATAAATAAATAAAAGAGGAATAAAATCTATCTTGAAACATAAAAGAAAAAAAAAACCTGAACCCACCAGTTATACAGAGGAAAACCCAATCAGGGCACTTGCTCCAGCGGAAAACAATTCTGAAATTGGTCAGAGGTGGGGAATCATCTCCCATACAGCCAGCAACCCACCCCCCACACAAGAAGCGTCCTCATTGCAAAGCTGGGGGACCGTGCCGAGGCATCTGTGAGTAAACGTGAGCTGAGCCTCAGGCCAGCTGCTGCTGAACTGTTCCCACCCTTCCAGGTAAAACACCTGAATATGTACAAGGGCTTGAAAACCTAGAGGAAGGGCCACGGAACCACACAAGCGACAGCCCACAGTCCAACTTGGTGCCTGCAGGCCAGACAGGATGGTCCTGGCCCCGGGCGCTCTTCCGGAAGTTTTCCATTGCCCTGCCTGAGATACCCCTCCTGTCCCGGCCCCCACTGGTTTTTTCCTTCCTCACCTCTGTCCGGAGAGAAATTCCAGCCGAAGGTATGGGTGACACATCCTCTTCTTTATAGGTGGCAGCCTGGCAACTCCTGCAGAAAGGCCAGCAGAGCCCCACTCACACCGGGCCACCCACAAAGCCATGGCCCCTCACTCCCTCCCACCAGCACAGCCCCGAGACTGCTGACGGGCCCGAGAATCTGGAGTCAGGCACAGCTTCAGGGGCTATTGCTGCCTGGAGCACTGTTTATATTGACCTCAACCAGGCACACCTGGGGAGGGCCGGCCGGCAGGGTAAGGCTGCCCAGGTCAGCTAATCCAAAACCCTCAGGGAATCACATTGTTGAAAATGGACCTTGCTAAGGCAGAATAGAAGTCAAGGAAATAAAGGACACAATGCCATTTGCAGCCCCGTAGATGAGTCTGGAGGTAATCACGTGACTTGTAGTAAGTCAGAAAGTGAAAGACACATATCGTGTCATATCACTTATAGGTGTTACCTAAAAATGGATACCAGGGCAGATATTTCCACGGAGAAGGGCAATCACAGATTCATTAAAAAACTTATGGTTCACCAATGGAAAGGTGTGAGGATTGGTTTCATTACGATATCGGGGTTAACAGACATATACAAACACAGGGGACATATATAATCACCAAAGACCTACGGAATACCAAGAGAAGACTACTCAACATTCTGTCATAACGTACATGGGAAAAGGATCCCAGGAAGAACAGACATCTGTATATGTGTAAAAGAACCATTTCTTCCACACCGACAACAAGCCAAACATTGTAATCAAACTTGCTGTAATACAAAATAAAAAAATAAATTAAAAACACGAACAAGAAGTAGTGAGACAAACTTGAGGGGCTTTCTCCTGGCACATTCCATTCTAAATTCCAATCTAGAACACGACTTCCATTGAGGCTCTGTTGCCCTAGTAACCAGATTCGGTAAGGGAGAACTGCTGCCACCTTGTGGCCGTTTCACACAACAGCAGCTTTAATCCCAGCGCTAATGGTCAGTTGATATTCAAAATCATTGCCGGCCTGTAAATGACACCTGCCCTGAAAACAAATCCTGGGGTCACATATCGACCAAAAAATTCAAAGGACGTCCATATTTCAAAACGACCGTTTCAAAAGGCATATTTTACGCACATTAGTGTTCTGCTTCTATTTCTTTCTTTCTTTTTTGGTTAAAAAAAACGGGAATGGAAAAAGGCATCCCTCAGAATGGGAGAAAATCGTTGCAAACGAATCAATGGACAAAGGTTTAATCTCCAATATATATAAACAGCTCATGCAGCTTAATATTAGAAAAACAAACAACCCAATACAAAAATGGGCAGAAGATCTAAAGAGACGTTTCTTCAAAGAAGACACCGAGATGGCCAAGACGCACATGAAAAGCTGCTCAAGAGCACTAATTATTAGAGAAATGCAAATCAAAAGTACAATGAGGTATCACCTCACACCTGTTAGAATCGGCATCATCAGAAAATCTACAAACAACAAATTCTGGGGAGGGTGTGGACAAAAGGAGCCCTCTTCCACTATTGGTGGGAATGTAAATTGATACAGTCACTATGGGGAACAGTAAGGAGTTTCCTTAAAAAAGCTAGAAATAGAATTACCCTCTGATCCAGCAATCCCACTTCTGGGCATATACCCAGAGAAAACCATAAATCAAAAAGGCACATTCACCACAATGTTCATTGCAGCACTATTTACAATAGCCAGGTAATGGAAGCAACCGAAATGCCCAGAGACAGACGAATGGATAAAGATGTGGTACATATATAAAATGGAATATTACTCAGCCATAAAAAGGAATGAAACTGGGTCATTTGTAGAGACATCGTTGGATCTAGAGACTGTCATACAGAATGACGTAAGTCAGAAAGAGGAAAACAAATATTGTATATTAATGCATATATGGGGAACCTAAAAATGGTACAGATGAACTGGTTTGCAGGGAAGAAATAGAGACACAGAGGTAGAGAACAAACGTATGGACACCAAGTGTGGGAAGCCATGGGGTGGTGGTGGTGGGATGATTTGGAGATTGGGATTGAACTGTATACATGTATATGCATAAAATACATAACAAATAATAACCTGCTGTATAAAAAATAAATAGAATTAAAGTTCAAAATTTTAAAAAATAAAATTTAAAAATAAAACAGAAAAAAGTTCTTCCCTTCACACAGATGCATTTATATGAATGAATTATTTCCATGCTTATATCTATAAATACATAAAAGAGGAATAAAATCTAACTTGAACTATAAAAGAAAAAAAAAACCTGAACCCACCAGTTATACAGAGGAAAACCCAATCAGGGCACTTGCTCCAGCGGAAAACAATTCTGAAATTGGTCAGAGGTGGGGAATCATCTCCCATACAGCCAGCAACCCACCCCCCACACAAGGAGCGTCCTCATTGCAAAGCTGGGGGACCGTGCCGAGGCATCTGTGAGTAAACGTGAGCTGAGCCCCAGGCCAGCTGCTGCTGAACTGTTCCCACCCTTCCCAGGTAAAACACCTGAATATGTACAAGGGCTTGAAAGCCTAGAGGAAGGGCCACGGAACCACACAAGCGACAGCCCACATGCCAACTTGGTGCCTGCAGGCCAGACAGGATGGTCCTGGCCCCGGGCGCTCTTCCAGAAGTATTCCATTGCCCTGCCTGAGATACCCCTCCTGTCCCGGCCCCCACTGGTTTTTTCCTTCCTCACCTCTGTCCGGAGAGAGATTCCAGCGGAAGGTATGGGTGACACATCCTCTTCTTTATAGGTGGCAGCCTGGCAACTCCTGCAGAAAGGCCAACAGAGCCCCACTCACACCGGGCAACCCACAAAGCCATGGCCCCTCACTCCCTCCCACCAGCACAGCCCCGAGACTGCTGACGGGGCAGAGAATCTGGAGTCAGGCACAGCTTCAGGGGCTATTGCTGCCTGGAGCGCTTTTTATATTGACCTCAACCAGGCACACCTGGGGAGGGCCGGCCGGCAGGGTAAGGCTGCCCAGGTCAGCTAATCCACAACCCTCAGGGAATCACATTGTTGAAAATGGACCTCGCTAATGCAGAATAGAAGTCAAGGAAAAAAAGGACACAATGCCATTTGCAGCCCCGTAGATGAGTCTGGAGGTAATCACGTGACTTGTAGTAAGTCAGAAAGTGAAAGACACATATCGTGTCATATCACTTATAGGTGTTACCTAAAAATGGATACCAGGGCAGATATTTCCACGGAGAAGGGCAATCACAGATTCATTAAAAAACTTATGGTTCACCAATGGAAAGGTGTGAGGATTGGTTTCATTACAATATCGGGGTTAACAGACATATACAAACACAGGGGACATACATAATCACCAAAGACCTACGGAATACCAAGAGAAGACTACTCAACATTCTGTCATAACGTACATGGGAAAAGGATCCCAGGAAGAACAGACATCTGTATATGTGTAAAAGAACCACATCTTCCACACCTACAACAAGCCAAACATTGTAATCAAACTTGCTGTAATACAAAATAAAAAAATAAATTAAAAACACGAACAAGAAGTAGTGAGACAAACTTGAGGGGCTTTCTCCTGGCACATTCCATTCTAAATTCCAATCTAGAACACGACTTCCATTGAGGCTCTGTTGCCCTAGTAACCAGATTCGGTAAGGGAGAACTGCTGCCACCTTGTGGCCGTTTCACACAACAGCAGCTTTAATCCCAGCGCTAATGGTCAGTTGATATTCAAAATCATTGCCGGCCTGTAAATGACACCTGCCCTGAAAACAAATCCTGGGGTCACATATCGACCAAAAAATTCAAAGGACGTCCATATTTCAAAACGACCGTTTCAAAAGGCATATTTTACGCACATTAGTGTTCTGCTTCTATTTCTTTCTTTCTCTTTTGGTTAAAAAAAACGGGAATGGAAAAAGGCATCCCTCAGAATGGGAGAAAATCGTTGCAAACGAATCAATGGACAAAGGTTTAATCTCCAATATATATAAACAGCTCATGCAGCTTAATATTAGAAAAACAAACAACCCAATACAAATTGGGCAGAAGATCTAAAGAGACGTTTCTTCAAAGAAGACACCGAGATGGCCAAGACGCACATGAAAAGCTGCTCAAGAGCACTAATTATTAGAGAAATGCAAATCAAAAGTACAATGAGGTATCACCTCACACCTGTTAGAATCGGCATCATCAGAAAATCTACAAACAACAAATTCTGGGGAGGGTGTGGACAAAAGGAGCCCTCTTCCACTATTGGTGGGAATGTAAATTGATACAGTCACTATGGGGAACAGTAAGGAGTTTCCTTAAAAAAGCTAGAAATAGAATTACCCTCTGATCCAGCAATCCCACTTCTGGGCATATACCCAGAGAAAACCATAAATCAAAAAGGCACATTCACCACAATGTTCATTGCAGCACTATTTACAATAGCCAGGTAATGGAAGCAACCGAAATGCCCAGAGACAGACGAATGGATAAAGATGTGGTACATATATAAAATGGAATATTACTCAGCCATAAAAAGGAATGAAACTGGGTCATTTGTAGAGACATCGTTGGATCTAGAGACTGTCATACAGAATGAAGTAAGTCAGAAAGAGGAAAACAAATATTGTATATTAATGCATATATGGGGAACCTAAAAATGGTACAGATGAACTGGTTTGCAGGGAAGAAATAGAGACACAGAGGTAGAGAACAAACGTATGGACACCAAGTGTGGGAAGCCATGGGGTGGTGGTGGTGGGATGATTTGGAGATTGGGATTGAACTGTATACATGTATATGCATAAAATACATAACAAATAATAACCTGCTGTATAAAAAATAAATAGAATTAAAGTTCAAAATTTTAAAAAATAAAATTTAAAAATAAAACAGAAAAAAGTTCTTCCCTTCACACAGATGCATTTATATGAATGAATTATTTCCATGCTTATATCTATAAATACATAAAAGAGGAATAAAATCTAACTTGAACCATAAAAGAAAAAAAAAACCTGAACCCACCAGTTATACAGAGGAAAACCCAATCAGGGCACTTGCTCCAGCGGAAAACAATTCTGAAATTGGTCAGCGGTGGGGAATCATCTCCCATACAGCCAGCAACCCACCCCCCACACTAGGAGCGTCCTCATTGCAAAGCTGGGGGACCGTGCCGAGGCATCTGTGAGTAAATGTGAGCTGAGCCCCAGGCCAGCTGCTGCTGAACTGTTCCCACCCTTCCCAGGTAAAACACCTGAATATGTACAAGGGCTTGAAAGCCTAGAGGAAGGGCCACGGAACCACACAAGCGACAGCCCACAGGCCAACTTGGTGCCTGCAGGCCAGCCAGGATGGTCCTGGCCCCGGGCGCTCTTCCAGAAGTTTTCCATTGCCCTGCCTGAGATACCCCTCCTGTCCCGGCCCCCACTGGTTTTTTCCTTCCTCACCTCTGTCCGGAGAGAGATTCCAGCGGAAGGTATGGGTGACACATCCTCTTCTTTATAGGTGGCAGCCTGGCAACTCCTGCAGAAAGGCCAACAGAGCCCCACTCACACCGGGCAACCCACAAAGCCATGGCCCCTCACTCCCTCACACCAGCACAGCCCCGAGACTGCTGACGGGGCAGAGAATCTGGAGTCAGGCACAGCTTCATGGGCTATTGCTGCCTGGAGCACTGTTTATATTGACCTCAACCAGGCACACCTGGGGAGGGCCGGCCGGCAGGGTAAGGCTGCCCAGGTCAGCTAATCCAAAACCCTCAGGGAATCACATTGTTGAAAATGGACCTCGCTAAGGCAGAATAGAAGTCAAGGAAAAAAAGGACACAATGCCATTTGCAGCCCCGTAGATGAGTCTGGAGGTAATCACGTGACTTGTAGTAAGTCAGAAAGTGAAAGACACATATCGTGTCATATCACTTATAGGTGTTACCTAAAAATGGATACCAGGGCAGATATTTCCACGGAGAAGGGCAATCACAGATTCATTAAAAAACTTATGGTTCACCAATGGAAAGGTGTGAGGATTGGTTTCATTACGATATCGGGGTTAACAGACATATACAAACACAGGGGACATATATAATCACCAAAGACCTACGGAATACCAAGAGAAGACTACTCAACATTCTGTCATAACGTACATGGGAAAAGGATCCCAGGAAGAACAGACATCTGTATATGTGTAAAAGAACCACATCTTCCACACCTACAACAAGCCAAACATTGTAATCAAACTTGCTGTAATACAAAATAAAAAAATAAATTAAAAACACGAACAAGAAGTAGTGAGACAAACTTGAGGGGCTTTCTCCTGGCACATTCCATTCTAAATTCCAATCTAGAACACGACTTCCATTGAGGCTCTGTTGCCCTAGTAACCAGATTCGGTAAGGGAGAACTGCTGCCACCTTGTGGCCATTTCACACAACAGCAGCTTTAATCCCAGCGCTAATGGTCAGTTGATATTCAAAATCATTGCCGGCCTGTAAATGACACCTGCCCTGAAAACAAATCCTGGGGTCACATATCGACCAAAAAATTCAAAGGACGTCCATATTTCAAAACGACCATTTCAAAAGGCATATTTTACAGACATTAGTGTTCTGCTTCTATTTCTTTCTTTCTTTTTTGGTTAAAAAAAACGGGAATGGAAAAAGGCAGCCCTCAGAATGGGAGAAAATCGTTGCAAACGAATCAATGGACAAAGGTTTAATCTCCAATATATATAAACAGCTCATGCAGCTTAATATTAGAAAAACAAACAACCCAATACAAATTGGGCAGAAGATCTAAAGAGACGTTTCTTCAAAGAAGACACCGAGATGGCCAAGACGCACATGAAAAGCTGCTCAAGAGCACTAATTATTAGAGAAATGCAAATCAAAAGTACAATGAGGTATCACCTCACACCTGTTAGAATCGGCATCATCAGAAAATCTACAAACAACAAATTCTGGGGAGGGTGTGGACAAAAGGAGCCCTCTTCCACTATTGGTGGGAATGTAAATTGATACAGTCACTATGGGGAACAGTAAGGAGTTTCCTTAAAAAAGCTAGAAATAGAATTACCCTCTGATCCAGCAATCCCACTTCTGGGCATATACCCAGAGAAAACCATAAATCAAAAAGGCACATTCACCAGAATGTTCATTGCAGCACTATTTACAATAGCCAGGTAATGGAAGCAACCGAAATGCCCAGAGACAGACGAATGGATAAAGATGTGGTACATATATAAAATGGAATATTACTCAGCCATAAAAAGGAATGAAACTGGGTCATTTGTAGAGACATCGTTGGATCTAGAGACTGTCATACAGAATGAAGTAAGTCAGAAAGAGGAAAACAAATATTGTATATTAATGCATATATGGGGAACCTAAAAATGGTACAGATGAACTGGTTTGCAGGGAAGAAATAGAGACACAGAGGTAGAGAACAAACGTATGGACACCAAGTGTGGGAAGCCATGGGGTGGTGGTGGTGGGATGATTTGGAGATTGGGATTGAACTGTATACATGTATATGCATAAAATACATAACAAATAATAACCTGCTGTATAAAAAATAAATAGAATTAAAGTTCAAAATTTTAAAAAATAAAATTTAAAAATAAAACAGAAAAAAGTTCTTCCCTTCACACAGATGCATTTATATGAATGAATTATTTCCATGCTTATATCTATAAATACATAAAAGAGGAATAAAATCTAACTTGAACCATAAAAGAAAAAAAAAACCTGAACCCACCAGTTATACAGAGGAAAACCCAATCAGGGCACTTGCTCCAGCGGAAAACAATTCTGAAATTGGTCAGAGGTGGGCAATCATCTCCCATACAGCCAGCAACCCACCCCCCACACAAGGAGCGTCCTCATTGCAAAGCTGGGGGACCGTGCCGAGGCATCTGTGAGTAAATGTGAGCTGAGCCCCAGGCCAGCTGCTGCTGAACTGTTCCCACCCTTCCCAGGTAAAACACCTGAATATGTACAAGGGCTTGAAAGCCTAGAGGAAGGGCCACGGAACCACACAAGCGACAGCCCACAGGCCAACTTGGTGCCTGCAGGCCAGCCAGGATGGTCCTGGCCCCGGGCGCTCTTCCAGAAGTTTTCCATTGCCCTGCCTGAGATACCCCTCCTGTCCCGGCCCCCACTGGTTTTTTCCTTCCTCACCTCTGTCCGGAGAGAGATTCCAGCGGAAGGTATGGGTGACACATCCTCTTCTTTATAGGTGGCAGCCTGGCAACTCCTGCAGAAAGGCCAACAGAGCCCCACTCACACCGGGCAACCCACAAAGCCATGGCCCCTCACTCCCTCACAGCAGCACAGCCCAGAGACTGCTGACGGGGCAGAGAATCTGGAGTCAGGCACAGCTTCATGGGCTATTGCTGCCTGGAGCACTGTTTATATTGACCTCAACCAGGCACACCTGGGGAGGGCCGGCCGGCAGGGTAAGGCTGCCCAGGTCAGCTAATCCAAAACCCTCAGGGAATCACATTGTTGAAAATGGACCTCGCTAAGGCAGAAGAGAAGTCAAGGAAAAAATGGACACAATGCCATTTGCAGCCCCGTAGATGAGTCTGGAGGTAATCACGTGACTTGTAGTAAGTCAGAAAGTGAAAGACACATATCGTGTCATATCACTTATAGGTGTTACCTAAAAATGGATACCAGGGCAGATATTTCCACGGAGAAGGGCAATCACAGATTCATTAAAAAACTTATGGTTCACCAATGGAAAGGTGTGAGGATTGGTTTCATTACGATATCGGGGTTAACAGACATATACAAACACAGGGGACATATATAATCACCAAAGACCTACGGAATACCAAGAGAAGACTACTCAACATTCTGTCATAACGTACATGGGAAAAGGATCCCAGGAAGAACAGACATCTGTATATGTGTAAAAGAACCACATCTTCCACACCTACAACAAGCCAAACATTGTAATCAAACTTGCTGTAATACAAAATAAAAAAATAAATTAAAAACACGAACAAGAAGTAGTGAGACAAACTTGAGGGGCTTTCTCCTGGCACATTCCATTCTAAATTCCAATCTAGAACACGACTTCCATTGAGGCTCTGTTGCCCTAGTAAACAGATTCGGTAAGGGAGAACTGCTGCCACCTTGTGGCCGTTTCACACAACAGCAGCTTTAATCCCAGCGCTAATGGTCAGTTGATATTCAAAATCATTGCCGGCCTGTAAATGACACCTGCCCTGAAAACAAATCCTGGGGTCACATATCGACCAAAAAATTCAAAGGACGTCCATATTTCAAAACGACCGTTTCAAAAGGCATATTTTACGCACATTAGTGTTCTGCTTCTATTTCTTTCTTTCTTTTTTGGTTAAAAAAAACGGGAATGGAAAAAGGCATCCCTCAGAATGGGAGAAAATCGTTGCAAACGAATCAATGGACAAAGGTTTAATCTCCAATATATATAAACAGCTCATGCAGCTTAATATTAGAAAAACAAACAACCCAATACAAATTGGGCAGAAGATCTAAAGAGACGTTTCTTCAAAGAAGACACCGAGATGGCCAAGACGCACATGAAAAGCTGCTCAAGAGCACTAATTATTAGAGAAATGCAAATCAAAAGTACAATGAGGTATCACCTCACACCTGTTAGAATCGGCATCATCAGAAAATCTACAAACAACAAATTCTGGGGAGGGTGTGGACAAAAGGAGCCCTCTTCCACTATTGGTGGGAATGTAAATTGATACAGTCACTATGGGGAACAGTAAGGAGTTTCCTTATAAAAGCTAGAAATAGAATTACCCTCTGATCCAGCAATCCCACTTCTGGGCATATACCCAGAGAAAACCATAAATCAAAAAGGCACATTCACCACAATGTTCATTGCAGCACTATTTACAATAGCCAGGTAATGGAAGCAACCGAAATGCCCAGAGACAGACGAATGGATAAAGATGTGGTACATATATAAAATGGAATATTACTCAGCCATAAAAAGGAATGAAACTGGGTCATTTGTAGAGACATCGTTGGATCTAGAGACTGTCATACAGAATGAAGTAAGTCAGAAAGAGGAAAACAAATATTGTATATTAATGCATATATGGGGAACCTAAAAATGGTACAGATGAACTGGTTTGCAGGGAAGAAATAGAGACACAGAGGTAGAGAACAAACGTATGGACACCAAGTGTGGGAAGCCATGGGGTGGTGGTGGTGGGATGATTTGGAGATTGGGATTGAACTGTATACATGTATATGCATAAAATACATAACAAATAATAACCTGCTGTATAAAAAATAAATAGAATTAAATTTCAAAATTTTAAAAAATAAAATTTAAAAATAAAACAGAAAAAAGTTCTTCCCTTCACACAGATGCATTTATATGAATGAATTATTTCCATGCTTATATCTATAAATACATAAAAGAGGAATAAAATCTAACTTGAACCATAAAAGAAAAAAAAAACCTGAACCCACCAGTTATACAGAGGAAAACCCAATCAGGGCACTTGCTCCAGCGGAAAACAATTCTGAAATTGGTCAGAGGTGGGGAATCATCTCCCATACAGCCAGCAACCCACCCCCCACACAAGGAGCGTCCTCATTGCAAAGCTGGGGGACCGTGCCGAGGCATCTGTGAGTAAACGTGAGCTGAGCCCCAGGCCAGCTGCTGCTGAACTGTTCCCACCCTTCCCAGGTAAAACACCTGAATATGTACAAGGGCTTGAAAGCCTAGAGGAAGGGCCACGGAACCACACAAGCGACAGCCCACAGGCCAACTTGGTGCCTGCAGGCCAGCCAGGATGGTCCTGGCCCCGGGCGCTCTTCCAGAAGTTTTCCATTGCCCTGCCTGAGATACCCCTCCTGTCCCGGCCCCCACTGGTTTTTTCCTTCCTCACCTCTGTCCGGAGAGAGATTCCAGCGGAAGGTATGGGTGACACATCCTCTTCTTTATAGGTGGCAGCCTTGCAACTCCTGCAGAAAAGCCAACAGAGCCCCACTCACACCGGGCAACCCACAAAGCCATGGCCCCTCACTCCCTCCCACCAGCACAGCCCCGAGACTGCTGACGGGGCAGAGAATCTGGAGTCAGGCACAGCTTCATGGGCTATTGCTGCCTGGAGCACTGTTTATATTGACCTCAACCAGGCACACCTGGGGAGGGCCGGCCGGCAGGGTAAGGCTGCCCAGGTCAGCTAATCCACAACCCTCAGGGAATCACATTGTTGAAAATGGACCTCGCTAAGGCAGAATAGAAGTCAAGGAAAAAAAGGACACAATGCCATTTGCAGCCCCGTAGATGAGTCTGGAGGTAATCACGTGACTTGTAGTAAGTCAGAAAGTGAAAGACACATATCGTGTCATATCACTTATAGGTGTTACCTAAAAATGGATACCAGGGCAGATATTTCCACGGAGAAGGGCAATCACAGATTCATTAAAAAACTTATGGTTCACCAATGGAAAGGTGTGAGGATTGGTTTCATTACGATATCGGGGTTAACAGACATATACAAACACAGGGGACATATATAATCACCAAAGACCTACGGAATACCAAGAGAAGACTACTCAACATTCTGTCATAACGTACATGGGAAAAGGATCCCAGGAAGAACAGACATCTGTATATGTGTAAAAGAACCACATCTTCCACACCTACAACAAGCCAAACATTGTAATCAAACTTGCTGTAATACAAAATAAAAAAATAAATTAAAAACACGAACAAGAAGTAGTGAGACAAACTTGAGGGGCTTTCTCCTGGCACATTCCATTCTAAATTCCAATCTAGAACACGACTTCCATTGAGGCTCTGTTGCCCTAGTAACCAGATTTGGTAAGGGAGAACTGCTGCCACCTTGTGGCCGTTTCACACAACAGCAGCTTTAATCCCAGCGCCAATGGTCAGTTGATATTCAAAATCATTGCCGGCCTGTAAATGACACCTGCCCTGAAAACAAATCCTGGGGTCACATATCGACCAAAAAATTCAAAGGACGTCCATATTTCAAAACGACCGTTTCAAAAGGCATATTTTACGCACATTAGTGTTCTGCTTCTATTTCTTTCTTTCTCTTTTGGTTAAAAAAAACGGGAATGGAAAAAGGCATCCCTCAGAATGGGAGAAAATCGTTGCAAACGAATCAATGGACAAAGGTTTAATCTCCAATATATATAAACAGCTCATGCAGCTTAATATTAGAAAAACAAACAACCCAATACAAATTGGGCAGAAGATCTAAAGAGACGTTTCTTCAAAGAAGACACCGAGATGGCCAAGACGCACATGAAAAGCTGCTCAAGAGCACTAATTATTAGAGAAATGCAAATCAAAAGTACAATGAGGTATCACCTCACACCTGTTAGAATCGGCATCATCAGAAAATCTACAAACAACAAATTCTGGGGAGGGTGTGGACAAAAGGAGCCCTCTTCCACTATTGGTGGGAATGTAAATTGATACAGTCACTATGGGGAACAGTAAGGAGTTTCCTTAAAAAAGCTAGAAATAGAATTACCCTCTGATCCAGCAATCCCACTTGTGGGCATATACCCAGAGAAAACCATAAATCAAAAAGGCACATTCACCACAATGTTCATTGCAGCACTATTTACAATAGCCAGGTAATGGAAGCAACCGAAATGCCCAGAGACAGACGAATGGATAAAGATGTGGTACATATATAAAATGGAATATTACTCAGCCATAAAAAGGAATGAAACTGGGTCATTTGTAGAGACATCGTTGGATCTAGAGACTGTCATACAGAATGAAGTAAGTCAGAAAGAGGAAAACAAATATTGTATATTAATGCATATATGGGGAACCTAAAAATGGTACAGATGAACTGGTTTGCAGGGAAGAAATAGAGACACAGAGGTAGAGAACAAACGTATGGACACCAAGTGTGGGAAGCCATGGGGTGGTGGTGGTGGGATGATTTGGAGATTGGGATTGAACTGTATACATGTATATGCATAAAATACATAACAAATAATAACCTGCTGTATAAAAAATAAATAGAATTAAAGTTCAAAATTTTAAAAAATAAAATTTAAAAATAAAACAGAAAAAAGTTCTTCCCTTCACACAGATGCATTTATATGAATGAATTATTTCCATGCTTATATCTATAAATACATAAAAGAGGAATAAAATCTAACTTGAACCATAAAAGAAAAAAAAAACCTGAACCCACCAGTTATACAGAGGAAAACCCAATCAGGGCACTTGCTCCAGCGGAAAACAATTCTGAAATTGGTCAGCGGTGGGGAATCATCTCCCATACAGCCAGCAACCCACCCCCCACACAAGGAGCGTCCTCATTGCAAAGCTGGGGGACCGTGCCGAGGCATGTGTGAGTAAATGTGAGCTGAGCCCCAGGCCAGCTGCTGCTGAACTGTTCCCACCCTTCCCAGGTAAAACACCTGAATATGTACAAGGGCTTGAAAGCCTAGAGGAAGGGCCACGGAACCACACAAGCGACAGCCCACAGGCCAACTTGGTGCCTGCAGGCCAGCCAGGATGGTCCTGGCCCCGGGCGCTCTTCCAGAAGTTTTCCATTGCCCTGCCTGAGATACCCCTCCTGTCCCGGCCCCCACTGGTTTTTTCCTTCCTCACCTCTGTCCGGAGAGAGATTCCAGCGGAAGGTATGGGTGACACATCCTCTTCTTTATAGGTGGCAGCCTGGCAACTCCTGCAGAAAGGCCAACAGAGCCCCACTCACACCGGGCAACCCACAAAGCCATGGCCCCTCACTCCCTCCCACCAGCACAGCCCCGAGACTGCTGACGGGGCAGAGAATCTGGAGTCAGGCACAGCTTCATGGGCTATTGCTGCCTGGAGCACTGTTTATATTGACCTCAACCAGGCACACCTGGGGAGGGCCGGCCGGCAGGGTAAGGCTGCCCAGGTCAGCTAATCCAAAACCCTCAGGGAATCACATTGTTGAAAATGGACCTCGCTAAGGCAGAATAGAAGTCAAGGAAAAAAAGGACACAATGCCATTTGCAGCCCCGTAGATGAGTCTGGAGGTAATCACGTGACTTGTAGTAAGTCAGAAAGTGAAAGACACATATCGTGTCATATCACTTATAGGTGTTACCTAAAAATGGATACCAGGGCAGATATTTCCACGGAGAAGGGCAATCACAGATTCATTAAAAAACTTATGGTTCACCAATGGAAAGGTGTGAGGATTGGTTTCATTACGATATCGGGGTTAACAGACATATACAAACACAGGGGACATATATAATCACCAAAGACCTACGGAATACCAAGAGAAGACTACTCAACATTCTGTCATAACGTACATGGGAAAAGGATCCCAGGAAGAACAGACATCTGTATATGTGTAAAAGAACCACACCTTCCACACCTACAACAAGCCAAACATTGTAATCAAACTTGCTGTAATACAAAATAAAAAAATAAATTAAAAACACGAACAAGAAGTAGTGAGACAAACTTGAGGGGCTTTCTCCTGGCACATTCCATTCTAAATTCCAATCTAGAACACGACTTCCATTGAGGCTCTGTTGCCCTAGTAACCAGATTCGGTAAGGGAGAACTGCTGCCACCTTGTGGCCGTTTCACACAACAGCAGCTTTAATCCCAGCGCTAATGGTCAGTTGATATTCAAAATCATTGCCGGCCTGTAAATGACACCTGCCCTGAAAACAAATCCTGGGGTCACATATCGACCAAAAAATTCAAAGGACGTCCATATTTCAAAACGACCATTTCAAAAGGCATATTTTACGCACATTAGTGTTCTGCTTCTATTTCTTTCTTTCTTTTTTGGTTAAAAAAAACGGGAATGGAAAAAGGCATCCCTCAGAATGGGAGAAAATCGTTGCAAACGAATCAATGGACAAAGGTTTAATCTCCAATATATATAAACAGCTCATGCAGCTTAATATTAGAAAAACAAACAACCCAATACAAATTGGGCAGAAGATCTAAAGAGACGTTTCTTCAAAGAAGACACCGAGATGGCCAAGACGCACATGAAAAGCTGCTCAAGAGCACTAATTATTAGAGAAATGCAAATCAAAAGTACAATGAGGTATCACCTCACACCTGTTAGAATCGGCATCATCAGAAAATCTACAAACAACAAATTCTGGGGAGGGTGTGGACAAAAGGAGCCCTCTTCCACTATTGGTGGGAATGTAAATTGATACAGTCACTATGGGGAACAGTAAGGAGTTTCCTTAAAAAAGCTAGAAATAGAATTACCCTCTGATCCAGCAATCCCACTTCTGGGCATATACCCAGAGAAAACCATAAATCAAAAAGGCACATTCACCACAATGTTCATTGCAGCACTATTTACAATAGCCAGGTAATGGAAGCAACCGAAATGCCCAGAGACAGACGAATGGATAAAGATGTGGTACATATATAAAATGGAATATTACTCAGCCATAAAAAGGAATGAAACTGGGTCATTTGTAGAGACATCGTTGGATCTAGAGACTGTCATACAGAATGAAGTAAGTCAGAAAGAGGAAAACAAATATTGTATATTAATGCATATATGGGGAACCTAAAAATGGTACAGATGAACTGGTTTGCAGGGAAGAAATAGAGACACAGAGGTAGAGAACAAACGTATGGACACCAAGTGTGGGAAGCCATGGGGTGGTGGTGGTGGGATGATTTGGAGATTGGGATTGAACTGTATACATGTATATGCATAAAATACATAACAAATAATAACCTGCTGTATAAAAAATAAATAGAATTAAAGTTCAAAATTTTAAAAAATAAAATTTAAAAATAAAACAGAAAAAAGTTCTTCCCTTCACACAGATGCATTTATATGAATGAATTATTTCCATGCTTATATCTATAAATACATAAAAGAGGAATAAAATCTAACTTGAACCATAAAAGAAAAAAAAAACCTGAACCCACCAGTTATACAGAGGAAAACCCAATCAGGGCACTTGCTCCAGCGGAAAACAATTCTGAAATTGGTCAGAGGTGGGGAATCATCTCCCATACAGCCAGCAACCCACCCCCCACACAAGGAGCGTCCTCATTGCAAAGCTGGGGGACCGTGCCGAGGCATCTGTGAGTAAATGTGAGCTGAGCCCCAGGCCAGCTGCTGCTGAACTGTTCCCACCCTTCCCAGGTAAAACACCTGAATATGTACAAGGGCTTGAAAGCCTAGAGGAAGGGCCACGGAACCACACAAGCGACAGCCCACAGGCCAACTTGGTGCCTGCAGGCCAGCCAGGATGGTCCTGGCCCCGGGCGCTCTTCCAGAAGTTTTCCATTGCCCTGCCTGAGATACCCCTCCTGTCCCGGCCCCCACTGGTTTTTTCCTTCCTCACCTCTGTCCGGAGAGAGATTCCAGCGGAAGGTATGGGTGACACATCCTCTTCTTTATAGGTGGCAGCCTGGCAACTCCTGCAGAAAGGCCAACAGAGCCCCACTCACACCGGGCAACCCACAAAGCCATGGCCCCTCACTCCCTCACACCAGCACAGCCCAGAGACTGCTGACGGGGCAGAGAATCTGGAGTCAGGCACAGCTTCATGGGCTATTGCTGCCTGGAGCACTGTTTATATTGACCTCAACCAGGCACACCTGGGGAGGGCCGGCCGGCAGGGTAAGGCTGCCCAGGTCAGCTAATCCAAAACCCTCAGGGAATCACATTGTTGAAAATGGACCTCGCTAAGGCAGAAGAGAAGTCAAGGAAAAAATGGAAACAATGCCATTTGCAGCCCCGTAGATGAGTCTGGAGGTAATCACGTGACTTGTAGTAAGTCAGAAAGTGAAAGACACATATCGTGTCATATCACTTATAGGTGTTACCTAAAAATGGATACCAGGGCAGATATTTCCACGGAGAAGGGCAATCACAGATTCATTAAAAAACTTATGGTTCACCAATGGAAAGGTGTGAGGATTGGTTTCATTACGATATCGGGGTTAACAGACATATACAAACACAGGGGACATATATAATCACCAAAGACCTACGGAATACCAAGAGAAGACTACTCAACATTCTGTCATAACGTACATGGGAAAAGGATCCCAGGAAGAACAGACATCTGTATATGTGTAAAAGAACCACATCTTCCACACCTACAACAAGCCAAACATTGTAATCAAACTTGCTGTAATACAAAATAAAAAAATAAATTAAAAACACGAACAAGAAGTAGTGAGACAAACTTGAGGGGCTTTCTCCTGGCACATTCCATTCTAAATTCCAATCTAGAACACGACTTCCATTGAGGCTCTGTTGCCCTAGTAACCAGATTCGGTAAGGGAGAACTGCTGCCACCTTGTGGCCGTTTCACACAACAGCAGCTTTAATCCCAGCGCTAATGGTCAGTTGATATTCAAAATCATTGCCGGCCTGTAAATGACACCTGCCCTGAAAACAAATCCTGGGGTCACATATCGACCAAAAAATTCAAAGGACGTCCATATTTCAAAACGACCGTTTCAAAAGGCATATTTTACGCACATTAGTGTTCTGCTTCTATTTCTTTCTTTCTTTTTTGGTTAAAAAAAACGGGAATGGAAAAAGGCATCCCTCAGAATGGGAGAAAATCGTTGCAAACGAATCAATGGACAAAGGTTTAATCTCCAATATATATAAACAGCTCATGCAGCTTAATATTAGAAAAACAAACAACCCAATACAAATTGGGCAGAAGATCTAAAGAGACGTTTCTTCAAAGAAGACACCGAGATGGCCAAGACGCACATGAAAAGCTGCTCAAGAGCACTAATTATTAGAGAAATGCAAATCAAAAGTACAATGAGGTATCACCTCACACCTGTTAGAATCGGCATCATCAGAAAATCTACAAACAACAAATTCTGGGGAGGGTGTGGACAAAAGGAGCCCTCTTCCACTATTGGTGGGAATGTAAATTGATACAGTCACTATGGGGAACAGTAAGGAGTTTCCTTAAAAAAGCTAGAAATAGAATTATCCTCTGATCCAGCAATCCAACTCCTGGGCATATACCCAGAGAAAAACATTAATCAAAAAGGCACATTCACCACAATGTTCATTGCAGCACTATTTACAATAGCCAGGTAATGGAAGCAACCGAAATGCCCAGAGACAGACGAATGGATAAAGATGTGGTACATATATAAAATGGAATATTACTCAGCCATAAAAAGGAATGAAACTGGGTCATTTGTAGAGACATCGTTGGATCTAGAGACTGTCATACAGAATGAAGTAAGTCAGAAAGAGGAAAACAAATATTGTATATTAATGCATATATGGGGAACCTAAAAATGGTACAGATGAACTGGTTTGCAGGGAAGAAATAGAGACACAGAGGTAGAGAAGAAACGTATGGACACCAAGTGTGGGAAGCCATGGGGTGGTGGTGGTGGGATGATTTGGAGATTGGGATTGAACTGTATACATGTATATGCATAAAATACATAACAAATAATAACCTGCTGTATAAAAAATAAATAGAATTAAAGTTCAAAATTTTAAAAAATAAAATTTAAAAATAAAACAGAAAAAAGTTCTTCCCTTCACACAGATGCATTTATATGAATGAATTATTTCCATGCTTATATCTATAAATACATAAAAGAGGAATAAAACCTAACTTGAACCATAAAAGAAAAAAAAAACCTGAACCCACCAGTTATACAGAGGAAAACCCAATCAGGGCACTAGCTCCAGCGGAAAACAATTCTGAAATTGGTCAGAGGTGGGGAATCATCTCCCATACAGCCAGCAACCCACCCCCCACACAAGGAGCGTCCTCATTGCAAAGCTGGGGGACCATGCCGAGGCAACTGTGAGTAAACGTGAGCTGAGCCCCAGGCCAGCTGCTGCTGAACTGTTCCCACCCTTCCCAGGTAAAACACCTGAATATGTACAAGGGCTTGAAAGCCTAGAGGAAGGGCCACGGAACCACACAAGCGACAGCCCACAGGCCAACTTGGTGCCTGCAGGCCAGCCAGGATGGTCCTGGCCCCGGGCGCTCTTCCAGAAGTTTTCCATTGCCCTGCCTGAGATACCCCTCCTGTCCCGGCCCCCACTGGTTTTTTCCTTCCTCACCTCTGTCCGGAGAGAAATTCCAGCGGAAGGTATGGGTGACACATCCTCTTCCTTATAGGTGGCAGCCTGACAACTCCTGCAGAAAGGCCAGCAGAGCCCCACTCACACCGGGCCACCCACAAAGCCATGGCCCCTCACTCCCTCCCACCAGCACAGCCCCGAGACTGCTGACGGGGCAGAGAATCTGGAGTCAGGCACAGCTTCAGGGGCTATTGCTGCCTGGAGCACTGTTTATATTGACCTCAACCAGGCACACCTGGGGAGGGCCGGCCGGCAGCGTAAGGCTGCCCAGGTCAGCTAATCCACAACCCTCAGGGAATCACATTGTTGAAAATGGACCTCGCTAAGGCAGAAGAGAAGTCAAGGAAAAAAAGGACACAATGCCATTTGCAGCCCCGTAGATGAGTCTGGAGGTAATCACGTGACTTGTAGTAAGTCAGAAAGTGAAAGACACATATCGTGTCATATCACTTATAGGTGTTACCTAAAAATGGATACCAGGGCAGATATTTCCACGGAGAAGGGCAATCACAGATTCATTAAAAAACTTATGGTTCACCAATGGAAAGGTGTGAGGATTGGTTTCATTACGATATCGGGGTTAACAGACATATACAAACACAGGGGACATATATAATCACCAAAGACCTACGGAATACCAAGAGAAGACTACTCAACATTCTGTCATAACGTACATGGGAAAAGGATCCCAGGAAGAACAGACATCTGTATATGTGTAAAAGAACCACATCTTCCACACCTACAACAAGCCAAACATTGTAATCAAACTTGCTGTAATACAAAATAAAAAAATAAATTAAAAACACGAACAAGAAGTAGTGAGACAAACTTGAGGGGCTTTCTCCTGGCACATTCCATTCTAAATTCCAATCTAGAACACGACTTCCATTGACGCTCGGTTGCCCTAGTAACCAGATTCGGTAAGGGAGAACTGCTGCCACCTTGTGGCCGTTTCACACAACAGCAGCTTTAATCCCAGCGCTAATGGTCAGTTGATATTGAAAATCATTGCCGGCCTGTAAATGACACCTACCCTGAAAACAAATCCTGGGGTCACATATCGACCAAAAAATTCAAAGGACGTCCATATTTCAAAACGACCGTTTCAAAAGGCATATTTTACAGACATTAGTGTTCTGCTTCTATTTCTTTCTCTCTTTTTTGGTTAAAAAAAACGGGAATGGAAAAAGGCATCCCTCAGAATGGGAGAAAATCGTTGCAAACGAATCAATGGACAAAGGTTTAATCTCCAATATATATAAACAGCTCATGCAGCTTAATATTAGAAAAACAAACCACCCAATACAAATTGGGCAGAAGATCTAAAGAGACGTTTCTTCAAAGAAGACACCGAGATGGCCAAGACGCACATGAAAAGCTGCTCAAGAGCACTAATTATTAGAGAAATGCAAATCAAAAGTACAATGAGGTATCACCTCACACCTGTTAGAATCGGCATCATCAGAAAATCTACAAACAACAAATTCTGGGGAGGGTGTGGATAAAAGGAGCCCTCTTCCACTATTGGTGGGAATGTAAATTGATACAGTCACTATGGGGAACAGTAAGGAGTTTCCTTAAGAAAGCTAGAAATAGAATTACCCTCTGATCCAGCAATCCCACTTCTGGGCATATACCCAGAGAAAACCATAAATCAAAAAGGCACATTCACCACAATGTTCATTGCAGCACTATTTACAATAGCCAGGTAATGGAAGCAACCGAAATGCCCACAGACAGACGAATGGATAAAGATGTGGTACATATATAAAATGGAATATTACTCAGCCATAAAAAGGAATGAAACTGGGTCATTTGTAGAGACATCGATGGATTTAGAGACTGTCATACAGAATGACGTAAGTCAGAAAGAGGAAAACAAATATTGTATATTAATGCATATATGTGGAACCTAAAAATGGTACAGATGAACTGGTTTGCAGGGAAGAAGTAGAGACACAGAGGTAGAGAACAAACGTATGGACACCAAGTGTGGGAAGCCATGGGGTGGTGGTGGTGGGATGATTTGGAGATTGGGATTGAACTGTATACATGTATATGCATAAAATACATAACCAATAATAACCTGCTGTATAAAAAATAAATAAAATTAAAGTTCAAAATTTTAAAAAATAAAATTTAAAAATAAAACAGAAAAAAGTTCTTCCCTTCACACAGATGCATTTATATGAATGAATTATTTCCATGCTTATATCTATAAATACATAAAAGAGGAATAAAATCTAACTTGAACCATAAAAGAAAAAAAAAACCTGAACCCACCAGTTATACAGAGGAAAACCCCATCAGGGCACTTGCTCCAGCGGAAAACAATTCTGAAATTGGTCAGAGGTGGGGAATCATCTCCCATACAGCCAGCAACCCACACCCCACACATGGAGCGTCCTCATTGCAAAGCTGGGGGACCGTGCCGAGGCATCTGTGAGTAAACGTGAGCTGAGCCCCAGGCCAGCTGCTGCTGAACTGTTCCCACCCTTCCCAGGTAAAACACCTGAATATGTACAAGGGCTTGAAAGCCTAGAGGAAGGGCCACGGAACCACACAAGCGACAGCCCACAGGCCAACTTGGTGCCTGCAGGCCAGCCAGGATGGTCCTGGACCCGGGCGCTCTTTCAGAAGTTTTCCATTGCCCTGCCTGAGATACCCCTCCTGTCCCGGCCCCCACTGGTTTTTTCCTTCCTCACCTCTGTCCGGAGAGTGATTCCAGCGGAATGTATGGGTGACACAACCTCTTCTTTATAGGTGGCAGCCTGGCAACTCCTGCAGAAAGGCCAGCAGAGCCCCACTCACACCGGGCCACCCACAAAGCCATGGCCCCTCACTCCCTCCCACCAGCACAGCCCCGAGACTGCTGACGGGGCAGAGAATCTGGAGTCAGGCACAGCTTCATGGGCTATTGCTGCCTGGAGCACTGTTTATATTGACCTCAACCAGGCACACCTGGGGAGGGCCGGCCGGCAGGGTAAGGCTGCCCAGGTCAGCTAATCCACAACCCTCAGGGAATCACATTGTTGAAAATGGACCTCGCTAAGGCAGAATAGAAGTCAAGGAAAAAAAGGACACAATGCCATTTGCAGCCCCGTAGATGAGTCTGGAGGTAATCACGTGACTTGTAGTAAGTCAGAAAGTGAAAGACACATATCGTGTCATATCACTTATAGGTGTTACCTAAAAATGGATACCAGGGCAGATATTTCCACGGAGAAGGGCAATCACAGATTCATTAAAAAACTTATGGTTCACCAATGGAAAGGTGTGAGGATTGGTTTCATTACGATATCGGGGTTAACAGACATATACAAACACATGGGACATATATAATCACCAAAGACCTACGGAATACCAAGAGAAGACTACTCAACATTCTGTCATAACATACATGGGAAAAGGATCCCAGGAAGAACAGACATCTGTATATGTGTAAAAGAACCACATCTTCCACACCTACAACAAGCCAAACATTGTAATCAAACTTGCTGTAATACAAAATAAAATAATAAATTAAAAACACGAACAAGAAGTAGTGAGACAAACTTGAGGGGCTTTCTCCTGGCACATTCCATTCTAAATTCCAATCTAGAACACGACTTCCATTGAGGCTCTGTTGCCCTAGTAACCAGATTCGGTAAGGGAGAACTGCTGCCACCTTGTGGCCGTATCACACAACAGCAGCTTTAATCCCAGGGCTAATGGTCAGTTGATATTGAAAATCATTGCCGGCCTGTAAATGACACCTGCCCTGAAAACAAATCCTGGGGTCACATATCGACCAAAAAATTCAAAGGACGTCCATATTTCAAAACGACCGTTTCAAAAGGCATATTTTACAGACATTAGTGTTCTGCTTCTATTTCTTTCTCTCTTTTTTGGTTAAAAAAAACGGGAATGGAAAAAGGCATCCCTCAGAATGGGAGAAAATCGTTGCAAACGAATCAATGGACAAAGGTTTAATCTCCAATATATATAAACAGCTCATGCAGCTTAATATTAGAAAAACAAACCACCCAATACAAATTGGGCAGAAGATCTAAAGAGACGTTTCTTCAAAGAAGACACCGAGATGGCCAAGACGCACATGAAAAGCTGCTCAAGAGCACTAATTATTAGAGAAATGCAAATCAAAAGTACAATGAGGTATCACCTCACACCTGTTAGAATCGGCATCATCAGAAAATCTACAAACAACAAATTCTGGGGAGGGTGTGGACAAAAGGAGCCCTCTTCCACTATTGGTGGGAATGTAAATTGATACAGTCACTATGGGGAACAGTAAGGAGTTTCCTTAAAAAAGCTAGAAATAGAATTACCCTCTGATCCAGCAATCCCACTTCTGGGCATATACCCAGAGAAAACCATAAATCAAAAAGGCACATTCACCACAATGTTCATTGCAGCACTATTTACAATAGCCAGGTAATGGAAGCAACCGAAATGCCCAGAGACAGACGAATGGATAAAGATGTGGTACATATATAAAATGGAATATTACTCAGCCATAAAAAGGAATGAAACTGGGTCATTTGTAGAGACATCGATGGATCTAGAGACTGTCATACAGAATGAAGTAAGTCAGAAAGAGGAAAACAAATATTGTATATTAATGCATATATGTGGAACCTAAAAATGGTACAGATGAACTGGTTTGCAGGGAAGAAGTAGAGACACAGAGGTAGAGAACAAACGTATGGACACCAAGTGTGGGAAGCCATGGGGTGGTGGTGGTGGGATGATTTGGAGATTGGGATTGAACTGTATACATGTATATGCATAAAATACATAACCAATAATAACCTGCTGTATAAAAAATAAATAAAATTAAAGTTCAAAATTTTAAAAAATAAAATTTAAAAATAAAACAGAAAAAAGTTCTTCCCTTCACACAGATGCATTTATATGAATGAATTATTTCCATGCTTATATCTATAAATACATAAAAGAGGAATAAAATCTAACTTGAACCATAAAAGAAAAAAAAAACCTGAACCCACCAGTTATACAGAGGAAAACCCCATCAGGGCACTTGCTCCAGCGGAAAACAATTCTGAAATTGGTCAGAGGTGGGGAATCATCTCCCATACAGCCAGCAACCCACACCCCACACATGGAGCGTCCTCATTGCAAAGCTGGGGGACCGTGCCGAGGCATCTGTGAGTAAACGTGAGCTGAGCCCCAGGCCAGCTGCTGCTGAACTGTTCCCACCCTTCCCAGGTAAAACACCTGAATATGTACAAGGGCTTGAAAGCCTAGAGGAAGGGCCACGGAACCACACAAGCGACAGCCCACAGGCCAACTTGGTGCCTGCAGGCCAGCCAGGATGGTCCTGGCCCCGGGCGCTCTTTCAGAAGTTTTCCATTGCCCTGCCTGAGATACCCCTCCTGTCCCGGCCCCCACTGGTTTTTTCCTTCCTCACCTCTGTCCGGAGAGAGATTCCAGCGGAATGTATGGGTGACACAACCTCTTCTTTATAGGTGGCAGCCTGGCAACTCCTGCAGAAAGGCCAGCAGAGCCCCACTCACACCGGGCCACCCACAAAGCCATGGCCCCTCACTCCCTCCCACCAGCACAGCCCCGAGACTGCTGACGGGGCAGAGAATCTGGAGTCAGGCACAGCTTCATGGGCTATTGCTGCCTGGAGCACTGTTTATATTGACCTCAACCAGGCACACCTGGGGAGGGCCGGCCGGCAGGGTAAGGCTGCCCAGGTCAGCTAATCCACAACCCTCAGGGAATCACATTGTTGAAAATGGACCTCGCTAAGGCAGAATAGAAGTCAAGGAAAAAAAGGACACAATGCCATTTGCAGCCCCGTAGATGAGTCTGGAGGTAATCCCGTGACTTGTAGTAAGTCAGAAAGTGAAAGACACATATCGTGTCATATCACTTATAGGTGTTACCTAAAAATGGATACCAGGGCAGATATTTCCACGGAGAAGGGCAATCACAGATTCATTAAAAAACTTATGGTTCACCAATGGAAAGGTGTGAGGATTGGTTTCATTACGATATCGGGGTTAACAGACATATACAAACACATGGGACATATATAATCACCAAAGACCTACGGAAAACCAAGAGAAGACTACTCAACATTCTGTCATAACGTACATGGGAAAAGGATCCCAGGAAGAACAGACATCTGTATATGTGTAAAAGAACCACATCTTCCACACCTACAACAAGCCAAACATTGTAATCAAACTTGCTGTAATACAAAATAAAAAAATAAATTAAAAACACGAACAAGAAGTAGTGAGACAAACTTGAGGGGCTTTCTCCTGGCACATTCCATTCTAAATTCCAATCTAGAACACGACTTCCATTGAGGCTCTGTTGCCCTAGTAACCAGATTCGGTAAGGGAGAACTGCTGCCACCTTGTGGCCGTATCACACAACAGCAGCTTTAATCCCAGCGCTAATGGTCAGTTGATATTCAAAATCATTGCCGGCCTGTAAATGACACCTGCCCTGAAAACAAATCCTGGGGTCACATATCGACCAAAAAATTCAAAGGACGTCCATTATTCAAAACGACCTTTTCAAAAGGCATATTTTACGCACATTAGTGTTCTGCTTCTATTTCTTTCTTTCTTTTTTGGTTAAAAAAAACGGGAATGGAAAAAGGCATCCCTCAGAATGGGAGAAAATCGTTGCAAACGAATCAATGGACAAAGGTTTAATCTCCAATATATATAAAAAGCTCATGCATCTTAATATTAGAAAAACAAACAACCCAATACAAAAATGGGCAGAAGACCTAAAGAGACGTTTCTTCAAAGAAGACACCGAGATGGCCAAGACGCACATGAAAAGCTGCTCAAGAGCACTAATTATTAGAGAAATGCAAATCAAAAGTACAATGAGGTATCACCTCACACCTGTTAGAATCGGCATCATCAGAAAATCTACAAACAACAAATTCTGGGGAGGGTGTGGACAAAAGGAGCCCTCTTCCACTATTGGTGGGAATGTAAATTGATACAGTCACTATGGGGAACAGTAAGGAGTTTCCTTAAAAAAGCTAGAAATAGAATAACCCTCTGATCCAGCAATCCCACTTCTGGGCATATACCCAGAGAAAACCATAAATCAAAAAGGCACATTCACCACAATGTTCATTGCAGCACTATTTACAATAGCCAGGTAATGGAAGCAACCGAAATGCCCAGAGACAGACGAATGGATAAAGATGTGGTACATATATAAAATGGAATATTACTCAGCCATAAAAAGGAATGAAACTGGGTCATTTGTAGAGACATCGATGGATCTAGAGACTGTCATACAGAATGAAGTAAGTCAGAAAGAGGAAAACAAATATTGTATATTAATGCATATATGTGGAACCTAAAAATGGTACAGATGAACTGGTTTGCAGGGAAGAAATAGAGACACAGAGGTAGAGAACAAACGTATGGACACCAAGTGTGGGAAGCCATGGGGTGGTGGTGGTGGGATGATTTGGAGATTGGGATTGAACTGTATACATGGATATGCATAAAATACATAACCAATAATAACCTGCTGTATAAAAAATAAATAAAATTAAAGTTCAAAATTTAAAACAAAAATTTAAAAATAAAACAGAAAAAAGTTCTTCCCTTCACACAGATGCATTTATATGAATGAATCATTTCCATGCTTATATCTATAAATACATAAAAGAGGAATAAAATCTAACTTGAACCATAAAAGAAAAAAAAAAAACCTGAACCCACCAGTTATACAGAGGAACACCCAATCAGGGCACTTGCTCCAGCGGAAAACAATTCTGAAATTGGTCAGAGGTGGGGAATCATCTCCCATACAGCCAGCAACCCACACCCCACACAAGGAGCGTCCTCATTGCAAAGCTGGGGGACCGTGCCGAGGCATCTGTGAGTAAACGTGAGCTGAGCCCCAGGCCAGCTGCTGCTGAACTGTTCCCACCCTTCCCAGGTAAAACACCTGAATATGTACAAGGGCTTGAAAGCCTAGAGGAAGGGCCACGGAACCACACAAGCGACAGCCCACAGGCCAACTTGGTGCCTGCAGGCCAGCCAGGATGGTCCTGGCCCCGGGCGCTCTTCCAGAAGTTTTCCATTGCCCTGCCTGAGATACCCCTCCTGTCCCGGCCCCCACTGGTTTTTTCCTTCCTCACCTCTGTCCGGAGAGAAATTCCAGCGGAAGGTATGGGTGACACATCCTCTTCCTTATAGGTGGCAGCCTGGCAACTCCTGCAGAAAGGCCAGCAGAGCCCCACTCACACCGGGCCACCCACAAAGCCATGGCCCCTCACTCCCTCCCACCAGCACAGCCCCGAGACTGCTGACGGGGCAGAGAATCTGGAGTCAGGCACAGCTTCAGGGGCTATTGCTGCCTGGAGCACTGTTTATATTGACCTCAACCAGGCACACCTGGGGAGGGCCGGCCGGCAGCGTAAGGCTGCCCAGGTCAGCTAATCCACAACCCTCAGGGAATCACATTGTTGAAAATGGACCTCGCTAAGGCAGAAGAGAAGTCAAGGAAAAAAAGGACACAATGCCATTTGCAGCCCCGTAGATGAGTCTGGAGGTAATCACGTGACTTGTAGTAAGTCAGAAAGTGAAAGACACATATCGTGTCATATCACTTATAGGTGTTACCTAAAAATGGATACCAGGGCAGATATTTCCACGGAGAAGGGCAATCACAGATTCATTAAAAAACTTATGGTTCACCAATGGAAAGGTGTGAGGATTGGTTTCATTACGATATCGGGGTTAATAGACATATACAAACACAGGGGACATATATAATCACCAAAGACCTACGGAAAACCAAGAGAAGACTACTCAACATTCTGTCATAACGTACATGGGAAAAGGATCCCAGGAAGAACAGACATCTGTATATGTGTAAAAGAACCACATCTTCCACACCTACAACAAGCCAAACATTGTAATCAAACTTGCTGTAATACAAAATAAAAAAATAAATTAAAAACACGAACAAGAAGTAGTGAGACAAACTTGAGGGGCTTTCTCCTGGCACATTCCATTCTAAATTCCAATCTAGAACACGACTTCCATTGAGGCTCTGTTGCCCTAGTAACCAGATTCGGTAAGGGAGAACTGCTGCCACCTTGTGGCCGTTTCACACAACAGCAGCTTTAATCCCAGCGCTAATGGTCAGTTGATATTCAAAATCATTGCCGGCCTGTAAATGACACCTGCCCTGAAAACAAATCCTGGGGTCACATATCGACCAAAAAATTCAAAGGACGTCCATATTTCAAAACGACCGTTTCAAAAGGCATATTTTACAGACATTAGTGTTCTGCTTCTATTTCTTTCTCTCTTTTTTGGTTAAAAAAAACGGGAATGGAAAAAGGCATCCCTCAGAATGGGAGAAAATCGTTGCAAACGAATCAATGGACAAAGGTTTAATCTCCAATATATATAAACAGCTCATGCAGCTTAATATTAGAAAAACAAACAACCCAATACAAAAATGGGCAGAAGATCTAAAGAGACGTTTCTTCAAAGAAGACACCGAGATGGCCAAGACGCACATGAAAAGCTGCTCAAGAGCACTAATTATTAGAGAAATGCAAATCAAAAGTACAATGAGGTATCACCTCACACCTGTTAGAATCGGCATCATCAGAAAATCTACAAACAACAAATTCTGGGGAGGGTGTGGACAAAAGGAGCCCTCTTCCACTATTGGTGGGAATGTAAATTGATACAGTCACTATGGGGAACAGTAAGGAGTTTCCTTAAAAAAGCTAGAAATAGAATTACCCTCTGATCCAGCAATCCCACTTCTGGGCATATACCCAGAGAAAACCATAAATCAAAAAGGCACATTCACCACAATGTTCATTGCAGCACTATTTACAATAGCCAGGTAATGGAAGCAACCGAAATGCCCACAGACAGACGAATGGATAAAGATGTGGTACATATATAAAATGGAATATTACTCAGCCATAAAAAGGAATGAAACTGGGTCATTTGTAGAGACATCGATGGATCTAGGGACTGTCATACAGAATGAAGTAAGTCAGAAAGAGGAAAACAAATATTGTATATTAATGCATATATGTGGAACCTAAAAATGGTACAGATGAACTGGTTTGCAGGGAAGAAATAGAGACACAGTGGTAGAGAACAAACGTATGGACACCAAGTGTGGGAAGCCATGGGGTGATGGTGGTGGGATGATTTGGAGATTGGGATTGAACTGTATACATGGATATGCATAAAATACATAACAAATAATAACCTGCTGTATAAAAAATAAATAAAATTAAAGTTCAATATTTTAAAAAATAAAATTTAAAAATAAAACAGAAAAAAGTTCTTCCCTTCACACAGATGCATTTATATGAATGAATCATTTCCATGTTTATATCTATAAATACATAAAAGAGGAATAAAATCTAACTTGAACCATAAAAGAAAAAAAAACCTAAACCCACCAGTTATACAGAGGAACACCCAATCAGGGCACTTGCTCCAGCGGAAAACTATTCTGAAATTGGTCAGAGGTGGGGAATCATCTCCCATACAGCCAGCAACCCACCACCCCACACAAGGAGCGTCCACATTGCAAAGCTGGGGGACTGTGCCGAGGCATCTGTGAGTAAACGTGAGCTGAGCCCCAGGCCAGCTGCTGCTGAACTGTTCCCACCCTTCCCAGGTAAAACACCTGAATATGTACAAGGGCTTGAAAGCCTAGAGGAAGGGCCACGGAACCACACAAGCGACAGCCCACAGGCCAACTTGGTGCCTGCAGGCCAGCCAGGATGGTCCTGGCCCTGGGCGCTCTTCCAGAAGTTTTCCATTGCCCTGCCTGAGATACCCCTCCTGTCCCGGCCCCCACTGGTTTTTTCCTTCCTCACCTCTGTCTGGAGAGAAATTCCAGCGGAAGGTATGGGTGACACATCCTCTTAGTTATAGGTGGCAGCCTGGCAACTCCTGCAGAAAGGCCAGCAGAGCCCCACTCACACCGGGCCACCCACAAAGCCATGGCCCCTCACTCCCTCCCACCAGCACAGCCCCGAGACTGCTGACGGGGCAGAGAATCTGGAGTCAGGCACAGCTTCATGGGCTATTGCTGCCTGGAGCACTGTTTATATTGACCTCAACCAGGCACACCTGGGGAGGGCCGGCCGGCAGGGTAAGGCTGCCCAGGTCAGCTAATCCACAACCCTCAGGGAATCACATTGTTGAAAATGGACCTCGCTAAGGCAGAATAGAAGTCAAGGAAAAAAAGGACACAATGCCATTTGCAGCCCCGTAGATGAGTCTGGAGGTAATCACGTGACTTGTAGTAAGTCAGAAAGTGAAAGACACATATCGTGTCATATCACTTATAGGTGTTACCTAAAAATGGATACCAGGGCAGATATTTCCACGGAGAAGGGCAATCACAGATTCATTAAAAAACTTATGGTTCACCAATGGAAAGGTGTGAGGATTGGTTTCATTACGATATCGGGGTTAACAGACATATACAAACACAGGGGACATATATAATCACCAAAGACCTACGGAATACCAAGAGAAGACTACTCAACATTCTGTCATAACGTACATGGGAAAAGGATCCCAGGAAGAAGAGACATCTGTATATGTGTAAAAGAACCACATCTTCCACACCTACAACAAGCCAAACATTGTAATCAAACTTGCTGTAATACAAAAGAAAAAATGAATTAAAAACAGGAACAAGAAGTAGTGAGACAAACTTGAGGGCCTTTCTCCTGGCACATTCCATTCTAAATTCCAATCTAGAACACGACTTCCATTGAGGCTCTGTTGCCCTAGTAACCAGATTCGGTAAGGGAGAACTGCTGCCACCTTGTGGCCGTTTCACACAACAGCAGCTTTAATCCCAGCGCTAATGGTCAGTTGATATTCAAAATCATTGCCGGCCTGTAAATGACACCTGCCCTGAAAACAAATCCTGGGGTCACATATCGACCAAAAAATTCAAAGGACGTCCATATTTCAAAACGACCGTTTCAAAAGGCATATTTTACGCACATTAGTGTTCTGCTTCTATTTCTTTCTTTCTTTTTTGGTTATAAATAACGGGAATGGAAAAAGGCATCCCTCAGAATGGGAGAAAATCGTTGCAAACGAATCAATGGACAAAGGTTTAATCTCCAATATATATAAACAGCTCATGCAGCTTAATATTAGAAAAACAAACAACCCAATACAAAAATGGGCAGAAGATCTAAAGAGACGTTTCTTCAAAGAAGACACCGAGATGGCCAAGACGCACATGAAAAGCTGCTCAAGAGCACTAATTATTAGAGAAATGAAAATCAAAACTACAATGAGGTATCACCTCACACCTGTTAGAATCGGCATCATCAGAAAATCTACAAACAACAAATTCTGGGGAGGGTGTGGACAAAAGGAGCCCTCTTCCACTATTGGTGGGAATGTAAATTGATACAGTCACTATGGGGAACAGTAAGGAGTTTCCTTAAAAAAGCTAGAAATAGAATTACCCTCTGATCCAGCAATCCCACTTCTGGGCATATACCCAGAGAAAACCATAAATCAAAAAGGCACATTCACCACAATGTTCATTGCAGCACTATTTACATAAGCCAGGTAATGGAAGCAACCGAAATGCCCACAGACAGACGAATGGATAAAGATGTGGTACATATATAAAATGGAATATTACTCA
This sequence comes from Mesoplodon bidens, assembly GCF_964165515.1. Taxonomy (NCBI): domain Eukaryota; kingdom Metazoa; phylum Chordata; class Mammalia; order Artiodactyla; family Ziphiidae; genus Mesoplodon; species Mesoplodon bidens. The sequence continues at coordinate 421,554 of NW_027672388.1, forward strand.
GCCATAAAAAGGAATGAAACTGGGTCATTTGTAGAGACATCGATGGATCTAGAGACTGTCATACAGAATGAAGTAAGTCAGAAAGAGGAAAACAAATATTGTATATTAATGCATATATGTGGAACCTAAAAATGGTACAGATGAACTGGTTTGCAGGGAAGAAATAGAGACACAGAGGTAGAGAACAAACCTATGGACACCAAGTGTGTGAACCCATGGGGAGGTGGTGGTGGGATGATTTGGAGATTGGGATTGAACTGTATACATGGATATGCATAAAATACATAACAAATAATAACCTGCTGTATAAAAAATAAATAAAATTATAGTTCAAAATTTTAAAAAATAAAATTTAAAAATAAAACAGAAAAAAGTTCTTCCATTCACACAGATGCATTTATATGAATGAATCATTTCCATGCTTATATCTATAAATACATAAAAGAGGAATAAAATCTAACTTGAACCATAAAAGAAAAAAAAAACCTGAACCCACCAGTTATACAGATGAACACCCAATCAGGGCACTTGCTCCAGCAGAAAACAATTCTGAAATTCGTCAGATGTGGGGAATCATCTCCCATACAGCCAGCAACCCACCCCCCACACAAGGAGCGTCCTCATTGCAAAGCTGGGGGAACGTGCCGAGGCATCTGTGAGTAAACGTGAGCTGAGCCCCAGGCCAGCTGCTGCTGAACTGTTCCCACCCTTCCCAGGTAAAACACCTGAATATGTACAAGGGCTTGAAAGCCTAGAGGAAGGGCCACGGAACCACACAAGCGACAGCCCACAGGCCAACTTGGTGCCTGCAGGCCAGCCAGGATGGTCCTGTCCCCGGGCGCTCTTCCAGAAGTTTTCCATTGCCCTGCCTGAGATACCCCTCCTGTCCCGGCCCCCACTGGTTTTTTCCTTCCTCACCTCTGTCCGGAGAGAGATTCCAGCGGAAGGTATGGGTGACACATCCTCTTCTTTATAGGTGGCAGCCTGGCAACTCCTGCAGAAAGGCCAACAGAGCCCCACTCACACCGGGCAACCCACAAAGCCATGGCCCCTCACTCCCTCCCACCAGCACTGCCCCGAGACTGCTGACGGGGCAGAGAATCTGGAGTCAGGCACAGCTTCATGGGCTATTGCTGCCTGGAGCACTGTTTATATTGACCTCAACCAGGCACACCTGGGGAGGGCCGGCCGGCAGGGTAAGGCTGCCCAGGTCAGCTAATCCACAACCCTCAGGGAATCACATTGTTGAAAATGGACCTCGCTAAGGCAGAATAGAAGTCAAGGAAAAAAAGGACACAATGCCATTTGCAGCCCCGTAGATGAGTCTGGAGGTAATCACGTGACTTGTAGTAAGTCAGAAAGTGAAAGACACATATCGTGTCATATCACTTATAGGTGTTACCTAAAAATGGATACCAGGGCAGATATTTCCACGGAGAAGGGCAATCACAGATTCATTAAAAAACTTATGGTTCACCAATGGAAAGGTGTGAGGATTGGTTTCATTACGATATCGGGGTTAACAGACATATACAAACACAGGGGACATATATAATCACCAAAGACCTACGGAATACCAAGAGAAGACTACTCAACATTCTGTCATAACGTACATGGGAAAAGGATCCCAGGAAGAACAGACATCTGTATATGTGTAAAAGAACCACATCTTCCACACCTACAACAAGACAAACATTGTAATCAAACTTGCTGTAATACAAAATAAAAAAATAAATTAAAAACACGAACAAGAAGTAGTGAGACAAACTTGAGGGGCTTTCTCCTGGCACATTCCATTCTAAATTCCAATCTAGAACATGACTTCCATTGAGGCTCTGTTGCCCTAGTAACCAGATTCGGTAAGGGAGAACTGCTGCCACCTTGTGGCCGTTTCACACAACAGCAGCTTTAATCCCAGCGCTAATGGTCAGTTGATATTCAAAATCATTGCCGTCCTGTAAATGACACCTGCCCTGAAAACAAATCCTGGGGTCACATATCGACCAAAAAATTCAAAGGACGTCCATATTACAAAACGACCGTATCAAAAGGCATATTTTACGCACATTAGTGTTCTGCTTCTATTTCTTTCTTTCTTTTTCGGTTAAAAAAAACGGGAATGGAGAAAGGCATCCCTCAGAATGGGAGAAAATCGTTGCAAACGAATCAATGGACAAAGGTTTAATCTCCAATATATATAAACAGCTCATGCAGCTTAATATTAGAAAAACAAACAACCCAATACAAATTGGGCAGAAGATCTAAAGAGACGTTTCTTCAAAGAATACACCGAGATGGCAAAGACGCACATGAAAATCTGCTCAAGAGCACTAATTATTAGAGGAATGGAAATCAAAAGTACAATGAGGTATCACCTCACACCTGTTAGAATCGGCATCATCAGAAAATCTACAAACAACAAATTCTGGGGAGGGTGTGGACAAAAGGAGCCCTCTTCCACTATTGGTGGGAATGTAAATTGATACAGTCACTATGGGGAACAGTAAGGAGTTTCCTTAAAAAAGCTAGAAATAGAATTACCCTCTGATCCAGCAATCCCACTTCTGGGCATATACCCAGAGAAAACCATAAATCAAAAAGGCACATTCACCACAATGTTCATTGCAGCACTATTTACAATAGCCAGGTAATGGAAGCAACCGAAATGCCCAGAGACAGACGAATGGATAAAGATGTGGTACATATATAAATGGAATATTACTCAGCCATAAAAAGGAATGAAACTGGGTCATTTGTAGAGACATCGATGGATCTAGAGACTGTCATACAGAATGAAGTAAGTCAGAAAGAGGAAAACAAATATTGTATATTAATGCATATATGGGGAACCTAAAAATGGTACAGATGAACTGGTTTGCAGGGAAGAAATAGAGACACAGAGGTAGAGAACAAACGTATGGACACCAAGTGTGGGAAGCCATGGGGTGGTGGTGGTGGGATGATTTGGAGATTGGGATTGAACTGTATACATGTATATGCATAAAATACATAACCAATAATAACCTGCTGTATAAAAAATAAATAGAATTAAAGTTCAAAATTTAAAAAAATAAAATTTAAAAATAAAACAGAAAAAAGTTCTTCCCTTCACACAGATGCATTTATATGAATGAATTATTTCCATGCTTATATCTATAAATACATAAAAGAGGAATAAAATCTAACTTGAACCAAAAAAGAAAAAAAAACCTGAACCCACCAGTTATACAGAGGAACACCCAATCAGGGCACTTGCTCCAGCGGAAAACAATTCTGAAATTGGTCAGAGGTGGGGAATCATCTCCCATACAGCCAGCAACCCACCCCCCACACAAGGAGCATCCTCATTGCAAAGCTGGGGGACCGTGCCGAGGCATCTGTGAGTAAACGTGAGCTGAGCCCCAGGCCAGCTGCTGCTGAACTGTTCCCACCCTTCCCAGGTAAAACACCTGAATATGTACAAGGGCTTGAAAGCCTAGAGGAAGGGCCACGGAACCACACAAGCGACAGCCCACAGGCCAACTTGGTGCCTGCAGGCCAGCCAGGATGGTCCTGGCCCCGGGCGCTCTTTCAGAAGTTTTCCATTGCCCTGCCTGAGATACCCCTCCTGTCCCGGCCCCCACTGGTTTTTTCCTTCCTCACCTCTGTCCGGAGAGAGATTCCAGCGGAATGTATGGGTGACACAACCTCTTCTTTATAGGTGGCAGCCTGGCAACTCCTGCAGAAAGGCCAGCAGAGCCCCACTCACACCGGGCCACCCACAAAGCCATGGCCCCTCACTCCCTCCCACCAGCACAGCCCCGAGACTGCTGACTGGGCAGAGAATCTGGAGTCAGGCACAGCTTCAGGGGCTATTGCTGCCTGGAGCACTGTTTATATTGACCTCAACCAGGCACACCTGGGGAGGGCCGGCCGGCAGGGTAAGGCTGCCCAGGTCAGCTAATCCACAACCCTCAGGGAATCACATTGTTGAAAATGGACCTCGCTAAGGCAGAATAGAAGTCAAGGAAAAAAAGGACACAATGCCATTTGCAGCCCCGTAGATGAGTCTGGAGGTAATCACGTGACTTGTAGTAAGTCAGAAAGTGAAAGACACATATCGTGTCATATCACTTATAGGTGTTACCTAAAAATGGATACCAGGGCAGATATTTCCACGGAGAAGGGCAATCACAGATTCATTAAAAAACTTATGGTTCACCAATGGAAAGGTGTGAGGATTGGTTTCATTACGATATCGGGGTTAACAGACATATACAAACACAGGGGACATATATAATCACCAAAGACCTACGGAATACCAAGAGAAGACTACTCAACATTCTGTCATAACGTACATGGGAAAAGGATCCCAGGAAGAACAGACATCTGTATATGTGTAAAAGAACCACATCTTCCACACCTACAACAAGCCAAACATTGTAATCAAACTTGCTGTAATACAAAATAAAAAAATAAATTAAAAACACGAACAAGATGTAGTGAGACAAACTTGAGGGGCTTTCTCCTGGCACATTCCATTCTAAATTCCAATCTAGAACACGACTTCCATTGAGGCTCTGTTGCCCTAGTAACCAGATTCGGTAAGGGAGAACTGCTGCCACCTTGTGGCCGTTTCACACAACAGCAGCTTTAATCCCAGCGCTAATGGTCAGTTGATATTCAAAATCATTGCCGGCCTGTAAATGACACCTGCCCTGAAAACAAATCCTGGGGTCACATATCGACCAAAAAATTCAAAGGACGTCCATATTTCAAAACGACCGTTTCAAAAGGCATATTTTACGCACATTAGTGTTCTGCTTCTATTTCTTTCTTTCTTTTTTGGTTAAAAAAAACGGGAATGGAAAAAGGCATCCCTCAGAATGGGAGAAAATCGTTGCAAACGAATCAATGGACAAAGGTTTAATCTCCAATATATATAAACAGCTCATGCAGCTTAATATTAGAAAAACAAACAACCCAATACAAATTGGGCAGAAGATCTAAAGAGACGTTTCTTCAAAGAAGACACCGAGATGGCCAAGACGCACATGAAAAGCTGCTCAAGAGCACTAATTATTAGAGAAATGCAAATCAAAAGTACAATGAGGTATCACCTCACACCTGTTAGAATCGGCATCATCAGAAAATCTACAAACAACAAATTCTGGGGAGGGTGTGGACAAAAGGAGCCCTCTTCCACTATTGGTGGGAATGTAAATTGATACAGTCACTATGGGGAACAGTAAGGAGTTTCCTTAAAAAAGCTAGAAATAGAATTACCCTCTGATCCAGCAATCCCACTTCTGGGCATATACCCAGAGAAAACCATAAATCAAAAAGGCACATTCACCACAATGTTCATTGCAGCACTATTTACAATAGCCAGGTAATGGAAGCAACCGAAATGCCCAGAGACAGACGAATGGATAAAGATGTGGTACATATATAAAATGGAATATTACTCAGCCATAAAAAGGAATGAAACTGGGTCATTTGTAGAGACATCGTTGGATCTAGAGACTGTCATACAGAATGAAGTAAGTCAGAAAGAGGAAAACAAATATTGTATATTAATGCATATATGGGGAACCTAAAAATGGTACAGATGAACTGGTTTGCAGGGAAGAAATAGAGACACAGAGGTAGAGAACAAACGTATGGACACCAAGTGTGGGAAGCCATGGGGTGGTGGTGGTGGGATGATTTGGAGATTGGGATTGAACTGTATACATGTATATGCATAAAATACATAACAAATAATAACCTGCTGTATAAAAAATAAATAGAATTAAAGTTCAAAATTTTAAAAAATAAAATTTAAAAATAAAACAGAAAAAAGTTCTTCCCTTCACACAGATGCATTTATATGAATGAATTATTTCCATGCTTATATCTATAAATACATAAAAGAGGAATAAAATCTAACTTGAACCATAAAAGAAAAAAAAAACCTGAACCCACCAGTTATACAGAGGAAAACCCAATCAGGGCACTTGCTCCAGCGGAAAACAATTCTGAAATTGGTCAGCGGTGGGGAATCATCTCCCATACAGCCAGCAACCCACCCCCCACACAAGGAGCGTCCTCATTGCAAAGCTGGGGGACCGTGCCGAGGCATCTGTGAGTAAACGTGAGCTGAGCCCCAGGCCAGCTGCTGCTGAACTGTTCCCACCCTTCCCAGGTAAAACACCTGAATATGTACAAGGGCTTGAAAGCCTAGAGGAAGGGCCACGGAACCACACAAGCGACAGCCCACAGGCCAACTTGGTGCCTGCAGGCCAGCCAGGATGGTCCTGGCCCCGGGCGCTCTTTCAGAAGTTTTCCATTGCCCTGCCTGAGATACCCCTCCTGTCCCGGCCCCCACTGGTTTTTTCCTTCCTCACCTCTGTCCGGAGAGAGATTCCAGCGGAATGTATGGGTGACACAACCTCTTCTTTATAGGTGGCAGCCTGGCAACTCCTGCAGAAAGGCCAGCAGAGCCCCACTCACACCGGGCCACCCACAAAGCCATGGCCCCTCACTCCCTCCCACCAGCACAGCCCCGAGACTGCTGACGGGGCAGAGAATCTGGAGTCAGGCACAGCTTCATGGGCTATTGCTGCCTGGAGCACTGTTTATATTGACCTCAACCAGGCACACCTGGGGAGGGCCGGCCGGCAGCGTAAGGCTGCCCAGGTCAGCTAATCCACAACCCTCAGGGAATCACATTGTTGAAAATGGACCTCGCTAAGGCAGAAGAGAAGTCAAGGAATAAAAGGACACAATGCCATTTGCAGCCCCGTAGATGAGTCTGGAGGTAATCACGTGACTTGTAGTAAGTCAGAAAGTGAAAGACACATATCGTGTCATATCACTTATAGGTGTTACCTAAAAATGGATACCAGGGCAGATATTTCCACGGAGAAGGGCAATCACAGATTCATTAAAAAACTTATGGTTCACCAATGGAAAGGTGTGAGGATTGGTTTCATTACAATATCGGGGTTAACAGACATATACAAACACAGGGGACATATATAATCACCAAAGACCTACGGAATACCAAGAGAAGACTACTCAACATTCTGTCATAACGTACATGGGAAAAGGATCCCAGGAAGAACAGACATCTGTATATGTGTAAAAGAACCACATCTTCCACACCTACAACAAGCCAAACATTGTAATCAAACTTGCTGTAATACAAAATAAAATAATAAATTAAAAACACGAACAAAAAGTAGTGAGACAAACTTGAGGGGCTTTCTCCTGGCACATTCCATTCTAAATTCCAATCTAGAACACGACTGCCATTGAGGCTCTGTTGCCCTAGTAACCAGATTCGGTAAGGGAGAACTGCTGCCACCTTGTGGCCGTATCACACAACAGCAGCTTTAATCCCAGCGCTAATGGTCAGTTGATATTCAAAATCATTGCCGGCCTGTAAATGACACCTGCCCTGAAAACAAATCCTGGGGTCACATATCGACCAAAAAATTCAAAGGACGTCCATTATTCAAAACGACCGTTTCAAAAGGCATATTTTACGCACATTAGTGTTCTGCTTCTATTTCTTTCTTTCTTTTTTGGTTAAAAAAAACGGGAATGGAAAAAGGCATCCCTCAGAATGGGAGAAAATCGTTGCAAACTAATCAATGGACAAAGGTTTAATCTCCAATATATATAAACAGCTCATGCATCTTAATATTAGAAAAACAAACAACCCAATACAAAAATGGGCAGAAGACCTAAAGAGACGTTTCTTCAAAGAAGACACCGAGATGGCCAAGACGCACATGAAAAGCTGCTCAAGAGCACTAATTATTAGAGAAATGCAAATCAAAAGTACAATGAGGTATCACCTCACACCTGTTAGAATCGGCATCATCAGAAAATCTACAAACAACAAATTCTGGGGAGGGTGTGGACAAAAGGAGCCCTCTTCCACTATTGGTGGGAATGTAAATTGATACAGTCACTATGGGGAACAGTAAGGAGTTTCCTTAAAAAAGCTAGAAATAGAATAACCCTCTGATCCAGCAATCCCACTTCTGGGCATATACCCAGAGAAAACCATAAATCAAAAAGGCACATTCACCACAATGTTCATTGCAGCACTATTTACAATAGCCAGGTAATGGAAGCAACCGAAATGCCCAGAGACAGACGAATGGATAAAGATGTGGTACATATATAAAATGGAATATTACTCAGCCATAAAAAGGAATGAAACTGGGTCATTTGTAGAGACATCGATGGATCTAGAGACTGTCATACAGAATGAAGTAAGTCAGAAAGAGGAAAACAAATATTGTATATTAATGCATATATGTGGAACCTAAAAATGGTACAGATGAACTGGTTTGCAGGGAAGAAATAGAGACACAGAGGTAGAGAACAAACATATGGACACCAAGTGTGGGAAGCCATGGGGTGGTGGTGGTGGGATGATTTGGAGATTGGGATTGAACTGTATACATGGATATGCATAAAATACATAACCAATAATAACCTGCTGTATAAAAAATAAATAAAATTAAAGTTCAAAATTTTAAAAAATAAAATTTAAAAATAAAACAGAAAAAAGTTCTTCCCTTCACACAGATGCATTTATATGAATGAATCATTTCCATGCTTATATCTATAAATACATAAAAGAGGAATAAAATCTAACTTGAACCATAAAAGAAAAAAAAAAAACCTGAACCCACCAGTTATACAGAGGAACACCCAATCAGGGCACTTGCTCCAGCGGAAAACAATTCTGAAATTGGTCAGAGGTGGGGAATCATCTCCCATACAGCCAGCAACCCACACCCCACACAAGGAGCGTCCTCATTGCAAAGCTGGGGGACCGTGCCGAGGCATCTGTGAGTAAACGTGAGCTGAGCCCCAGGCCAGCTGCTGCTGAACTGTTCCCACCCTTCCCAGGTAAAACACCTGAATATGTACAAGGGCTTGAAAGCCTAGAGGAAGGGCCACGGAACCACACAAGCGACAGCCCACAGGCCAACTTGGTGCCTGCAGGCCAGCCAGGATGGTCCTGGCCCTGGGCGCTCTTCCAGAAGTTTTCCATTGCCCTGCCTGAGATACCCCTCCTGTCCCGGCCCCCACTGGTTTTTTCCTTCCTCACCTCTGTCCGGAGAGAAATTCCAGCGGAAGGTATGGGTGACACATCCTCTTCCTTATAGGTGGCAGCCTGGCAACTCCTGCAGAAAGGCCAGCAGAGCCCCACTCACACCGGGCCACCCACAAAGCCATGGCCCCTCACTCCCTCCCACCAGCACAGCCCCGAGACTGCTGACGGGGCAGAGAATCTGGAGTCAGGCACAGCTTCAGGGGCTATTGCTGCCTGGAGCACTGTTTATATTGACCTCAACCAGGCACACCTGGGGAGGGCCGGCCGGCAGCGTAAGGCTGCCCAGGTCAGCTAATCCACAACCCTCAGGGAATCACATTGTTGAAAATGGACCTCGCTAAGGCAGAAGAGAAGTCAAGGAAAAAAAGGACACAATGCCATTTGCAGCCCCGTAGATGAGTCTGGAGGTAATCACGTGACTTGTAGTAAGTCAGAAAGTGAAAGACACATATCGTGTCATATCACTTATAGGTGTTACCTAAAAATGGATACCAGAGCAGATATTTCCACGGAGAAGGGCAATCACAGATTCATTAAAAAACTTATGGTTCACAAATGGAAAGGTGTGAGGATTGGTTTCATTACGATATCGGGGTTAACAGACATATACAAACACAGGGGACATATATAATCACCAAAGACCTACGGAATACCAAGAGAAGACTACTCAACATTCTGTCATAACGTACATGGGAAAAGGATCCCAGGAAGAACAGACATCTGTATATGTGTAAAAGAACCACATCTTCCACACCTACAACAAGCCAAACATTGTAATCAAACTTGCTGTAATACAAAATAAAAAAATAAATTAAAAACACGAACAAGAAGTAGTGAGACAAACTTGAGGGGCTTTCTCCTGGCACATTCCATTCTAAATTCCAATCTAGAACACGACTTCCATTGAGGCTCTGTTGCCCTAGTAACCAGATTCGGTAAGGGAGAACTGCTGCCACCTTGTGGCCGTTTCACACAACAGCAGCTTTAATCCCAGCGCTAATGGTCAGTTGATATTCAAAATCATTGCCGGCCTGTAAATGACACCTGCCCTGAAAACAAATCCTGGGGTCACATATCGACCAAAAAATTCAAAGGACGTCCATATTTCAAAACGACCGTTTCAAAAGGCATATTTTACGCACATTACTGTTCTGCTTCTATTTCTTTCTTTCTGTTTTGGTTAAAAAAAACGGGAATGGAAAATGGCATCCCTCAGAATGGGAGAAAATCGTTGCAAACGAATCAATGGACAAAGGTTTAATCTCCAATATATATAAACAGCTCATGCAGCTTAATATTAGAAAAACAAACAACGCAATACAAAAATGGGCAGAAGATCTAAAGAGACGTTTCTTCAAAGAAGACACCGAGATGGCCAAGACGCACATGAAAAGCTGCTCAAGAGCACTAATTATTAGAGAAATGCAAATCAAAAGTACAATGAGGTATCACCTCACACCTGTTAGAATCGGCATCATCAGAAAATCTACAAACAACAAATTCTGGGGAGGGTGTGGACAAAAGGAGCCCTCTTCCACTATTGGTGGGAATGTAAATTGATACAGTCACTATGGTGAACAGTAAGGAGTTTCCTTAAAAAAGCTAGAAATAGAATTACCCTCTGATCCAGCAATCCCACTTCTGGGCATATACCCAGAGAAAACCATAAATCAAAAAGGCACATTCACCACAATGTTCATTGCAGCACTATTTACAATAGCCAGGTAATGGAAGCAACCGAAATGCCCACAGACAGACGAATGGATAAAGATGTGGTACATATATAAAATGGAATATTACTCAGCCATAAAAAGGAATGAAACTGGGTCATTTGTAGAGACATCGATGGATCTAGAGACTGTCATACAGAATGAAGTAAGTCAGAAAGAGGAAAACAAATATTGTATATTAATGCATATATGTCTAACCTAAAAATGGTACAGATGAACTGGTTTGCAGGGAAGAAATAGAGACACAGAGGTAGAGAACAAACGTATGGACACCAAGTGTGGGAAGCCATGGGGTGGTGGTGGTGGGATGACTTGGAGATTGGGATTGAACTGTATACATGGATATGCATAAAATACATAACCAATAATAACCTGCTCTATAAAAAATAAATAAAATTAAAGTTCAAAATTTTAAAAAATAAAATTTAAAAATAAAACAGAAAAAAGTTCTTCCCTTCACACAGATGCATTTATATGAATGAATCATTTCCATGCTTATATCTATAAATACATAAAAGAGGAATAAAATCTAACTTGAACCATAAAAGAAAAAAAAAAAACCTGAACCCACCAGTTATACAGAGGAACACCCAATCAGGGCACTTGCTCCAGCGGAAAACAATTCTGAAATTGGTCAGAGGTGGGGAATCATCTCCCATACAGCCAGCAACCCACACCCCACACAAGGAGCGTCCTCATTGCAAAGCTGGGGGACCGTGCCGAGGCATCTGTGAGTAAACGTGAGCTGAGCCCCAGGCCAGCTGCTGCTGAACTGTTCCCACCCTTCCCAGGTAAAACACCTGAATATGTACAAGGGCTTGAAAGCCTAGAGGAAGGGCCACGGAACCACACAAGCGACAGCCCACAGGCCAACTTGGTGCCTGCAGGCCAGCCAGGATGGTCCTGGCCCCGGGCGCTCTTCCAGAAGTTTTCCATTGCCCTGCCTGAGATACCCCTCCTGTCCCGGCCCCCACTGGTTTTTTCCTTCCTCACCTCTGTCCGGAGAGAAATTCCAGCGGAAGGTATGGGTGACACATCCTCTTCCTTATAGGTGGCAGCCTGGCAACTCCTGCAGAAAGGCCAGCAGAGCCCCACTCACACCGGGCCACCCACAAAGCCATGGCCCCTCACTCCCTCCCACCAGCACAGCCCCGAGACTGCTGACGGGGCAGAGAATCTGGAGTCAGGCACAGCTTCATGGGCTATTGCTGCCTGGAGCACTGTTTATATTGACCTCAACCAGGCACACCTGGGGAGGGCCGGCCGGCAGCGTAAGGCTGCCCAGGTCAGCTAATCCACAACCCTCAGGGAATCACATTGTTGAAAATGGACCTCGCTAAGGCAGAAGAGAAGTCAAGGAATAAAAGGACACAATGCCATTTGCAGCCCCGTAGATGAGTCTGGAGGTAATCACGTGACTTGTAGTAAGTCAGAAAGTGAAAGACACATATCGTGTCATATCACTTATAGGTGTTACCTAAAAATGGATACCAGGGCAGATATTTCCACGGAGAAGGGCAATCACAGATTCATTAAAAAACTTATGGTTCACCAATGGAAAGGTGTGAGGATTGGTTTCATTACGATATCGGGGTTAACAGACATATACAAACACAGGGGACATATATAATCACCAAAGACCTACGGAATACCAAGAGAAGACTACTCAACATTCTGTCATAACGTACATGGGAAAAGGATCCCAGGAAGAACAGACATCTGTATATGTGTAAAAGAACCACATCTTCCACACCTACAACAAGCCAAACATTGTAATCAAACTTGCTGTAATACAAAATAAAAAAATAAATTAAAAACACGAACAAGAAGTAGTGAGACAAACTTGAGGGGCTTTCTCCTGGCACATTCCATTCTAAATTCCAATCTAGAACACGACTTCCATTGACGCTCTGTTGCCCTAGTAACCAGATTCGGTAAGGGAGAACTGCTGCCACCTTGTGGCCGTTTCACACAACAGCAGCTTTAATCCCAGCGCTAATGGTCAGTTGATATTGAAAATCATTGCCGGCCTGTAAATGACACCTGCCCTGAAAACAAATCCTGGGGTCACATATCGACCAAAAAATTCAAAGGACGTCCATATTTCAAAACGACCGTTTCAAATGGCATATTTTACAGACATTAGTGTTCTGCTTCTATTTCTTTCTCTCTTTTTTGGTTAAAAAAAACGGGAATGGAAAAAGGCATCCCTCAGAATGGGAGAAAATCGTTGCAAACGAATCAATGGACAAAGGTTTAATCTCCAATATATATAAACAGCTCATGCAGCTTAATATTAGAAAAACAAACCACCCAGTACAAATTGGGCAGAAGATCTAAAGAGACGTTTCTTCAAAGAAGACACCGAGATGGCCAAGACGCACATGAAAAGCTGCTCAAGAGCACTAATTATTAGAGAAATGCAAATCAAAAGTACAATGAGGTATCACCTCACACCTGTTAGAATCGGCATCATCAGAAAATCTACAAACAACAAATTCTGGGGAGGGTGTGGACAAAAGGAGCCCTCTTCCACTATTGGTGGGAATGTAAATTGATACAGTCACTATGGGGAACAGTAAGGAGTTTCCTTAAAAAAGCTAGAAATAGAATTACCCTCTGATCCAGCAATCCCACTTCTGGGCATATACCCAGAGAAAACCATAAATCAAAAAGGCACATTCACCACAATGTTCATTGCAGCACTATTTACAATAGCCAGGTAATGGAAGCAACCGAAATGCCCACAGACAGACGAATGGATAAAGATGTGGGACATATATAAAATCGAATATTACTCAGCCATAAAAAGGAATGAAACTGGGTCATTTGTAGAGACATCGATGGATCTAGAGACTGTCATACAGAATGAAGTAAGTCAGAAAGAGGAAAACAAATATTGTATATTAATGCATATATGGGGAACCTAAAAATGGTACAGATGAACTGGTTTGCAGGGAAGAAATAGAGACACAGAGGTAGAGAACAAACGTATGGACACCAAGTGTGGGAAGCCATGGGGTGGTGGTGGTGGGATGATTTGGAGATTGGGATTGAACTGTATACATGTATATGCATAAAATACATAACAAATAATAACCTGCTGTATAAAAAATAAATAAAATTAAAGTTCAAAATTTTAAAAAATAAAATTTAAAAATAAAACAGAAAAAAGTTCTTCCCTTCACACAGATGCATTTATATGAATGAATTATTTCCATGCTTATATCTATAAATACATAAAAGAGGAATAAAATCTAACTTGAACCATAAAAGAAAAAAAAAACCTGAACCCACCAGTTATACAGAGGAACACCCAATCAGGGCACTTGCTCCAGCGGAAAACAATTCTGTAATTGGTCAGAGGTGGGGAATCATCTCCCATACAGCCAGCAACCCACCCCCCACACAAGGAGCGTCCTCATTGCAAAGCTGGGGGACCGTACCAAGGCATCTGTGAGTAAACGTGAGCTGAGCCCCAGGCCAGCTGCTGCTGAACTGTTCCCACCCTTCCCAGGTAAAACACCTGAATATGTACAAGGGCTTGAAAGCCTAGAGGAAGGGCCACGGAACCACACAAGCGACAGCCCACAGGCCAACTTGGTGCCTGCAGGCCAGCCAGGATGGTCCTGGCCCCGGGCGCTCTTCCAGAAGTTTTCCATTGCCCTGCCTGAGATACCCCTCCTGTCCCGGCCCCCACTGGTTTTTTCCTTCCTCACCTCTGTCCGGAGAGAGATTCCAGCGGAAGGTATGGGTGACACATCCTCTTCTTTATAGGTGGCAGCCTGGCAACTCCTGCAGAAAGGCCAACAGAGCCCCACTCACACCGGGCAACCCACAAAGCCATGGCCCCTCACTCCCTCACACCAGCACAGCCCCGAGACTGCTGACGGGGCAGAGAATCTGGAGTCAGGCACAGCTTCATGGGCTATTGCTGCCTGGAGCACTGTTTATATTGACCTCAACCAGGCACACCTGGGGAGGGCCGGCCGGCAGGGTAAGGCTGCCCAGGTCAGCTAATCCACAACCCTCAGGGAATCACATTGTTGAAAATGGACCTCGCTAAGGCAGAATAGAAGTCAAGGAAAAAAAGGACACAATGCCATTTGCAGCCCCGTAGATGAGTCTGGAGGTAATCACGTGACTTGTAGTAAGTCAGAAAGTGAAAGACACATATCGTGTCATATCACTTATAGGTGTTACCTAAAAATGGATACCAGGGCAGATATTTCCACGGAGAAGGGCAATCACAGATTCATTAAAAAACTTATGGTTCACCAATGGAAAGGTGTGAGGATTGGTTTCATTACGATATCGGGGTTAACAGACATATACAAACACAGGGGACATATATAATCACCAAAGACCTACGGAAAACCAAGAGAAGACTACTCAACATTCTGTCATAACGTACATGGGAAAAGGATCCCAGGAAGAACAGACATCTGTATATGTGTAAAAGAACCACATCTTCCACACCTACAACAAGCCAAACATTGTAATCAAACTTGCTGTAATACAAAATAAAATAATAAATTAAAAACACGAACAAAAAGTAGTGAGACAAACTTGAGGGGCTTTCTCCTGGCACATTCCATTCTAAATTCCAATCTAGAACACGACTGCCATTGAGGCTCTGTTGCCCTAGTAACCAGATTCGGTAAGGGAGAACTGCTGCCACCTTGTGGCCGTATCACACAACAGCAGCTTTAATCCCAGCGCTAATGGTCAGTTGATATTCAAAATCATTGCCGGCCTGTAAATGACACCTGCCCTGAAAACAAATCCTGGGGTCACATATCGACCAAAAAATTCAAAGGACGTCCATTATTCAAAACGACCGTTTCAAAAGGCATATTTTACGCACATTAGTGTTCTGCTTCTATTTCTTTCTTTCTTTTTTGGTTAAAAAAAACGGGAATGGAAAAAGGCATCCCTCAGAATGGGAGAAAATCGTTGCAAACTAATCAATGGACAAAGGTTTAATCTCCAATATATATAAACAGCTCATGCATCTTAATATTAGAAAAACAAACAACCCAATACAAAAATGGGCAGAAGACCTAAAGAGACGTTTCTTCAAAGAAGACACCGAGATGGCCAAGACGCACATGAAAAGCTGCTCAAGAGCACTAATTATTAGAGAAATGCAAATCAAAAGTACAATGAGGTATCACCTCACACCTGTTAGAATCGGCATCATCAGAAAATCTACAAACAACAAATTCTGGGGAGGGTGTGGACAAAAGGAGCCCTCTTCCACTATTGGTGGGAATGTAAATTGATACAGTCACTATGGGGAACAGTAAGGAGTTTCCTTAAAAAAGCTAGAAATAGAATAACCCTCTGATCCAGCAATCCCACTTCTGGGCATATACCCAGAGAAAACCATAAATCAAAAAGGCACATTCACCACAATGTTCATTGCAGCACTATTTACAATAGCCAGGTAATGGAAGCAACCGAAATGCCCAGAGACAGACGAATGGATAAAGATGTGGTACATATATAAAATGGAATATTACTCAGCCATAAAAAGGAATGAAACTGGGTCATTTGTAGAGACATCGATGGATCTAGAGACTGTCATACAGAATGAAGTAAGTCAGAAAGAGGAAAACAAATATTGTATATTAATGCATATATGTGGAACCTAAAAATGGTACAGATGAACTGGTTTGCAGGCAAGAAATAGAGACACAGAGGTAGAGAACAAACATATGGACACCAAGTGTGGGAAGCCATGGGGTGGTGGTGGTGGGATGATTTGGAGATTGGGATTGAACTGTATACATGGATATGCATAAAATACATAACCAATAATAACCTGCTGTATAAAAAATAAATAAAATTAAAGTTCAAAATTTTAAAAAATAAAATTTAAAAATAAAACAGAAAAAAGTTCTTCCCTTCACACAGATGCATTTATATGAATGAATCATTTCCATGCTTATATCTATAAATACATAAAAGAGGAATAAAATCTAACTTGAACCATAAAAGAAAAAAAAAAACCTGAACCCACCAGTTATACAGAGGAACACCCAATCAGGGCACTTGCTCCAGCGGAAAACAATTCTGAAATTGGTCAGAGGTGGGGAATCATCTCCCATACAGCCAGCAACCCACACCCCACACAAGGAGCGTCCTCATTGCAAAGCTGGGGGACCGTGCCGAGGCATCTGTGAGTAAACGTGAGCTGAGCCCCAGGCCAGCTGCTGCTGAACTGTTCCCACCCTTCCCAGGTAAAACACCTGAATATGTACAAGGGCTTGAAAGCCTAGAGGAAGGGCCACGGAACCACACAAGCGACAGCCCACAGGCCAACTTGGTGCCTGCAGGCCAGCCAGGATGGTCCTGGCCCCGGGCGCTCTTCCAGAAGTTTTCCATTGCCCTGCCTGAGATACCCCTCCTGTCCCGGCCCCCACTGGTTTTTTCCTTCCTCACCTCTGTCCGGAGGGAAATTCCAGCGGAAGGTATGGGTGACACATCCTCTTCCTTATAGGTGGCAGCCTGGCAACTCCTGCAGAAAGGCCAGCAGAGCCCCACTCACACCGGGCCACCCACAAAGCCATGGCCCCTCACTCCCTCCCACCAGCACAGCCCCGAGACTGCTGACGGGGCAGAGAATCTGGAGTCAGGCACAGCTTCAGGGGCTATTGCTGCCTGGAGCACTGTTTATATTGACCTCAACCAGGCACACCTGGGGAGGGCCGGCCGGCAGCGTAAGGCTGCCCAGGTCAGCTAATCCACAACCCTCAGGGAATCACATTGTTGAAAATGGACCTCGCTAAGGCAGAAGAGAAGTCAAGGAAAAAAAGGACACAATGCCATTTGCAGCCCCGTAGATGAGTCTGGAGGTAATCACGTGACTTGTAGTAAGTCAGAAAGTGAAAGACACATATCGTGTCATATCACTTATAGGTGTTACCTAAAAATGGATACCAGAGCAGATATTTCCACGGAGAAGGGCAATCACAGATTCATTAAAAAACTTATGGTTCACAAATGGAAAGGTGTGAGGATTGGTTTCATTACGATATCGGGGTTAACAGACATATACAAACACAGGGGACATATATAATCACCAAAGACCTACGGAATACCAAGAGAAGACTACTCAACATTCTGTCATAACGTACATGGGAAAAGGATCCCAGGAAGAACAGACATCTGTATATGTGTAAAAGAACCACATCTTCCACACCTACAACAAGCCAAACATTGTAATCAAACTTGCTGTAATAAAAAATAAAATAATAAATTAAAAACACGAACAAGAAGTAGTGAGACAAACTTGAGGGGCTTTCTCCTGGCACATTCCATTCTAAATTCCAATCTAGAACACGACTTCCATTGAGGCTCTGTTGCCCTAGTAACCAGATTCGGTAAGGGAGAACTGCTGCCACCTTGTGGCCGTTTCACACAACAGCAGCTTTAATCCCAGCGCTAATGGTCAGTTGATATTCAAAATCATTGCCGGCCTGTAAATGACACCTGCCCTGAAAACAAATCCTGGGGTCACATATCGACCAAAAAATTCAAAGGACGTCCATATTTCAAAACGACCGTTTCAAAAGGCATATTTTACGCACATTACTGTTCTGCTTCTATTTCTTTCTTTCTGTTTTGGTTAAAAAAAACGGGAATGGAAAATGGCATCCCTCAGAATGGGAGAAAATCGTTGCAAACGAATCAATGGACAAAGGTTTAATCTCCAATATATATAAACAGCTCATGCAGCTTAATATTAGAAAAACAAACAACGCAATACAAAAATGGGCAGAAGATCTAAAGAGACGTTTCTTCAAAGAAGACACCGAGATGGCCAAGACGCACATGAAAAGCTGCTCAAGAGCACTAATTATTAGAGAAATGCAAATCAAAAGTACAATGAGGTATCACCTCACACCTGTTAGAATCGGCATCATCAGAAAATCTACAAACAACAAATTCTGGGGAGGGTGTGGACAAAAGGAGCCCTCTTCCACTATTGGTGGGAATGTAAATTGATACAGTCACTATGGGGAACAGTAAGGAGTTTCCTTAAAAAAGCTAGAAATAGAATTACCCTCTGATCCAGCAATCCCACTTCTGGGCATATACCCAGAGAAAACCATAAATCAAAAAGGCACATTCACCACAATGTTCATTGCAGCACTATTTACAATAGCCAGGTAATGGAAGCAACCGAAATGCCCACAGACAGACGAATGGATAAAGATGTGGTACATATATAAAATGGAATATTACTCAGCCATAAAAAGGAATGAAACTGGGTCATTTGTAGAGACATCGATGGATCTAGAGACTGTCATACAGAATGAAGTAAGTCAGAAAGAGGAAAACAAATATTGTATATTAATGCATATATGTGGAACCTAAAAATGGTACAGATGAACTGGTTTGCAGGCAAGAAATAGAGACACAGAGGTAGAGAACAAACGTATGGACACCAAGTGTGGGAAGCCATGGGGTGGTGGTGGTGGGATGATTTGGAGATTGGGATTGAACTGTATACATGGATATGCATAAAATACATAACCAATAATAACCTGCTGTATAAAAAATAAATAAAATTAAAGATCAAAATTTTAAAAAATAAAATTTAAAAATAAAACAGAAAAAAGTTCTTCCCTTCACACAGATGCATTTATATGAATGAATCATTTCCATGCTTATATCTATAAATACATAAAAGAGGAATAAAATCTAACTTGAACCATAAAAGAAAAAAAAAAAAACCTGAACCCACCAGTTATACAGAGGAACACCCAATCAGGGCACTTGCTCCAGCGGAAAACAATTCTGAAATTGGTCAGAGGTGGGGAATCATCTCCCATACAGCCAGCAACCCACACCCCACACAAGGAGCGTCCTCATTGCAAAGCTGGGGGACCGTGCCGAGGCATCTGTGAGTAAACGTGAGCTGAGCCCCAGGCCAGCTGCTGCTGAACTGTTCCCACCCTTCCCAGGTAAAACACCTGAATATGTACAAGGGCTTGAAAGCCTAGAGGAAGGGCCACGGAACCACACAAGCGACAGCCCACAGGCCAACTTGGTGCCTGCAGGCCAGCCAGGATGGTCCTGGCCCCGGGCGCTCTTCCAGAAGTTTTCCATTGCCCTGCCTGAGATACCCCTCCTGTCCCGGCCCCCACTGGTTTTTTCCTTCCTCACCTCTGTCCGGAGAGAAATTCCAGCGGAAGGTATGGGTGACACATCCTCTTCCTTATAGGTGGCAGCCTGGCAACTCCTGCAGAAAGGCCAGCAGAGCCCCACTCACACCGGGCCACCCACAAAGCCATGGCCCCTCACTCCCTCCCACCAGCACAGCCCCGAGACTGCTGACGGGGCAGAGAATCTGGAGTCAGGCACAGCTTCATGGGCTATTGCTGCCTGGAGCACTGTTTATATTGACCTCAACCAGGCACACCTGGGGAGGGCCGGCCGGCAGCGTAAGGCTGCCCAGGTCAGCTAATCCACAACCCTCAGGGAATCACATTGTTGAAAATGGACCTCGCTAAGGCAGAAGAGAAGTCAAGGAATAAAAGGACACAATGCCATTTGCAGCCCCGTAGATGAGTCTGGAGGTAATCACGTGACTTGTAGTAAGTCAGAAAGTGAAAGACACATATCGTGTCATATCACTTATAGGTGTTACCTAAAAATGGATACCAGGGCAGATATTTCCACGGAGAAGGGCAATCACAGATTCATTAAAAAACTTATGGTTCACCAATGGAAAGGTGTGAGGATTGGTTTCATTACGATATCGGGGTTAACAGACATATACAAACACAGGGGACATATATAATCACCAAAGACCTACGGAATACCAAGAGAAGACTACTCAACATTCTGTCATAACGTACATGGGAAAAGGATCCCAGGAAGAACAGACATCTGTATATGTGTAAAAGAACCACATCTTCCACACCTACAACAAGCCAAACATTGTAATCAAACTTGCTGTAATACAAAATAAAAAAATAAATTAAAAACACGAACAAGAAGTAGTGAGACAAACTTGAGGGGCTTTCTCCTGGCACATTCCATTCTAAATTCCAATCTAGAACACGACTTCCATTGACGCTCTGTTGCCCTAGTAACCAGATTCGGTAAGGGAGAACTGCTGCCACCTTGTGGCCGTTTCACACAACAGCAGCTTTAATCCCAGCGCTAATGGTCAGTTGATATTGAAAATCATTGCCGGCCTGTAAATGACACCTGCCCTGAAAACAAATCCTGGGGTCACATATCGACCAAAAAATTCAAAGGACGTCCATATTTCAAAACGACCGTTTCAAAAGGCATATTTTACAGACATTAGTGTTCTGCTTCTATTTCTTTCTCTCTTTTTTGGTTAAAAAAAACGGGAATGGAAAAAGGCATCCCTCAGAATGGGAGAAAATCGTTGCAAACGAATCAATGGACAAAGGTTTAATCTCCAATATATATAAACAGCTCATGCAGCTTAATATTAGAAAAACAAACCACCCAGTACAAATTGGGCAGAAGATCTAAAGAGACGTTTCTTCAAAGAAGACACCGAGATGGCCAAGACGCACATGAAAAGCTGCTCAAGAGCACTAACTATTAGAGAAATGCAAATCAAAAGTACAATGAGGTATCACCTCACACCTGTTAGAATCGGCATCATCAGAAAATCTACAAACAACAAATTCTGGGGAGGGTGTGGACAAAAGGAGCCCTCTTCCACTATTGGTGGGAATGTAAATTGATACAGTCACTATGGGGAACAGTAAGGAGTTTCCTTAAAAAAGCTAGAAATAGAATTACCCTCTGATCCAGCAATCCCACTTCTGGGCATATACCCAGAGAAAACCATAAATCAAAAAGGCACATTCACCACAATGTTCATTGCAGCACTATTTACAATAGCCAGGTAATGGAAGCAACCGAAATGCCCACAGACAGACGAATGGATAAAGATGTGGTACATATATAAAATGGAATATTACTCAGCCATAAAAAGGAATGAAACTGGGTCATATGTAGAGACATCGATGGATTTAGAGACTGTCATACAGAATGAAGTAAGTCAGAAAGAGGAAAACAAATATTGTATATTAATGCATATATGTGGAACCTAAAAATGGTACAGATGAACTGGTTTGCAGGGAAGAAGTAGAGACACAGAGGTAGAGAACAAACGTATGGACACCAAGTGTGGGAAGCCATGGGGTGGTGGTGGTGGGATGATTTGGAGATTGGGATTGAACTGTATACATGTATATGCATAAAATACATAACCAATAATAACCTGCTGTATAAAAAATAAATAAAATTAAAGTTCAAAATTTTAAAAAATAAAATTTAAAAATAAAACAGAAAAAAGTTCTTCCCTTCACACAGATGCATTTATATGAATGAATTATTTCCATGCTTATATCTATAAATACATAAAAGAGGAATAAAATCTAACTTGAACCATAAAAGAAAAAAAAAACCTGAACCCACCAGTTATACAGAGGAACACCCAATCAGGGCACTTGCTCCAGCGGAAAACAATTCTGTAATTGGTCAGAGGTGGGGAATCATCTCCCATACAGCCAGCAACCCACCCCCCACACAAGGAGCGTCCTCATTGCAAAGCTGGGGGACCGTGCCGAGGCATCTGTGAGTAAACGTGAGCTGAGCCCCAGGCCAGCTGCTGCTGAACTGTTCCCACCCTTCCCAGGTAAAACACCTGAATATGTACAAGGGCTTGAAAGCCTAGAGGAAGGGCCACGGAACCACACAAGCGACAGCCCACAGGCCAACTTGGTGCCTGCAGGCCAGCCAGGATGGTCCTGGCCCCGGGCGCTCTTCCAGAAGTTTTCCATTGCCCTGCCTGAGATACCCCTCCTGTCCCGGCCCCCACTGGTTTTTTCCTTCCTCACCTCTGTCCGGAGAGGGATTCCAGCGGAAGGTATGGGTGACACAACCTCTTCTTTATAGGTGGCAGCCTGGCAACTCCTGCAGAAAGGCCAACAGAGCCCCACTCACACCGGGCAACCCACAAAGCCATGGCCCCTCACTCCCTCCCACCAGCACAGCCCCGAGACTGCTGACGGGGCAGAGAATCTGGAGTCAGGCACAGCTTCAGGGGCTATTGCTGCCTGGAGCACTGTTTATATTGACCTCAACCAGGCACACCTGGGGAGGGCCGGCCGGCAGCGTAAGGCTGCCCAGGTCAGCTAATCCACAACCCTCAGGGAATCACATTGTTGAAAATGGACCTCGCTAAGGCAGAAGAGAAGTCAAGGAATAAAAGGACACAATGCCATTTGCAGCCCCGTAGATGAGTCTGGAGGTAATCACGTGACTTGTAGTAAGTCAGAAAGTGAAAGACACATATCGTGTCATATCACTTATAGGTGTTACCTAAAAATGGATACCAGGGCAGATATTTCCACGGAGAAGGGCAATCACAGATTCATTAAAAAACTTATGGTTCACCAATGGAAAGGTGTGAGGATTGGTTTCATTACGATATCGGGGTTAACAGACATATACAAACACAGGGGACATATATAATCACCAAAGACCTACGGAATACCAAGAGAAGACTACTCAACATTCTGTCATAACGTACATGGGAAAAGGATCCCAGGAAGAACAGACATCTGTATATGTGTAAAAGAACCACATCTTCCACACCTACAACAAGCCAAACATTGTAATCAAACTTGCTGTAATACAAAATAAAAAAATAAATTAAAAACACGAACAAGAAGTAGTGAGACAAACTTGAGGGGCTTTCTCCTGGCACATTCCATTCTAAATTCCAATCTAGAACACGACTTCCATTGACGCTCTGTTGCCCTAGTAACCAGATTCGGTAAGGGAGAACTGCTGCCACCTTGTGGCCGTTTCACACAACAGCAGCTTTAATCCCAGCGCTAATGGTCAGTTGATATTGAAAATCATTGCCGGCCTGTAAATGACACCTGCCCTGAAAACAAATCCTGGGGTCACATATCGACCAAAAAATTCAAAGGACGTCCATATTTCAAAACGACCGTTTCAAAAGGCATATTTTACAGACATTAGTGTTCTGCTTCTATTTCTTTCTCTCTTTTTTGGTTAAAAAAAACGGGAATGGAAAAAGGCATCCCTCAGAATGGGAGAAAATCGTTGCAAACGAATCAATGGACAAAGGTTTAATCTCCAATATATATAAACAGCTCATGCAGCTTAATATTAGAAAAACAAACCACCCAGTACAAATTGGGCAGAAGATCTAAAGAGACGTTTCTTCAAAGAAGACACCGAGATGGCCAAGACGCACATGAAAAGCTGCTCAAGAGCACTAATTATTAGAGAAATGCAAATCAAAAGTACAATGAGGTATCACCTCACACCTGTTACAATCGGCATCATCAGAAAATCTACAAACAACAAATTCTGGGGAGGGTGTGGACAAAAGGAGCCCTCTTCCACTATTGGTGGGAATGTAAATTGATACAGTCACTATGGGGAACAGTAAGGAGTTTCCTTAAAAAAGCTAGAAATAGAATTACCCTCTGATCCAGCAATCCCACTTCTGGGCATATACCCAGAGAAAACCATAAATCAAAAAGGCACATTCACCACAATGTTCATTGCAGCACTATTTACAATAGCCAGGTAATGGAAGCAACCGAAATGCCCACAGACAGACGAATGGATAAAGATGTGGGACATATATAAAATCGAATATTACACAGCCATAAAAAGGAATGAAACTGGGTCATTTGTAGAGACATCGATGGATCTAGAGACTGTCATACAGAATGAAGTAAGTCAGAAAGAGGAAAACAAATATTGTATATTAATGCATATATGGGGAACCTAAAAATGGTACAGATGAACTGGTTTGCAGGGAAGAAATAGAGACACAGAGGTAGAGAACAAACGTATGGACACCAAGTGTGGGAAGCCATGGGGTGGTGGTGGTGGGATGATTTGGAGATTGGGATTGAACTGTATACATGTATATGCATAAAATACATAACAAATAATAACCTGCTGTATAAAAAATAAATAAAATTAAAGTTCAAAATTTTAAAAAATAAAATTTAAAAATAAAACAGAAAAAAGTTCTTCCCTTCACACAGATGCATTTATATGAATGAATTATTTCCATGCTTATATCTATAAATACATAAAAGAGGAATAAAATCTAACTTGAACCATAAAAGAAAAAAAAAACCTGAACCCACCAGTTATACAGAGGAACACCCAATCAGGGCACTTGCTCCAGCGGAAAACAATTCTGTAATTGGTCAGAGGTGGGGAATCATCTCCCATACAGCCAGCAACCCACCCCCCACACAAGGAGCGTCCTCATTGCAAAGCTGTGGGACCGTACCAAGGCATCTGTGAGTAAACGTGAGCTGAGCCCCAGGCCAGCTGCTGCTGAACTGTTCCCACCCTTCCCAGGTAAAACACCTGAATATGTACAAGGGCTTGAAAGCCTAGAGGAAGGGCCACGGAACCACACAAGCGACAGCCCACAGGCCAACTTGGTGCCTGCAGGCCAGCCAGGATGGTCCTGGCCCCGGGCGCTCTTCCAGAAGTTTTCCATTGCCCTGCCTGAGATACCCCTCCTGTCCCGGCCCCCACTGGTTTTTTCCTTCCTCACCTCTGTCCGGAGAGAGATTCCAGCGGAAGGTATGGGTGACACATCCTCTTCTTTATAGGTGGCAGCCTGGCAACTCCTGCAGAAAGGCCAACAGAGCCCCACTCACACCGGGCAACCCACAAAGCCATGGCCCCTCACTCCCTCCCACCAGCACAGCCCCGAGACTGCTGACGGGGCAGAGAATCTGGAGTCAGGCACAGCTTCAGGGGCTATTGCTGCCTGGAGCACTGTTTATATTGACCTCAACCAGGCACACCTGGGGAGGGCCGGCCGGCAGGGTAAGGCTGCCCAGGTCAGCTAATCCACAACCCTCAGGGAATCACATTGTTTAAAATGGACCTCGCTCAGGCAGAATAGAAGTCAAGGAAAAAAAGGACACAATGCCATTTGCAGCCCCGTAGATGAGTCTGGAGGTAATCACGTGACTTGTAGTAAGTCAGAAAGTGAAAGACACATATCGTGTCATATCACTTATAGGTGTTACCTAAAAATGGATACCAGGGCAGATATTTCCACGGAGAAGGGCAATCACAGATTCATTAAAAAACTTATGGTTCACCAATGGAAAGGTGTGAGGATTGGTTTCATTACGATATCGGGGTTAACAGACATATACAAACACAGGGGACATATATAATCACCAAAGACCTACGGAATACCAAGAGAAGACTACTCAACATTCTGTCATAACGTACATGGGAAAAGGATCCCAGGAAGAACAGACATCTGTATATGTGTAAAAGAACCACATCTTCCACACCTACAACAAGCCAAACATTGTAATCAAACTTGCTGTAATACAAAATAAAAAAATAAATTAAAAACACGAACAAGAAGTAGTGAGACAAACTTGAGGGGCTTTCTCCTGGCACATTCCATTCTAAATTCCAATCTAGAACACGACTTCCATTGACGCTCTGTTGCCCTAGTAACCAGATTCGGTAAGGGAGAACTGCTGCCACCTTGTGGCCGTTTCACACAACAGCAGCTTTAATCCCAGCGCTAATGGTCAGTTGATATTGAAAATCATTGCCGGCCTGTAAATGACACCTGCCCTGAAAACAAATCCTGGGGTCACATATCGACCAAAAAATTCAAAGGACGTCCATATTTCAAAACGACCGTTTCAAAAGGCATATTTTACAGACATTAGTGTTCTGCTTCTATTTCTTTCTCTCTTTTTTGGTTAAAAAAAACGGGAATGGAAAAAGGCATCCCTCAGAATGGGAGAAAATCGTTGCAAACGAATCAATGGACAAAGGTTTAATCTCCAATATATATAAACAGCTCATGCAGCTTAATATTAGAAAAACAAACCACCCAGTACAAATTGGGCAGAAGATCTAAAGAGACGTTTCTTCAAAGAAGACACCGAGATGGCCAAGACGCACATGAAAAGCTGCTCAAGAGCACTAATTATTAGAGAAATGCAAATCAAAAGTACAATGAGGTATCACCTCACACCTGTTACAATCGGCATCATCAGAAAATCTACAAACAACAAATTCTGGGGAGGGTGTGGACAAAAGGAGCCCTCTTCCACTATTGGTGGGAATGTAAATTGATACAGTCACTATGGGGAACAGTAAGGAGTTTCCTTAAAAAAGCTAGAAATAGAATTACCCTCTGATCCAGCAATCCCACTTCTGGGCATATACCCAGAGAAAACCATAAATCAAAAAGGCACATTCACCACAATGTTCATTGCAGCACTATTTACAATAGCCAGGTAATGGAAGCAACCGAAATGCCCACAGACAGACGAATGGATAAAGATGTGGGACATATATAAAATCGAATATTACTCAGCCATAAAAAGGAATGAAACTGGGTCATTTGTAGAGACATCGATGGATCTAGAGACTGTCATACAGAATGAAGTAAGTCAGAAAGAGGAAAACAAATATTGTATATTAATGCATATATGGGGAACCTAAAAATGGTACAGATGAACTGGTTTGCAGGGAAGAAATAGAGACACAGAGGTAGAGAACAAACGTATGGACACCAAGTGTGGGAAGCCATGGGGTGGTGGTGGTGGGATGATTTGGAGATTGGGATTGAACTGTATACATGTATATGCATAAAATACATAACAAATAATAACCTGCTGTATAAAAAATAAATAAAATTAAAGTTCAAAATTTTAAAAAATAAAATTTAAAAATAAAACAGAAAAAAGTTCTTCCCTTCACACAGATGCATTTATATGAATGAATTATTTCCATGCTTATATCTATAAATACATAAAAGAGGAATAAAATCTAACTTGAACCATAAAAGAAAAAAAAAACCTGAACCCACCAGTTATACAGAGGAACACCCAATCAGGGCACTTGCTCCAGCGGAAAACAATTCTGTAATTGGTCAGAGGTGGGGAATCATCTCCCATACAGCCAGCAACCCACCCCCCACACAAGGAGCGTCCTCATTGCAAAGCTGTGGGACCGTACCAAGGCATCTGTGAGTAAACGTGAGCTGAGCCCCAGGCCAGCTGCTGCTGAACTGTTCCCACCCTTCCCAGGTAAAACACCTGAATATGTACAAGGGCTTGAAAGCCTAGAGGAAGGGCCACGGAACCACACAAGCGACAGCCCACAGGCCAACTTGGTGCCTGCAGGCCAGCCAGGATGGTCCTGGCCCCGGGCGCTCTTCCAGAAGTTTTCCATTGCCGTGCCTGAGATACCCCTCCTGTCCCGGCCCCCACTGGTTTTTTCCTTCCTCACCTCTGTCCGGAGAGAGATTCCAGCGGAAGGTATGGGTGACACATCCTCTTCTTTATAGGTGGCAGCCTGGCAACTCCTGCAGAAAGGCCAACAGAGCCCCACTCACACCGGGCAACCCACAAAGCCATGGCCCCTCACTCCCTCCCACCAGCACAGCCCCGAGACTGCTGACGGGGCAGAGAATCTGGAGTCAGGCACAGCTTCAGGGGCTATTGCTGCCTGGAGCACTGTTTATATTGACCTCAACCAGGCACACCTGGGGAGGGCCGGCCGGCAGGGTAAGGCTGCCCAGGTCAGCTAATCCACAACCCTCAGGGAATCACATTGTTTAAAATGGACCTCGCTCAGGCAGAATAGAAGTCAAGGAAAAAAAGGACACAATGCCATTTGCAGCCCCGTAGATGAGTCTGGAGGTAATCACGTGACTTGTAGTAAGTCAGAAAGTGAAAGACACATATCGTGTCATATCACTTATAGGTGTTACCTAAAAATGGATACCAGGGCAGATATTTCCACGGAGAAGGGCAATCACAGATTCATTAAAAAACTTATGGTTCACCAATGGAAAGGTGTGAGGATTGGTTTCATTACGATATCGGGGTTAACAGACATATACAAACACAGGGGACATATATAATCACCAAAGACCTACGGAATACCAAGAGAAGACTACTCAACATTCTGTCATAACGTACATGGGAAAAGGATCCCAGGAAGAACAGACATCTGTATATGTGTAAAAGAACCACATCTTCCACACCTACAACAAGCCAAACATTGTAATCAAACTTGCTGTAATACAAAATAAAAAAATAAATTAAAAACACGAACAAGAAGTAGTGAGACAAACTTGAGGGGCTTTCTCCTGGCACATTCCATTCTAAATTCCAATCTAGAACACGACTTCCATTGAGGCTCTGTTGCCCTAGTAACCAGATTCGGTAAGGGAGAACTGCTGCCACCTTGTGGCCGTTTCACACAACAGCAGCTTTAATCCCAGCGCTAATGGTCAGTTGATATTCAAAATCATTGCCGGCCTGTAAATGACACCTGCCCTGAAAACAAATCCTGGGGTCACATATCGACCAAAAAATTCAAAGGACGTCCATATTTCAAAACGACCGTTTCAAAAGGCATATTTTACGCACATTACTGTTCTGCTTCTATTTCTTTCTTTCTTTTTCGGTTAAAAAAAACGGGAATGGAAAAAGGCATCCCTCAGAATGGGAGAAAATCGTTGCAAACGAATCAATGGACAAAGGTTTAATCTCCAATATATATAAACAGCTCATGCAGCTTAATATTAGAAAAACAAACAACCCAATACAAATTGGGCAGAAGATCTAAAGAGACGTTTCTTCAAAGAAGACACCGAGATGGCCAAGACGCACATGAAAAGCTGCTCAAGAGCACTAATTATTAGAGAAATGCAAATCAAAAGTACAATGAGGTATCACCTCACACCTGTTAGAATCGGCATCATCAGAAAATCTACAAACAACAAATTCTGGGGAGGGTGTGGACAAAAGGAGCCCTCTTCCACTATTGGTGGGAATGTAAATTGATACAGTCACTATGGGGAACAGTAAGGAGTTTCCTTAAAAAAGCTAGAAATAGAATTACCCTCTGATCCAGCAATCCCACTTCTGGGCATATACCCAGAGAAAACCATAAATCAAAAAGGCACATTCACCACAATGTTCATTGCAGCACTATTTACAATAGCCAGGTAATGGAAGCAACCAAAATGCCCACAGACAGACGAATGGATAAAGATGTGGGACATATATAAAATGGAATATTACTCAGCCATAAAAAGGAATGAAACTGGGTCATTTGTAGAGACATCGATGGATCTAGAGACTGTCATACAGAATGAAGTAAGTCAGAAAGAGGAAAACAAATATTGTATATTAATGCATATATGGGGAACCTAAAAATGGTACAGAAGAACTGGTTTGCAGGGAAGAAGTAGAGACACAGAGGTAGAGAACAAACGTATGGACACCAAGTGTGGGAAGCCATGGGGTGGTGGTGGTGGGATGATTTGGAGATTGGGATTGAACTGTATACATGTATATGCATAAAATACATAACAAATAATAACCTGCTGTATAAAAAATAAATAAAATTAAAGTTCAAAATTTTAAAAAATAAAATTTAAAAATAAAACAGAAAAAAGTTCTTCCCTTCACACAGATGCATTTATATGAATGAATTATTTCCATGCTTATATCTATAAATACATAAAAGAGGAATAAAATCTAACTTGAACCATAAAAGAAAAAAAAAACCTGAACCCACCAGTTATACAGAGGAACACCCAATCAGGGCACTTGCTCCAGCGGAAAACAATTCTGTAATTGGTCAGAGGTGGGGAATCATCTCCCATACAGCCAGCAACCCACCCCCCACACAAGGAGCGTCCTCATTGCAAAGCTGGGGGACCGTACCAAGGCATCTGTGAGTAAACGTGAGCTGAGCCCCAGGCCAGCTGCTGCTGAACTGTTCCCACCCTTCCCAGGTAAAACACCTGAATATGTACAAGGGCTTGAAAGCCTAGAGGAAGGGCCACGGAACCACACAAGCGACAGCCCACAGGCCAACTTGGTGCCTGCAGGCCAGCCAGGATGGTCCTGGCCCCGGGCGCTCTTCCAGAAGTTTTCCATTGCCCTGCCTGAGATACCCCTCCTGTCCCGGCCCCCACTGGTTTTTTCCTTCCTCACCTCTGTCCGGAGAGAGATTCCAGCGGAAGGTATGGGTGACACATCCTCTTCTTTATAGGTGGCAGCCTGGCAACTCCTGCAGAAAGGCCAACAGAGCCCCACTCACACCGGGCAACCCACAAAGCCATGGCCCCTCACTCCCTCACACCAGCACAGCCCCGAGACTGCTGACGGGGCAGAGAATCTGGAGTCAGGCACAGCTTCATGGGCTATTGCTGCCTGGAGCACTGTTTATATTGACCTCAACCAGGCACACCTGGGGAGGGCCGGCCGGCAGGGTAAGGCTGCCCAGGTCAGCTAATCCACAACCCTCAGGGAATCACATTGTTGAAAATGGACCTCGCTAAGGCAGAATAGAAGTCAAGGAATAAAAGGACACGATGCCATTTGCAGCCCCGTAGATGAGTCTGGAGGTAATCACGTGACTTGTAGTAAGTCAGAAAGTGAAAGACACATATCGTGTCATATCACTTATAGGTGTTACCTAAAAATGGATACCAGGGCAGATATTTCCACGGAGAAGGGCAATCACAGATTCATTAAAAAACTTATGGTTCACCAATGGAAAGGTGTGAGGATTGGTTTCATTACGATATCGGGGTTAACAGACATATACAAACACAGGGGACATATATAATCACCAAAGACCTACGGAATACCAAGAGAAGACTACTCAACATTCTGTCATAACGTACATGGGAAAAGGATCCCAGGAAGAACAGACATCTGTATATGTGTAAAAGAACCACATCTTCCACACCTACAACAAGCCAAACATTGTAATCAAACTTGCTGTAATACAAAATAAAAAAATAAATTAAAAACACGAACAAGAAGTAGTGAGACAAACTTGAGGGGCTTTCTCCTGGCACATTCCATTCTAAATTCCAATCTAGAACACGACTTCCATTGAGGCTCTGTTGCCCTAGTAACCAGATTCGGTAAGGGAGAACTGCTGCCACCTTGTGGCCGTTTCACACAACAGCAGCTTTAATCCCAGCGCTAATGGTCAGTTGATATTCAAAATCATTGCCGGCCTGTAAATGACACCTGCCCTGAAAACAAATCCTGGGGTCACATATCGACCAAAAAATTCAAAGGACGTCCATATTTCAAAACGACCGTTTCAAAAGGCATATTTTACGCACATTAGTGTTCTGCTTCTATTTCTTTCTTTCTTTTTTGGTTAAAAAAAACGGGAATGGAAAAAGGCATCCCTCAGAATGGGAGAAAATCGTTGCAAACGAATCAATGGACAAAGGTTTAATCTCCAATATATATAAACAGCTCATGCAGCTTAATATTAGAAAAACAAACAACCCAATACAAATTGGGCAGAAGATCTAAAGAGACGTTTCTTCAAAGAAGACACCGAGACGGCCAAGACGCACATGAAAAGCTGCTCAAGAGCACTAATTATTAGAGAAATGCAAATCAAAAGAACAATGAGGTATCACCTCACACCTGTTAGAATCGGCATCATCAGAAAATCTACAAACAACAAATTCTGGGGAGGGTGTGGACAAAAGGAGCCCTCTTCCACTATTGGTGGGAATGTAAATTGATACAGTCACTATGGGGAACAGTAAGGAGTTTCCTTAAAAAAGCTAGAAATAGAATTACCCTCTGATCCAGCAATCCCACTTCTGGGCATATACCCAGAGAAAACCATAAATCAAAAAGGCACATTCACCACAATGTTCATTGCAGCACTATTTACAATAGCCAGGTAATGGAAGCAACCGAAATGCCCACAGACAGACGAATGGATAAAGATGTGGGACATATATAAAATCGAATATCACTCAGCCATAAAAAGGAATGAAACTGGGTCATTTGTAGAGACATCGATGGATCTAGAGACTGTCATACAGAATGAAGTAAGTCAGAAAGAGGAAAACAAATATTGTATATTAATGCATATATGGGGAACCTAAAAATGGTACAGATGAACTGGTTTGCAGGGAAGAAATAGAGACACAGAGGTAGAGAACAAACGTATGGACACCAAGTGTGGGAAGCCATGGGGTTGTGGTGGTGGGATGATTTGGAGATTGGGATTGAACTGTATACATGTATATGCATAAAATACATAACCAATAATAACCTGCTGTATAAAAAATAAATAGAATTAAAGTTCAAAATTTTAAAAAATAAAATTTAAAAATAAAACAGAAAAAAGTACTTCCCTTCACACAGATGCATTTATATGAATGAATTATTTCCATGCTTATATCTATAAATACATAAAAGAGGAATAAAATCTAACTTGAACCATAAAAGAAAAAAAAAACCTGAACCCACCAGTTATACAGAGGAAAACCCAATCAGGGCACTTGCTCCAGCGGAAAACAATTCTGAAATTGGTCAGAGGTGGGGAATCATCTCCCATACAGCCAGCAACCCACCCCCCACACAAGGAGCGTCCTCATTGCAAAGCTGGGGGACCGTGCCGAGGCATCTGTGAGTAAACGTGAGCTGAGCCCCAGGCCAGCTGCTGCTGAACTGTTCCCACCCTTCCCAGGTAAAACACCTGAATATGTACAAGGGCTTGAAAGCCTAGAGGAAGGGCCACGGAACCACACAAGCGACAGCCCACAGGCCAACTTGGTGCCTGCAGGCCAGCCAGGATGGTCCTGGCCCCGGGCGCTCTTCCAGAAGTTTTCCATTGCCCTGCCTGTGATACCCCTCCTGTCCCGGCCCCCACTGGTTTTTTCCTTCCTCACCTCTGTCCGGAGAGAGATTCCAGCGGAAGGTATGGGTGACACATCCTCTTCTTTATAGGTGGCAGCCTGGCAACTCCTGCAGAAAGGCCAACAGAGCCCCACTCACACCGGGCAACCCACAAAGCCATGGCCCCTCACTCCCTCCCACCAGCACAGCCCTGAGACTGCTGACGGGGCAGAGAATCTGGAGTCAGGCACAGCTTCAGGGGCTATTGCTGCCTGGAGCACTGTTTATATTGACCTCAACCAGGCACACCTGGGGAGGGCCGGCCGGCAGGGTAAGGCTGCCCAGGTCAGCTAATCCACAACCCTCAGGGAATCACATTGTTGAAAATGGACCTCGCTAAGGCAGAATAGAAGTCAAGGAAAAAAAGGACACAATGCCATTTGCAGCCCCGTAGATGAGTCTGGAGGTAATCACGTGACTTGTAGTAAGTCAGAAAGTGAAAGACACATATCGTGTCATATCACTTATAGGTGTTACCTAAAAATGGATACCAGGGCAGATATTTCCACGGAGAAGGGCAATCACAGATTCATTAAAAAACTTATGGTTCACCAATGGAAAGGTGTGAGGATTGGTTTCATTACGATATCGGGGTTAACAGACATATACAAACACAGGGGACATATATAATCACCAAAGACCTACGGAATACCAAGAGAAGACTACTCAACATTCTGTCATAACGTACATGGGAAAAGGATCCCAGGAAGAACAGACATCTGTATATGTGTAAAAGAACCACATCTTCCACACCTACAACAAGCCAAACATTGTAATCAAACTTGCTGTAATACAAAATAAAAAAATAAATTAAAAACACGAACAAGAAGTAGTGAGACAAACTTGAGGGGCTTTCTCCTGGCACATTCCATTCTAAATTCCAATCTAGAACACGACTTCCATTGAGGCTCTGACGCCCTAGTAACCAGATTCGGTAAGGGAGAACTGCTGCCACCTTGTGGCCGTTTCACACAACAGCAGCTTTAATCCCAGCGCTAATGGTCAGTTGATATTCAAAATCATTGCCGGCCTGTAAATGACACCTGCCCTGAAAACAAATCCTGGGGTCACATATCGACCAAAAAATTCAAAGGACGTCCATATTTCAAAATGACCGTTTCAAAAGGCATATTTTACGCACATTAGTGTTCTGCTTCTATTTCTTTCTTTCTTTTTTGGTTAAAAAAAACGGGAATGGAAAAAGGCATCCCTCAGAATGGGAGAAAATCGTTGCAAACGAATCAATGGACAAAGGTTTAATCTCCAATATATATAAACAGCTCATGGAGCTTAATATTAGAAAAACAAACAACCCAATACAAATTGGGCAGAAGATCTAAAGAGACGTTTCTTCAAAGAAGACACCGAGACGGCCAAGACGCACATGAAAAGCTGCTCAAGAGCACTAATTATTAGAGAAATGCAAATCAAAAGTACAATGAGGTATCACCTCACACCTGTTAGAATCGGCATCATCAGAAAATCTACAAACAACAAATTCTGGGGAGGGTGTGGACAAAAGGAGCCCTCTTCCACTATTGGTGGGAATGTAAATTGATACAGTCACTATGGGGAACAGTAAGGAGTTTCCTTAAAAAAGCTAGAAATAGAATTACCCTCTGATCCAGCAATCCCACTTCTGGGCATATACCCAGAGAAAACCATAAATCAAAAAGGCACATTCACCACAATGTTCATTGCAGCACTATTTACAATAGCCAGGTAATGGAAGCAACCGAAATGCCCAGAGACAGACGAATGGATAAAGATGTGGTACATATATAAAATGGAATATTACTCAGCCATAAAAAGGAATGAAACTGGGTCATTTGTAGAGACATCGATGGATCTAGAGACTGTCATACAGAATGAAGTAAGTCAGAAAGAGGAAAACAAATATTGTATATTAATGCATATATGGGGAACCTAAAAATGGTACAGATGAACTGGTTTGCAGGGAAGAAATAGAGACACAGAGGTAGAGAACAAACGTATGGACACCAAGTGTGGGAAGCCATGGGGTGGTGGTGGTGGGATGATTTGGAGATTGGGATTGAACTGTATACATGTATATGCATAAAATACATAACCAATAATAACCTGCTGTATAAAAAATAAATAGAATTAAAGTTCAAAATTTAAAAAAATAAAATTTAAAAATAAAACAGAAAAAAGTACTTCCCTTCACACAGATGCATTTATATGAATGAATTATTTCCATGCTTATATCTATAAATACATAAAAGAGGAATAAAATCTAACTTGAACCATAAAAGAAAAAAAAAACCTGAACCCACCAGTTATACAGAGGAAAACCCAATCAGGGCACTTGCTCCAGCGGAAAACAATTCTGAAATTGGTCAGAGGTGGGGAATCATCTCCCATACAGCCAGCAACCCACCCCCCACACAAGGAGCGTCCTCATTGCAAAGCTGGGGGACCGTGCCGAGGCATCTGTGAGTAAACGTGAGCTGAGCCCCAGGCCAGCTGCTGCTGAACTGTTCCCACCCTTCCCAGGTAAAACACCTGAATATGTACAAGGGCTTGAAAGCCTAGAGGAAGGGCCACGGAACCACACAAGCGACAGCCCACAGGCCAACTTGGTGCCTGCAGGCCAGCCAGGATGGTCCTGGCCCCGGGCGCTCTTCCAGAAGTTTTCCATTGCCCTGCCTGAGATACCCCTCCTGTCCCGGCCCCCACTGGTTTTTTCCTTCCTCACCTCTGTCCGGAGAGAGATTCCAGCGGAAGGTATGGGTGACACATCCTCTTCTTTATAGGTGGCAGCCTGGCAACTCCTGCAGAAAGGCCAACAGAGCCCCACTCACACCGGGCAACCCACAAAGCCATGGCCCCTCACTCCCTCCCACCAGCACAGCCCCGAGACTGCTGACGGGGCAGAGAATCTGGAGTCAGGCACAGCTTCAGGGGCTATTGCTGCCTGGAGCACTGTTTATATTGACCTCAACCAGGCACACCTGGGGAGGGCCGGCCGGCAGGGTAAGGCTGCCCAGGTCAGCTAATCCACAACCCTCAGGGAATCACATTGTTGAAAATGGACCTCGCTAAGGCAGAATAGAAGTCAAGGAAAAAAAGGACACAATGCCATTTGCAGCCCCGTAGATGAGTCTGGAGGTAATCACGTGACTTGTAGTAAGTCAGAAAGTGAAAGACACATATCGTGTCATATCACTTATAGGTGTTACCTAAAAATGGATACCAGGGCAGATATTTCCACGGAGAAGGGCAATCACAGATTCATTAAAAAACTTATGGTTCACCAATGGAAAGGTGTGAGGATTGGTTTCATTACGATATCGGGGTTAACAGACATATACAAACACAGGGGACATATATAATCACCAAAGACCTACGGAATACCAAGAGAAGACTACTCAACATTCTGTCATAACGTACATGGGAAAAGGATCCCAGGAAGAACAGACATCTGTATATGTGTAAAAGAACCACATCTTCCACACCTACAACAAGCCAAACATTGTAATCAAACTTGCTGTAATACAAAATAAAAAAATAAATTAAAAACACGAACAAGAAGTAGTGAGACAAACTTGAGGGGCTTTCTCCTGGCACATTCCATTCTAAATTCCAATCTAGAACACGACTTCCATTGAGGCTCTGTTGCCCTAGTAACCAGATTCGGTAAGGGAGAACTGCTGCCACCTTGTGGCCGTTTCACACAACAGCAGCTTTAATCCCAGCGCTAATGGTCAGTTGATATTCAAAATCATTGCCGGCCTGTAAATGACACCTGCCCTGAAAACAAATCCTGGGGTCACATATCGACCAAAAAATTCAAAGGACGTCCATATTTCAAAACGACCGTTTCAAAAGGCATATTTTACGCACATTAGTGTTCTGCTTCTATTTCTTTCTTTCTTTTTTGGTTAAAAAAAACGGGAATGGAAAAAGGCATCCCTCAGAATGGGAGAAAATCGTTGCAAACGAATCAATGGACAAAGGTTTAATCTCCAATATATATAAACAGCTCATGCAGCATAATATTAGAAAAACAAACAACCCAATACAAATTGGGCAGAAGATCTAAAGAGACGTTTCTTCAAAGAAGACACCGCGATGGCCAAGACGCACATGAAAAGCTGCTCAAGAGCACTAATTATTAGAGAAATGCAAATCAAAAGTACAATGAGGTATCACCTCACACCTGTTAGAATCGGCATCATCAGAAAATCTACAAACAACAAATTCTGGGGAGGGTGTGGACAAAAGGAGCCCTCTTCCACTATTGGTGGGAATGTAAATTGATACAGTCACTATGGGGAACAGTAAGGAGTTTCCTTATAAAAGCTAGAAATAGAATTACCCTCTGATCCAGCAATCCCACTTGTGGGCATATACCCAGAGAAAACCATAAATCAAAAAGGCACATTCACCACAATGTTCATTGCAGCACTATTTACAATAGCCAGGTAATGGAAGCAACCGAAATGCCCAGAGACAGACGAATGGATAAAGATGTGGTACATATATAAAATGGAATATTACTCAGCCATAAAAAGGAATGAAACTGGGTCATTTGTAGAGACATCGTTGGATCTAGAGACTGTCATACAGAATGAAGTAAGTCAGAAAGAGGAAAACAAATATTGTATATTAATGCATATATGGGGAACCTAAAAATGGTACAGATGAACTGGTTTGCAGGGAAGAAATAGAGACACAGAGGTAGAGAACAAACGTATGGACACCAAGTGTGGGAAGCCATGGGGTGGTGGTGGTGGGATGATTTGGAGATTGGGATTGAACTGTATACATGTATATGCATAAAATACATAACAAATAATAACCTGCTGTATAAAAAATAAATAGAATTAAAGTTCAAAATTTTAAAAAATAAAATTTAAAAATAAAACAGAAAAAAGTTCTTCCCTTCACACAGATGCATTTATATGAATGAATTATTTCCATGCTTATATCTATAAATACATAAAAGAGGAATAAAATCTAACTTGAACCATAAAAGAAAAAAAAAACCTGAACCCACCAGTTATACAGAGGAAAACCCAATCAGGGCACTTGCTCCAGCGGAAAACAATTCTGAAATTGGTCAGCGGTGGGGAATCATCTCCCATACAGCCAGCAACCCACCCCCCACACAAGGAGCGTCCTCATTGCAAAGCTGGGGGACCGTGCCGAGGCATCTGTGAGTAAATGTGAGCTGAGCCTCAGGCCAGCTGCTGCTGAACTGTTCCCACCCTTCCCAGGTAAAACACCTGAATATGTACAAGGGCTTGAAAGCCTAGAGGAAGGGCCACGGAACCACACAAGCGACAGCCCACAGGCCAACTTGGTGCCTGCAGGCCAGCCAGGATGGTCCTGGCCCCGGGCGCTCTTCCAGAAGTTTTCCATTGCCCTGCCTGAGATACCCCTCCTGTCCTGGCCCCCACTGGTTTTTTCCTTCCTCACCTCTGTCCGGAGAGAGATTCCAGCGGAAGGTATGGGTGACACATCCTCTTCTTTATAGGTGGCAGCCTGGCAACTCCTGCAGAAAGGCCAACAGAGCCCCACTCACACCGGGCAACCCACAAAGCCATGGCCCCTCACTCCCTCACACCAGCACAGCCCCGAGACTGCTGACGGGGCAGAGAATCTGGAGTCAGGCACAGCTTCATGGGCTATTGCTGCCTGGAGCACTGTTTATATTGACCTCAACCAGGCACACCTGGGGAGGGCCGGCCGGCAGGGTAAGGCTGCCCAGGTCAGCTAATCCAAAACCCTCAGGGAATCACATTGTTGAAAATGGACCTCGCTAAGGCAGAATAGAAGTCAAGGAAAAAAAGGACACAATGCCATTTGCAGCCCCGTAGATGAGTCTGGAGGTAATCACGTGACTTGTAGTAAGTCAGAAAGTGAAAGACACATATCGTGTCATATCACTTATAGGTGTTACCTAAAAATGGATACCAGGGCAGATATTTCCACGGAGAAGGGCAATCACAGATTCATTAAAAAACTTATGGTTCACCAATGGAAAGGTGTGAGGATTGGTTTCATTACGATATCGGGGTTAACAGACATATACAAACACAGGGGACATATATAATCACCAAAGACCTACGGAATACCAAGAGAAGACTACTCAACATTCTGTCATAACGTACATGGGAAAAGGATCCCAGGAAGAACAGACATCTGTATATGTGTAAAAGAACCACATCTTCCACACCTACAACAAGCCAAACATTGTAATCAAACTTGCTGTAATACAAAATAAAAAAATAAATTAAAAACACGAACAAGAAGTAGTGAGACAAACTTGA
Organism: Mesoplodon bidens; assembly: GCF_964165515.1. Lineage (NCBI taxonomy): Eukaryota > Metazoa > Chordata > Mammalia > Artiodactyla > Ziphiidae > Mesoplodon > Mesoplodon bidens. The sequence goes on from NW_027672388.1 coordinate 461,500, forward strand.
GGGGCTTTCTCCTGGCACATTCCATTCTAAAGTCCAATCTAGAACACGACTTCCATTGACGCTCTGTTGCCCTAGTAACCAGATTCGGTAAGGGAGAACTGCTGCCACCTTGTGGCCGTTTCACACAACAGCAGCTTTAATCCCAGCGCTAATGGTCAGTTGATATTCAAAATCATTGCCGGCCTGTAAATGACACCTGCCCTGAAAACAAATCCTGGGGTCACATATCGACCAAAAAATTCAAAGGACGTCCATATTTCAAAACGACCGTTTCAAAAGGCATATTTTACGCACATTAGTGTTCTGCTTCTATTTCTTTCTTTCTTTTTTGGTTAAAAAAAACGGGAATGGAAAAAGGCATCCCTCAGAATGGGAGAAAATCGTTGCAAACGAATCAATGGACAAAGGTTTAATCTCCAATATATATAAACAGCTCATGCATCTTAATATTAGAAAAACAAACAACCCAATACAAAAATGGGCAGAAGAACTAAAGAGACGTTTCTTCAAAGAAGACACCGAGATGGCCAAGACGCACATGAAAAGCTGCTCAAGAGCACTAATTATTAGAGAAATGCAAATCAAAAGTACAATGAGGTATCACCTCACACCTGTTAGAATCGGCATCATCAGAAAATCTACAAACAACAAATTCTGGGGAGGGTGTGGACAAAAGGAGCCCTCTTCCACTATTGGTGGGAATGTAAATTGATACAGTCACTATGGGGAACAGTAAGGAGTTTCCTTAAAAAAGCTAGAAATAGAATAACCCTCTGATCCAGCAATCCCACTTCTGGGCATATACCCAGAGAAAACCATAAATCAAAAAGGCACATTCACCACAATGTTCATTGCAGCACTATTTACAATAGCCAGGTAATGGAAGCAACCGAAATGCCCAGAGACAGACGAATGGATAAAGATGTGGTACATATATAAAATGGAATATTACTCAGCCATAAAAAGGAATGAAACTGGGTCATTTGTAGAGACATCGATGGATCTAGAGACTGTCATACAGAATGAAGTAAGTCAGAAAGAGGAAAACAAATATTGTATATTAATGCATATATGGGGAACCTAAAAATGGTACAGATGAACTGGTTTGCAGGGAAGAAATAGAGACACAGAGGTAGAGAACAAACGTATGGACACCAAGTGTGGGAAGCCATGGGGTGGTGGTGGTGGGATGATTTGGAGATTGGGATTGAACTGTATACATGGATATGCATAAAATACATAACCAATAATAACCTGCTGTATAAAAAATAAATAAAATTAAAGTTCAAAATTTTAAAAAATAAAATTTAAAAATAAAATAGGAAAAAGTTCTTCCCTTCACACAGATGCATTTATATGAATGAATCATTTCCATGCTTATATCTATAAATACATAAAAGAGGAATAAAATCTAACTTGAACCATAAAAGAAAAAAAAAAAACCTGAACCCACCAGTTATACAGAGGAACACCCAATCAGGGCACTTGCTCCAGCGGAAAACAATTCTGAAATTGGTCAGAGGTGGGGAATCATCTCCCATACAGCCAGCAACCCACACCCCACACAAGGAGCGTCCTCATTGCAAAGCTGGGGGACCGTGCCGAGGCATCTGTGAGTAAACGTGAGCTGAGCCCCAGGCCAGCTGCTGCTGAACTGTTCCCACCCTTCCCAGGTAAAACACCTGAATATGTACAAGGGCTTGAAAGCCTAGAGGAAGGGCCACGGAACCACACAAGCGACAGCCCACAGGCCAACTTGGTGCCTGCAGGCCAGCCAGGATGGTCCTGGCCCCGGGCGCTCTTCCAGAAGTTTTCCATTGCCCTGCCTGAGATACCCCTCCTGTCCCGGCCCCCACTGGTTTTTTCCTTCCTCACCTCTGTCCGGAGAGAAATTACAGCGGAAGGTATGGGTGACACATCCTCTTCCTTATAGGTGGCAGCCTGGCAACTCCTGCAGAAAGGCCAGCAGAGCCCCACTCACACCGGGCCACCCACAAAGCCATGGCCCCTCACTCCCTCCCACCAGCACAGCCCCGAGACTGCTGACGGGGCAGAGAATCTGGAGTCAGGCACAGCTTCAGGGGCTATTGCTGCCTGGAGCACTGTTTATATTGACCTCAACCAGGCACACCTGGGGAGGGCCGGCCGGCAGCGTAAGGCTGCCCAGGTCAGCTAATCCACAACCCTCAGGGAATCACATTGTTGAAAATGGACCTCGCTAAGGCAGAAGAGAAGTCAAGGAAAAAAAGGACACAATGCCATTTGCAGCCCCGTAGATGAGTCTGGATGTAATCACGTGACTTGTAGTAAGTCAGAAAGTGAAAGACACATATCGTGTCATATCACTTATAGGTGTTACCTAAAAATGGATACCAGGGCAGATATTTCCACGGAGAAGGGCAATCACAGATTCATTAAAAAACTTATGGTTCACCAATGGAAAGGTGTGAGGATTGGTTTCATTACGATATCGGGGTTAACAGACATATACAAACACAGGGGACATATATAATCACCAAAGACCTACGGAATACCAAGAGAAGACTACTCAACATTCTGTCATAACGTACATGGGAAAAGGATCCCAGGAAGAACAGACATCTGTATATGTGTAAAAGAACCACATCTTCCACACCTACAACAAGCCAAACATTGTAATCAAACTTGCTGTAATACAAAATAAAAAAATAAATTAAAAACACGAACAAGAAGTAGTGAGACAAACTTGAGGGGCTTTCTCCTGGCACATTCCATTCTAAATTCCAATCTAGAACACGACTTCCATTGACGCTCTGTTGCCCTAGTAACCAGATTCGGTAAGGGAGAACTGCTGCCACCTTGTGGCCGTTTCACACAACAGCAGCTTTAATCCCAGCGCTAATGGTCAGTTGATATTCAAAATCATTGCCGGCCTGTAAATGACACCTGCCCTGAAAACAAATCCTGGGGTCACATATCGACCAAAAAATTCAAAGGACGTCCATATTTCAAAACGACCGTTTCAAAAGGCATATTTTACAGACATTAGTGTTCTGCTTCTATTTCTTTCTCTCTTTTTTGGTTAAAAAAAACGGGAATGGAAAAAGGCATCCCTCAGAATGGGAGAAAATCGTTGCAAAGGAATCAATGGACAAAGGTTTAATCTCCAATATATATAAACAGCTCATGCAGCTTAATATTAGAAAAACAAACCACCCAATACAAATTGGGCAGAAGATCTAAAGAGACGTTTCTTCAAAGAAGACACCGAGATGGCCAAGACGCACATGAAAAGCTGCTCAAGAGCACTAATTATTAGAGAAATGCAAATCAAAAGTACAATGAGGTATCACCTCACACCTGTTAGAATCGGCATCATCAGAAAATCTACAAACAACAAATTCTGGGGAGGGTGTGGACAAAAGGAGCCCTCTTCCACTATTGGTGGGAATGTAAATTGATACAGTCACTATGGGGAACAGTAAGGAGTTTCCTTAAAAAAGCTAGAAATAGAATTACCCTCTGATCCAGCAATCCCACTTCTGGGCATATACCCAGAGAAAACCATAAATCAAAAAGGCACATTCACCACAATGTTCATTGCAGCACTATTTACAATAGCCAGGTAATGGAAGCAACCGAAATGCCCACAGACAGACGAATGGATAAAGATGTGGTACATATATAAAATGGAATATTACTCAGCCATAAAAAGGAATGAAACTGGGTCATTTGTAGAGACATCGATGGATTTAGAGACTGTCATACAGAATGAAGTAAGTCAGAAAGACGAAAACAAATATTGTATATTAATGCATATATGTGGAACCTAAAAATGGTATAGATGAACTGGTTTGCAGGGAAGAAGTAGAGACACAGAGGTAGAGAACAAACGTATGGACACCAAGTGTGGGAAGCCATGGAGTGGTGGTGGTGGGATGATTTGGAGATTGAGATTGAACTGTATACATGTATATGCATAAAATACATAACAAATAATAACCTGCTGTATAAAAAATAAATAGAATTAAAGTTCAAAATTTTAAAAAATAAAATTTAAAAATAAAACAGAAAAAAGTTCTTCCCTTCACACAGATGCATTTATATGAATGAATTATTTTCATGCTTATATCTATAAATACATAAAAGAGGAATAAAATCTAACTTGAACCATAAAAGAAAAAAAAAACCTGAACCCACCAGTTATACAGAGGAAAACCCAATCACGGCACTTGCTCCAGCGGAAAACAATTCTGAAATTGGTCAGAGGTGGGGAATCATCTCCCATACAGCCAGCAACCCACATCCCACACAAGGAGCGTCCTCATTGCAAAGCTGGGGGACCGTGCCGAGGCATCTGTGAGTAAACGTGAGCTGAGCCCCAGGCCAGCTGCTGCTGAACTGTTCCCACCCTTCCAGGTAAAACACCTGAATATGTACAAGGGCTTGAAAGCCTAGAGGAAGGGCCACGGAACCACACAAGCGACAGCCCACAGGCCAAATTGGTGCCTGCAGGCCAGCCAGGATGGTCCTGGCCCCGGGTGCTCTTCCAGAAGTTTTCCATTGCCCTGCCTGAGATACCCCTCCTGTCCCAGCCCCCACTGGTTTTTTCCTTCCTCACCTCTGTCCGGAGAGAGATTCCAGCGGAAGGTATGGGTGACACAACCTCTTCTTTATAGGTGGCAGCCTGGCAACTCCTGCAGAAAGGCCAGCAGAGCCCCACTCACACCGGGCCACCCACAAAGCCATGGCCCCTCACTCCCTCCCACCAGCACAGCCCCGAGACTGCTGACGGGGCAGAGAATCTGGAGTCAGGCACAGCTTCATGGGCTATTGCTGCCTGGAGCACTGTTTATATTGACCTCAACCAGGCACACCTGGGGAGGGCCGGCCGGCAGGTTAAGGCTGCCCAGGTCAGCTAATCCACAACCCTCAGGGAATCACATTGTTGAAAATGGACCTCGCTAAGGCAGAATAGAAGTCAAGGAAAAAGAGGACACAATGCCATTTGCAGCCCCGTAGATTAATCTGGAGGTAATCACGTGACTTGTAGTAAGTCAGAAAGTGAAAGACACATATCGTGTCATATCACTTATAGGTGTTACCTCAAAATGGATACCAGGGCAGATATTTCCACCGAGAAGGGCAATCACAGATTCATTAAAAAACTTATGGTTCACCAATGGAAAGGTGTGAGGATTGGTTTCATTACGATATCGGGGTTAACAGACATATACAAACACAGGGGACATATATAATCACCAAAGACCTACGGAATACCAAGAGAAGACTACTCAACATTCTGTCATAACGTACATGGGAAAAGGATCCCAGGAAGAACAGACATCTGTATATGTGTAAAAGAACCACATCTTCCACACCTACAACAAGCCAAACATTGTAATCAAACTTGCTGTAATACAAAATAAAAAAATAAATTAAAAACACGAACAAGAAGTAGTGAGACAAACTTGAGGGGCTTTCTCCTGGCACATTCCATTCTAAATTCCAATCTAGAACACGACTTCCATTGAGGCTCTGTTGCCCTAGTAACCAGATTCGGTAAGGGAGAACTGCTGCCACCTTGTGGCCGTATCACACAACAGCAGCTTTAATCCCAGCGCTAATGGTCAGTTGATATTCAAAATCATTGCCGGCCTGTAAATGACACCTGCCCTGAAAACAAATCCTGGGGTCACATATCGACCAAAAAATTCAAAGGACGTCCATATTTCAAAACGACCGTTTCAAAAGGCATATTTTACGCACATTAGTGTTCTGCTTCTATTTCTTTCTTTCTTTTTTGGTTAAAAAAAACGGGAATGGAAAAAGGCATCCCTCAGAATGGGAGAAAATCGTTGCAAACGAATCAATGGACAAAGGTTTAATCTCCAATATATATAAACAGCTCATGCATCTTAATATTAGAAAAACAAACAACCCAATACAAAAATTGGCAGAAGACCTAAAGAGACGTTTCTTCAAAGAAGGCACCGAGATGGCCAAGACGCACATGAAAAGCTGCTCAAGAGCACTAATTATTAGAGAAATGCAAATCAAAAGTACAATGAGGTATCACCTCACACCTGTTAGAATCGGCATCATCAGAAAATCTACAAACAACAAATTCTGGGGAGGGTGTGGACAAAAGGAGCCCTCTTCCACTATTGGTGGGAATGTAAATTGATACAGTCACTATGGGGAACAGTAAGGAGTTTCCTTAAAAAAGCTAGAAATAGAATAACCCTCTGATCCAGCAATCCCACTTCTGGGCATATACCCAGAGAAAACCATAAATCAAAAAGGCACATTCACCACAATGTTCATTGCAGCACTATTTACAATAGCCAGGTAATGGAAGCAACCGAAATGCCCAGAGACAGACGAATGGATAAAGATGTGGTACATATATAAAATGGAATATTACTCAGCCATAAAAAGGAATGAAACTGGGTCATTTGTAGAGACATCGATGGATCTAGAGACTGTCATACAGAATGAAGTAAGTCAGAAAGAGGAAAACAAATATTGTATATTAATGCATATATGTGGAACCTAAAAATGGTACAGATGAACTGGTTTGCAGGGAAGAAATAGAGACACAGAGGTAGAGAACAAACGTATGGACACCAAGTGTGGGAAGCCATGGGGTGGTGGTGGTGGGATGATTTGGAGATTGGGATTGAACTGTATACATGGATATGCATAAAATACATAACCAATAATAACCTGCTGTATAAAAAATAAATAAAATTAAAGTTCAAAATTTTAAAAAATAAAATTTAAAAATAAAACAGAAAAAAGTTCTTCCCTTCACACAGATGCATTTATATGAATGAATCATTTCCATGCTTATATCTATAAATACATAAAAGAGGAATAAAATCTAACTTGAACCATAAAAGAAAAAAAAAAACCTGAACCCACCAGTTATACAGAGGAACACCCAATCAGGGCACTTGCTCCAGCGGAAAACAATTCTGAAATTGGTCAGAGGTGGGGAATCATCTCCCATACAGCCAGCAACCCACCCCCCACACAAGGAGCGTCCTCATTGCAAAGCTGGGGGACCGTGCCGAGGCATCTGTGAGTAAACGTGAGCTGAGCCCCAGGCCAGCTGCTGCTGAACTGTTCCCACCCTTCCCAGGTAAAACACCTGAATATGTACAAGGGCTTGAAAGACTAGAGGAAGGGACACGGAACCACACAAGCGACAGCCCACAGGCCAACTTGTTGCCTGCAGGCCAGCCAGGATGTTCCTGGCCCCCGGCGCTCTTCCGGAAGTTTTCCATTGCCCTGCCTGCGATACCCCCTCCTGTCCAGGCCCCCACTGCTTTTTTCCTTCCTCACCTCTGTCCGGAGAGAAATTCCAGCGGTAGGTATGGGTGACACATCCTCTTCTTTATAGGTGGCAGCCTGGCAACTCCTGCAGAAAGGCCAGCAGAGCCCCACTCACACCGGGCCACACACAAAGCCATGGCCCCTCACTGCCTCCCACCAGCACAGCCCCGAGACTGCTGACGGGGCAGAGAATCTGGAGTCAGGCACAGCTTCAGGGGCTATTGCTGCCTGGAGCACTGTTTATATTGACCTCAACCAGGCACACCTGCGGAGGGCCGGCCGGCAGGGTAAGGCTGCTCAGGTCAGCTAATCCACAACCCTCAGGGAATCACATTGTTGAAAATGGACCTCGCTAAGGCAGAATAGAAGTCAAGGAAAAAAAGGACACAATGCCATTTGCAGCCCCGTAGATGAGTCTGGAGGTAATCACGTGACTTGTAGTAAGTCAGAAAGTGAAAGACACATATCGTGTCATATCACTTATAGGTGTTACCTAAAAATGGATACCAGGGCAGATATTTCCACCGAGAAGGGCAATCACAGATTCATTAAAAAACTTATGGTTCACCAATGGAAAGGTGTGAGGATTGGTTTCATTACGATATCGGGGTTAACAGACATATACAAACACAGGGGACATATATAATCACCAAAGACCTACGGAATACCAAGAGAAGACTACTCAACATTCTGTCATAACGTACATGGGAAAAGGATCCCAGGAAGAACAGACATCTGTATATGTGTAAAAGAACCACATCTTCCACACCTACAACAAGCCAAACATTGTAATCAAACTTGCTGTAATAAAAAATAAAAAAATAAATTAAAAACACGAACAAGAAGTAGTGAGACAAACTTGAGGGGCTTTCGCCTGGCACATTCCATTCTAAATTCCAATCTAGAACACGACTTCCATTGAGGCTCTGTTGCCCTAGTAACCAGATTCGGTAAGGAAGAACTGCTGCCACCTTGTGGCCGTTTCACACAACAGCAGCTTTAATCCCAGCGCTAATGGTCAGTTGATATTCAAAATCATTGCCGGCCTGTAAATGACACCTGCCCTGAAAACAAATCCTGGGGTCACATATCGACCAAAAAATTCAAAGGACGTCCATATTTCAAAACGACCGTTTCAAAAGGCATATTTTACGCACATTAGTGTTCTGCTTCTATTTCTTTCTTTCTTTTTTGGTTAAAAAAAACGGGAATGGAAAAAGGCATCCCTCAGAATGGGAGAAAATCGTTGCAAACGAATCAATGGACAAAGGTTTAATCTCCAATATATATAAACAGCTCATGCAGCTTAATATTAGAAAAACAAACCACCCAGTACAAATTGGGCAGAAGATCTAAAGAGACGTTTCTTCAAAGAAGACACCGAGATGGCCAAGACGCACATGAAAAGCTGCTCAAGAGCACTAATTATTAGAGAAATGCAAATCAAAAGTACAATGAGGTATCACCTCACACCTGTTAGAATCGGCATCATCAGAAAATCTACAAACAACAAATTCTGGGGAGGGTGTGGACAAAAGGAGCCCTCTTCCACTATTGGTGGGAATGTAAATTGATACAGTCACTATGGGGAACAGTAAGGAGTTTCCTTAAAAAAGCTAGAAATAGAATTACCCTCTGATCCAGCAATCCCACTTCTGGGCATATACCCAGAGAAAACCATAAATCAAAAAGGCACATTCACCACAATGTTCATTGCAGCACTATTTACAATAGCCAGGTAATGGAAGCAACCGAAATGCCCACAGACAGACGAATGGATAAAGATGTGGGACATATATAAAATCGAATATTACTCAGCCATAAAAAGGAATGAAACTGGGTCATTTGTAGAGACATCGATGGATCTAGAGACTGTCATACAGAATGAAGTAAGTCAGAAAGAGGAAAACAAATATTGTATATTAATGCATATATGGGGAACCTAAAAATGGTACAGATGAACTGGTTTGCAGGGAAGAAATAGAGACACAGAGGTAGAGAACAAACGTATGGACACCAAGTGTGGGAAGCCATGGGGTGGTGGTGGTGGGATGATTTGGAGATTGGGATTGAACTGTATACATGTATATGCATAAAATACATAACAAATAATAACCTGCTGTATAAAAAATAAATAAAATTAAAGTTCAAAATTTTAAAAAATAAAATTTAAAAATAAAACAGAAAAAAGTTCTTCCCTTCACACAGATGCATTTATATGAATGAATTATTTCCATGCTTATATCTATAAATACATAAAAGAGGAATAAAATCTAACTTGAACCATAAAAGAAAAAAAAAACCTGAACCCACCAGTTATACAGAGGAACACCCAATCAGGGCACTTGCTCCAGCGGAAAACAATTCTGTAATTGGTCAGAGGTGGGGAATCATCTCCCATACAGCCAGCAACCCACCCCCCACACAAGGAGCGTCCTCATTGCAAAGCTGGGGGACCGTACCAAGGCATCTGTGAGTAAACGTGAGCTGAGCCCCAGGCCAGCTGCTGCTGAACTGTTCCCACCCTTCCCAGGTAAAACACCTGAATATGTACAAGGGCTTGAAAGCCTAGAGGAAGGGCCACGGAACCACACAAGCGACAGCCCACAGGCCAACTTGGTGCCTGCAGGCCAGCCAGGATGGTCCTGGCCCCGGGCGCTCTTCCAGAAGTTTTCCATTGCCCTGCCTGAGATACCCCTCCTGTCCCGGCCCCCACTGGTTTTTTCCTTCCTCACCTCTGTCCGGAGAGAGATTCCAGCGGAAGGTATGGGTGACACATCCTCTTCTTTATAGGTGGCAGCCTGGCAACTCCTGCAGAAAGGCCAACAGAGCCCCACTCACACCGGGCAACCCACAAAGCCATGGCCCCTCACTCCCTCACACCAGCACAGCCCCGAGACTGCTGACGGGGCAGAGAATCTGGAGTCAGGCACAGCTTCATGGGCTATTGCTGCCTGGAGCACTGTTTATATTGACCTCAACCAGGCACACCTGGGGAGGGCCGGCCGGCAGGGTAAGGCTGCCCAGGTCAGCTAATCCACAACCCTCAGGGAATCACATTGTTGAAAATGGACCTCGCTAAGGCAGAATAGAAGTCAAGGAAAAAAAGGACACAATGCCATTTGCAGCCCCGTAGATGAGTCTGGAGGTAATCACGTGACTTGTAGTAAGTCAGAAAGTGAAAGACACATATCGTGTCATATCACTTATAGGTGTTACCTAAAAATGGATACCAGGGCAGATATTTCCACCGAGAAGGGCAATCACAGATTCATTAAAAAACTTATGGTTCACCAATGGAAAGGTGTGAGGATTGGTTTCATTACGATATCGGGGTTAACAGACATATACAAACACAGGGGACATATATAATCACCAAAGACCTACGGAAAACCAAGAGAAGACTACTCAACATTCTGTCATAACGTACATGGGAAAAGGATCCCAGGAAGAACAGACATCTGTATATGTGTAAAAGAACCACATCTTCCACACCTACAACAAGCCAAACATTGTAATCAAACTTGCTGTAATACAAAATAAAATAATAAATTAAAAACACGAACAAAAAGTAGTGAGACAAACTTGAGGGGCTTTCTCCTGGCACATTCCATTCTAAATTCCAATCTAGAACACGACTGCCATTGAGGCTCTGTTGCCCTAGTAACCAGATTCGGTAAGGGAGAACTGCTGCCACCTTGTGGCCGTATCACACAACAGCAGCTTTAATCCCAGCGCTAATGGTCAGTTGATATTCAAAATCATTGCCGGCCTGTAAATGACACCTGCCCTGAAAACAAATCCTGGGGTCACATATCGACCAAAAAATTCAAAGGACGTCCATTATTCAAAACGACCGTTTCAAAAGGCATATTTTACGCACATTAGTGTTCTGCTTCTATTTCTTTCTTTCTTTTTTGGTTAAAAAAAACGGGAATGGAAAAAGGCATCCCTCAGAATGGGAGAAAATCGTTGCAAACTAATCAATGGACAAAGGTTTAATCTCCAATATATATAAACAGCTCATGCATCTTAATATTAGAAAAACAAACAACCCAATACAAAAATGGGCAGAAGACCTAAAGAGACGTTTCTTCAAAGAAGACACCGAGATGGCCAAGACGCACATGAAAAGCTGCTCAAGAGCACTAATTATTAGAGAAATGCAAATCAAAAGTACAATGAGGTATCACCTCACACCTGTTAGAATCGGCATCATCAGAAAATCTACAAACAACAAATTCTGGGGAGGGTGTGGACAAAAGGAGCCCTCTTCCACTATTGGTGGGAATGTAAATTGATACAGTCACTATGGGGAACAGTAAGGAGTTTCCTTAAAAAAGCTAGAAATAGAATAACCCTCTGATCCAGCAATCCCACTTCTGGGCATATACCCAGAGAAAACCATAAATCAAAAAGGCACATTCACCACAATGTTCATTGCAGCACTATTTACAATAGCCAGGTAATGGAAGCAACCGAAATGCCCAGAGACAGACGAATGGATAAAGATGTGGTACATATATAAAATGGAATATTACTCAGCCATAAAAAGGAATGAAACTGGGTCATTTGTAGAGACATCGATGGATCTAGAGACTGTCATACAGAATGAAGTAAGTCAGAAAGAGGAAAACAAATATTGTATATTAATGCATATATGTGGAACCTAAAAATGGTACAGATGAACTGGTTTGCAGGCAAGAAATAGAGACACAGAGGTAGAGAACAAACATATGGACACCAAGTGTGGGAAGCCATGGGGTGGTGGTGGTGGGATGATTTGGAGATTGGGATTGAACTGTATACATGGATATGCATAAAATACATAACCAATAATAACCTGCTGTATAAAAAATAAATAAAATTAAAGTTCAAAATTTTAAAAAATAAAATTTAAAAATAAAACAGAAAAAAGTTCTTCCCTTCACACAGATGCATTTATATGAATGAATCATTTCCATGCTTATATCTATAAATACATAAAAGAGGAATAAAATCTAACTTGAACCATAAAAGAAAAAAAAAAACCTGAACCCACCAGTTATACAGAGGAACACCCAATCAGGGCACTTGCTCCAGCGGAAAACAATTCTGAAATTGGTCAGAGGTGGGGAATCATCTCCCATACAGCCAGCAACCCACACCCCACACAAGGAGCGTCCTCATTGCAAAGCTGGGGGACCGTGCCGAGGCATCTGTGAGTAAACGTGAGCTGAGCCCCAGGCCAGCTGCTGCTGAACTGTTCCCACCCTTCCCAGGTAAAACACCTGAATATGTACAAGGGCTTGAAAGCCTAGAGGAAGGGCCACGGAACCACACAAGCGACAGCCCACAGGCCAACTTGGTGCCTGCAGGCCAGCCAGGATGGTCCTGGCCCCGGGCGCTCTTCCAGAAGTTTTCCATTGCCCTGCCTGAGATACCCCTCCTGTCCCGGCCCCCACTGGTTTTTTCCTTCCTCACCTCTGTCCGGAGAGAAATTCCAGCGGAAGGTATGGGTGACACATCCTCTTCCTTATAGGTGGCAGCCTGGCAACTCCTGCAGAAAGGCCAGCAGAGCCCCACTCACACCGGGCCACCCACAAAGCCATGGCCCCTCACTCCCTCCCACCAGCACAGCCCCGAGACTGCTGACGGGGCAGAGAATCTGGAGTCAGGCACAGCTTCAGGGGCTATTGCTGCCTGGAGCACTGTTTATATTGACCTCAACCAGGCACACCTGGGGAGGGCCGGCCGGCAGCGTAAGGCTGCCCAGGTCAGCTAATCCACAACCCTCAGGGAATCACATTGTTGAAAATGGACCTCGCTAAGGCAGAAGAGAAGTCAAGGAAAAAAAGGACACAATGCCATTTGCAGCCCCGTAGATGAGTCTGGAGGTAATCACGTGACTTGTAGTAAGTCAGAAAGTGAAAGACACATATCGTGTCATATCACTTATAGGTGTTACCTAAAAATGGATACCAGAGCAGATATTTCCACGGAGAAGGGCAATCACAGATTCATTAAAAAACTTATGGTTCACAAATGGAAAGGTGTGAGGATTGGTTTCATTACGATATCGGGGTTAACAGACATATACAAACACAGGGGACATATATAATCACCAAAGACCTACGGAATACCAAGAGAAGACTACTCAACATTCTGTCATAACGTACATGGGAAAAGGATCCCAGGAAGAACAGACATCTGTATATGTGTAAAAGAACCACATCTTCCACACCTACAACAAGCCAAACATTGTAATCAAACTTGCTGTAATAAAAAATAAAATAATAAATTAAAAACACGAACAAGAAGTAGTGAGACAAACTTAAGGGGCTTTCTCCTGGCACATTCCATTCTAAATTCCAATCTAGAACACGACTTCCATTGAGGCTCTGTTGCCCTAGTAACCAGATTCGGTAAGGGAGAACTGCTGCCACCTTGTGGCCGTTTCACACAACAGCAGCTTTAATCCCAGCGCTAATGGTCAGTTGATATTCAAAATCATTGCCGGCCTGTAAATGACACCTGCCCTGAAAACAAATCCTGGGGTCACATATCGACCAAAAAATTCAAAGGACGTCCATATTTCAAAACGACCGTTTCAAAAGGCATATTTTACGCACATTACTGTTCTGCTTCTATTTCTTTCTTTCTGTTTTGGTTAAAAAAAACGGGAATGGAAAATGGCATCCCTCAGAATGGGAGAAAATCGTTGCAAACGAATCAATGGACAAAGGTTTAATCTCCAATATATATAAACAGCTCATGCAGCTTAATATTAGAAAAACAAACAACGCAATACAAAAATGGGCAGAAGATCTAAAGAGACGTTTCTTCAAAGAAGACACCGAGATGGCCAAGACGCACATGAAAAGCTGCTCAAGAGCACTAATTATTAGAGAAATGCAAATCAAAAGTACAATGAGGTATCACCTCACACCTGTTAGAATCGGCATCATCAGAAAATCTACAAACAACAAATTCTGGGGAGGGTGTGGACAAAAGGAGCCCTCTTCCACTATTGGTGGGAATGTAAATTGATACAGTCACTATGGGGAACAGTAAGGAGTTTCCTTAAAAAAGCTAGAAATAGAATTACCCTCTGATCCAGCAATCCCACTTCTGGGCATATACCCAGAGAAAACCATAAATCAAAAAGGCACATTCACCACAATGTTCATTGCAGCACTATTTACAATAGCCAGGTAATGGAAGCAACCGAAATGCCCACAGACAGACGAATGGATAAAGATGTGGTACATATATAAAATGGAATATTACTCAGCCATAAAAAGGAATGAAACTGGGTCATTTGTAGAGACATCGATGGATCTAGAGACTGTCATACAGAATGAAGTAAGTCAGAAAGAGGAAAACAAATATTGTATATTAATGCATATATGTGGAACCTAAAAATGGTACAGATGAACTGGTTTGCAGGCAAGAAATAGAGACACAGAGGTAGAGAACAAACGTATGGACACCAAGTGTGGGAAGCCATGGGGTGGTGGTGGTGGGATGATTTGGAGATTGGGATTGAACTGTATACATGGATATGCATAAAATACATAACCAATAATAACCTGCTGTATAAAAAATAAATAAAATTAAAGTTCAAAATTTTAAAAAATAAAATTTAAAAATAAAACAGAAAAAAGTTCTTCCCTTCACACAGATGCATTTATATGAATGAATCATTTCCATGCTTATATCTATAAATACATAAAAGAGGAATAAAATCTAACTTGAACCATAAAAGAAAAAAAAAAAACCTGAACCCACCAGTTATACAGAGGAACACCCAATCAGGGCACTTGCTCCAGCGGAAAACAATTCTGAAATTGGTCAGAGGTGGGGAATCATCTCCCATACAGCCAGCAACCCACACCCCACACAAGGAGCGTCCTCATTGCAAAGCTGGGGGACCGTGCCGAGGCATCTGTGAGTAAACGTGAGCTGAGCCCCAGGCCAGCTGCTGCTGAACTGTTCCCACCCTTCCCAGGTAAAACACCTGAATATGTACAAGGGCTTGAAAGCCTAGAGGAAGGGCCACGGAACCACACAAGCGACAGCCCACAGGCCAACTTGGTGCCTGCAGGCCAGCCAGGATGGTCCTGGCCCCGGGCGCTCTTCCAGAAGTTTTCCATTGCCCTGCCTGAGATACCCCTCCTGTCCCGGCCCCCACTGGTTTTTTCCTTCCTCACCTCTGTCCGGAGAGAAATTCCAGCGGAAGGTATGGGTGACACATCCTCTTCCTTATAGGTGGCAGCCTGGCAACTCCTGCAGAAAGGCCAGCAGAGCCCCACTCACACCGGGCCACCCACAAAGCCATGGCCCCTCACTCCCTCCCACCAGCACAGCCCCGAGACTGCTGACGGGGCAGAGAATCTGGAGTCAGGCACAGCTTCATGGGCTATTGCTGCCTGGAGCACTGTTTATATTGACCTCAACCAGGCACACCTGGGGAGGGCCGGCCGGCAGCGTAAGGCTGCCCAGGTCAGCTAATCCACAACCCTCAGGGAATCACATTGTTGAAAATGGACCTCGCTAAGGCAGAAGAGAAGTCAAGGAATAAAAGGACACAATGCCATTTGCAGCCCCGTAGATGAGTCTGGAGGTAATCACGTGACTTGTAGTAAGTCAGAAAGTGAAAGACACATATCGTGTCATATCACTTATAGGTGTTACCTAAAAATGGATACCAGGGCAGATATTTCCACGGAGAAGGGCAATCACAGATTCATTAAAAAACTTATGGTTCACCAATGGAAAGGTGTGAGGATTGGTTTCATTACGATATCGGGGTTAACAGACATATACAAACACAGGGGACATATATAATCACCAAAGACCTACGGAATACCAAGAGAAGACTACTCAACATTCTGTCATAACGTACATGGGAAAAGGATCCCAGGAAGAACAGACATCTGTATATGTGTAAAAGAACCACATCTTCCACACCTACAACAAGCCAAACATTGTAATCAAACTTGCTGTAATACAAAATAAAAAAATAAATTAAAAACACGAACAAGAAGTAGTGAGACAAACTTGAGGGGCTTTCTCCTGGCACATTCCATTCTAAATTCCAATCTAGAACACGACTTCCATTGACGCTCTGTTGCCCTAGTAACCAGATTCGGTAAGGGAGAACTGCTGCCACCTTGTGGCCGTTTCACACAACAGCAGCTTTAATCCCAGCGCTAATGGTCAGTTGATATTGAAAATCATTGCCGGCCTGTAAATGACACCTGCCCTGAAAACAAATCCTGGGGTCACATATCGACCAAAAAATTCAAAGGACGTCCATATTTCAAAACGACCGTTTCAAAAGGCATATTTTACAGACATTAGTGTTCTGCTTCTATTTCTTTCTCTCTTTTTTGGTTAAAAAAAACGGGAATGGAAAAAGGCATCCCTCAGAATGGGAGAAAATCGTTGCAAACGAATCAATGGACAAAGGTTTAATCTCCAATATATATAAACAGCTCATGCAGCTTAATATTAGAAAAACAAACCACCCAGTACAAATTGGGCAGAAGATCTAAAGAGACGTTTCTTCAAAGAAGACACCGAGATGGCCAAGACGCACATGAAAAGCTGCTCAAGAGCACTAACTATTAGAGAAATGCAAATCAAAAGTACAATGAGGTATCACCTCACACCTGTTAGAATCGGCATCATCAGAAAATCTACAAACAACAAATTCTGGGGAGGGTGTGGACAAAAGGAGCCCTCTTCCACTATTGGTGGGAATGTAAATTGATACAGTCACTATGGGGAACAGTAAGGAGTTTCCTTAAAAAAGCTAGAAATAGAATTACCCTCTGATCCAGCAATCCCACTTCTGGGCATATACCCAGAGAAAACCATAAATCAAAAAGGCACATTCACCACAATGTTCATTGCAGCACTATTTACAATAGCCAGGTAATGGAAGCAACCGAAATGCCCACAGACAGACGAATGGATAAAGATGTGGTACATATATAAAATGGAATATTACTCAGCCATAAAAAGGAATGAAACTGGGTCATATGTAGAGACATCGATGGATTTAGAGACTGTCATACAGAATGAAGTAAGTCAGAAAGAGGAAAACAAATATTGTATATTAATGCATATATGTGGAACCTAAAAATGGTACAGATGAACTGGTTTGCAGGGAAGAAGTAGAGACACAGAGGTAGAGAACAAACGTATGGACACCAAGTGTGGGAAGCCATGGGGTGGTGGTGGTGGGATGATTTGGAGATTGGGATTGAACTGTATACATGTATATGCATAAAATACATAACCAATAATAACCTGCTGTATAAAAAATAAATAAAATTAAAGTTCAAAATTTTAAAAAATAAAATTTAAAAATAAAACAGAAAAAAGTTCTTCCCTTCACACAGATGCATTTATATGAATGAATTATTTCCATGCTTATATCTATAAATACATAAAAGAGGAATAAAATCTAACTTGAACCATAAAAGAAAAAAAAAACCTGAACCCACCAGTTATACAGAGGAACACCCAATCAGGGCACTTGCTCCAGCGGAAAACAATTCTGTAATTGGTCAGAGGTGGGGAATCATCTCCCATACAGCCAGCAACCCACCCCCCACACAAGGAGCGTCCTCATTGCAAAGCTGGGGGACCGTGCCGAGGCATCTGTGAGTAAACGTGAGCTGAGCCCCAGGCCAGCTGCTGCTGAACTGTTCCCACCCTTCCCAGGTAAAACACCTGAATATGTACAAGGGCTTGAAAGCCTAGAGGAAGGGCCACGGAACCACACAAGCGACAGCCCACAGGCCAACTTGGTGCCTGCAGGCCAGCCAGGATGGTCCTGGCCCCGGGCGCTCTTCCAGAAGTTTTCCATTGCCCTGCCTGAGATACCCCTCCTGTCCCGGCCCCCACTGGTTTTTTCCTTCCTCACCTCTGTCCGGAGAGGGATTCCAGCGGAAGGTATGGGTGACACAACCTCTTCTTTATAGGTGGCAGCCTGGCAACTCCTGCAGAAAGGCCAACAGAGCCCCACTCACACCGGGCAACCCACAAAGCCATGGCCCCTCACTCCCTCCCACCAGCACAGCCCCGAGACTGCTGACGGGGCAGAGAATCTGGAGTCAGGCACAGCTTCAGGGGCTATTGCTGCCTGGAGCACTGTTTATATTGACCTCAACCAGGCACACCTGGGGAGGGCCGGCCGGCAGCGTAAGGCTGCCCAGGTCAGCTAATCCACAACCCTCAGGGAATCACATTGTTGAAAATGGACCTCGCTAAGGCAGAAGAGAAGTCAAGGAATAAAAGGACACAATGCCATTTGCAGCCCCGTAGATGAGTCTGGAGGTAATCACGTGACTTGTAGTAAGTCAGAAAGTGAAAGACACATATCGTGTCATATCACTTATAGGTGTTACCTAAAAATGGATACCAGGGCAGATATTTCCACGGAGAAGGGCAATCACAGATTCATTAAAAAACTTATGGTTCACCAATGGAAAGGTGTGAGGATTGGTTTCATTACGATATCGGGGTTAACAGACATATACAAACACAGGGGACATATATAATCACCAAAGACCTACGGAATACCAAGAGAAGACTACTCAACATTCTGTCATAACGTACATGGGAAAAGGATCCCAGGAAGAACAGACATCTGTATATGTGTAAAAGAACCACATCTTCCACACCTACAACAAGCCAAACATTGTAATCAAACTTGCTGTAATACAAAATAAAAAAATAAATTAAAAACACGAACAAGAAGTAGTGAGACAAACTTGAGGGGCTTTCTCCTGGCACATTCCATTCTAAATTCCAATCTAGAACACGACTTCCATTGACGCTCTGTTGCCCTAGTAACCAGATTCGGTAAGGGAGAACTGCTGCCACCTTGTGGCCGTTTCACACAACAGCAGCTTTAATCCCAGCGCTAATGGTCAGTTGATATTGAAAATCATTGCCGGCCTGTAAATGACACCTGCCCTGAAAACAAATCCTGGGGTCACATATCGACCAAAAAATTCAAAGGACGTCCATATTTCAAAACGACCGTTTCAAAAGGCATATTTTACAGACATTAGTGTTCTGCTTCTATTTCTTTCTCTCTTTTTTGGTTAAAAAAAACGGGAATGGAAAAAGGCATCCCTCAGAATGGGAGAAAATCGTTGCAAACGAATCAATGGACAAAGGTTTAATCTCCAATATATATAAACAGCTCATGCAGCTTAATATTAGAAAAACAAACCACCCAGTACAAATTGGGCAGAAGATCTAAAGAGACGTTTCTTCAAAGAAGACACCGAGATGGCCAAGACGCACATGAAAAGCTGCTCAAGAGCACTAATTATTAGAGAAATGCAAATCAAAAGTACAATGAGGTATCACCTCACACCTGTTACAATCGGCATCATCAGAAAATCTACAAACAACAAATTCTGGGGAGGGTGTGGACAAAAGGAGCCCTCTTCCACTATTGGTGGGAATGTAAATTGATACAGTCACTATGGGGAACAGTAAGGAGTTTCCTTAAAAAAGCTAGAAATAGAATTACCCTCTGATCCAGCAATCCCACTTCTGGGCATATACCCAGAGAAAACCATAAATCAAAAAGGCACATTCACCACAATGTTCATTGCAGCACTATTTACAATAGCCAGGTAATGGAAGCAACCGAAATGCCCACAGACAGACGAATGGATAAAGATGTGGGACATATATAAAATCGAATATTACACAGCCATAAAAAGGAATGAAACTGGGTCATTTGTAGAGACATCGATGGATCTAGAGACTGTCATACAGAATGAAGTAAGTCAGAAAGAGGAAAACAAATATTGTATATTAATGCATATATGGGGAACCTAAAAATGGTACAGATGAACTGGTTTGCAGGGAAGAAATAGAGACACAGAGGTAGAGAACAAACGTATGGACACCAAGTGTGGGAAGCCATGGGGTGGTGGTGGTGGGATGATTTGGAGATTGGGATTGAACTGTATACATGTATATGCATAAAATACATAACAAATAATAACCTGCTGTATAAAAAATAAATAAAATTAAAGTTCAAAATTTTAAAAAATAAAATTTAAAAATAAAACAGAAAAAAGTTCTTCCCTTCACACAGATGCATTTATATGAATGAATTATTTCCATGCTTATATCTATAAATACATAAAAGAGGAATAAAATCTAACTTGAACCATAAAAGAAAAAAAAAACCTGAACCCACCAGTTATACAGAGGAACACCCAATCAGGGCACTTGCTCCAGCGGAAAACAATTCTGTAATTGGTCAGAGGTGGGGAATCATCTCCCATACAGCCAGCAACCCACCCCCCACACAAGGAGCGTCCTCATTGCAAAGCTGTGGGACCGTACCAAGGCATCTGTGAGTAAACGTGAGCTGAGCCCCAGGCCAGCTGCTGCTGAACTGTTCCCACCCTTCCCAGGTAAAACACCTGAATATGTACAAGGGCTTGAAAGCCTAGAGGAAGGGCCACGGAACCACACAAGCGACAGCCCACAGGCCAACTTGGTGCCTGCAGGCCAGCCAGGATGGTCCTGGCCCCGGGCGCTCTTCCAGAAGTTTTCCATTGCCCTGCCTGAGATACCCCTCCTGTCCCGGCCCCCACTGGTTTTTTCCTTCCTCACCTCTGTCCGGAGAGAGATTCCAGCGGAAGGTATGGGTGACACATCCTCTTCTTTATAGGTGGCAGCCTGGCAACTCCTGCAGAAAGGCCAACAGAGCCCCACTCACACCGGGCAACCCACAAAGCCATGGCCCCTCACTCCCTCCCACCAGCACAGCCCCGAGACTGCTGACGGGGCAGAGAATCTGGAGTCAGGCACAGCTTCAGGGGCTATTGCTGCCTGGAGCACTGTTTATATTGACCTCAACCAGGCACACCTGGGGAGGGCCGGCCGGCAGGGTAAGGCTGCCCAGGTCAGCTAATCCACAACCCTCAGGGAATCACATTGTTTAAAATGGACCTCGCTCAGGCAGAATAGAAGTCAAGGAAAAAAAGGACACAATGCCATTTGCAGCCCCGTAGATGAGTCTGGAGGTAATCACGTGACTTGTAGTAAGTCAGAAAGTGAAAGACACATATCGTGTCATATCACTTATAGGTGTTACCTAAAAATGGATACCAGGGCAGATATTTCCACGGAGAAGGGCAATCACAGATTCATTAAAAAACTTATGGTTCACCAATGGAAAGGTGTGAGGATTGGTTTCATTACGATATCGGGGTTAACAGACATATACAAACACAGGGGACATATATAATCACCAAAGACCTACGGAATACCAAGAGAAGACTACTCAACATTCTGTCATAACGTACATGGGAAAAGGATCCCAGGAAGAACAGACATCTGTATATGTGTAAAAGAACCACATCTTCCACACCTACAACAAGCCAAACATTGTAATCAAACTTGCTGTAATACAAAATAAAAAAATAAATTAAAAACACGAACAAGAAGTAGTGAGACAAACTTGAGGGGCTTTCTCCTGGCACATTCCATTCTAAATTCCAATCTAGAACACGACTTCCATTGACGCTCTGTTGCCCTAGTAACCAGATTCGGTAAGGGAGAACTGCTGCCACCTTGTGGCCGTTTCACACAACAGCAGCTTTAATCCCAGCGCTAATGGTCAGTTGATATTGAAAATCATTGCCGGCCTGTAAATGACACCTGCCCTGAAAACAAATCCTGGGGTCACATATCGACCAAAAAATTCAAAGGACGTCCATATTTCAAAACGACCGTTTCAAAAGGCATATTTTACAGACATTAGTGTTCTGCTTCTATTTCTTTCTCTCTTTTTTGGTTAAAAAAAACGGGAATGGAAAAAGGCATCCCTCAGAATGGGAGAAAATCGTTGCAAACGAATCAATGGACAAAGGTTTAATCTCCAATATATATAAACAGCTCATGCAGCTTAATATTAGAAAAACAAACCACCCAGTACAAATTGGGCAGAAGATCTAAAGAGACGTTTCTTCAAAGAAGACACCGAGATGGCCAAGACGCACATGAAAAGCTGCTCAAGAGCACTAATTATTAGAGAAATGCAAATCAAAAGTACAATGAGGTATCACCTCACACCTGTTACAATCGGCATCATCAGAAAATCTACAAACAACAAATTCTGGGGAGGGTGTGGACAAAAGGAGCCCTCTTCCACTATTGGTGGGAATGTAAATTGATACAGTCACTATGGGGAACAGTAAGGAGTTTCCTTAAAAAAGCTAGAAATAGAATTACCCTCTGATCCAGCAATCCCACTTCTGGGCATATACCCAGAGAAAACCATAAATCAAAAAGGCACATTCACCACAATGTTCATTGCAGCACTATTTACAATAGCCAGGTAATGGAAGCAACCGAAATGCCCACAGACAGACGAATGGATAAAGATGTGGGACATATATAAAATCGAATATTACTCAGCCATAAAAAGGAATGAAACTGGGTCATTTGTAGAGACATCGATGGATCTAGAGACTGTCATACAGAATGAAGTAAGTCAGAAAGAGGAAAACAAATATTGTATATTAATGCATATATGGGGAACCTAAAAATGGTACAGATGAACTGGTTTGCAGGGAAGAAATAGAGACACAGAGGTAGAGAACAAACGTATGGACACCAAGTGTGGGAAGCCATGGGGTGGTGGTGGTGGGATGATTTGGAGATTGGGATTGAACTGTATACATGTATATGCATAAAATACATAACAAATAATAACCTGCTGTATAAAAAATAAATAAAATTAAAGTTCAAAATTTTAAAAAATAAAATTTAAAAATAAAACAGAAAAAAGTTCTTCCCTTCACACAGATGCATTTATATGAATGAATTATTTCCATGCTTATATCTATAAATACATAAAAGAGGAATAAAATCTAACTTGAACCATAAAAGAAAAAAAAAACCTGAACCCACCAGTTATACAGAGGAACACCCAATCAGGGCACTTGCTCCAGCGGAAAACAATTCTGTAATTGGTCAGAGGTGGGGAATCATCTCCCATACAGCCAGCAACCCACCCCCCACACAAGGAGCGTCCTCATTGCAAAGCTGTGGGACCGTACCAAGGCATCTGTGAGTAAACGTGAGCTGAGCCCCAGGCCAGCTGCTGCTGAACTGTTCCCACCCTTCCCAGGTAAAACACCTGAATATGTACAAGGGCTTGAAAGCCTAGAGGAAGGGCCACGGAACCACACAAGCGACAGCCCACAGGCCAACTTGGTGCCTGCAGGACAGCCAGGATGGTCCTGGCCCCGGGCGCTCTTCCAGAAGTTTTCCATTGCCGTGCCTGAGATACCCCTCCTGTCCCGGCCCCCACTGGTTTTTTCCTTCCTCACCTCTGTCCGGAGAGAGATTCCAGCGGAAGGTATGGGTGACACATCCTCTTCTTTATAGGTGGCAGCCTGGCAACTCCTGCAGAAAGGCCAACAGAGCCCCACTCACACCGGGCAACCCACAAAGCCATGGCCCCTCACTCCCTCCCACCAGCACAGCCCCGAGACTGCTGACGGGGCAGAGAATCTGGAGTCAGGCACAGCTTCAGGGGCTATTGCTGCCTGGAGCACTGTTTATATTGACCTCAACCAGGCACACCTGGGGAGGGCCGGCCGGCAGGGTAAGGCTGCCCAGGTCAGCTAATCCACAACCCTCAGGGAATCACATTGTTTAAAATGGACCTCGCTCAGGCAGAATAGAAGTCAAGGAAAAAAAGGACACAATGCCATTTGCAGCCCCGTAGATGAGTCTGGAGGTAATCACGTGACTTGTAGTAAGTCAGAAAGTGAAAGACACATATCGTGTCATATCACTTATAGGTGTTACCTAAAAATGGATACCAGGGCAGATATTTCCACGGAGAAGGGCAATCACAGATTCATTAAAAAACTTATGGTTCACCAATGGAAAGGTGTGAGGATTGGTTTCATTACGATATCGGGGTTAACAGACATATACAAACACAGGGGACATATATAATCACCAAAGACCTACGGAATACCAAGAGAAGACTACTCAACATTCTGTCATAACGTACATGGGAAAAGGATCCCAGGAAGAACAGACATCTGTATATGTGTAAAAGAACCACATCTTCCACACCTACAACAAGCCAAACATTGTAATCAAACTTGCTGTAATACAAAATAAAAAAATAAATTAAAAACACGAACAAGAAGTAGTGAGACAAACTTGAGGGGCTTTCTCCTGGCACATTCCATTCTAAATTCCAATCTAGAACACGACTTCCATTGAGGCTCTGTTGCCCTAGTAACCAGATTCGGTAAGGGAGAACTGCTGCCACCTTGTGGCCGTTTCACACAACAGCAGCTTTAATCCCAGCGCTAATGGTCAGTTGATATTCAAAATCATTGCCGGCCTGTAAATGACACCTGCCCTGAAAACAAATCCTGGGGTCACATATCGACCAAAAAATTCAAAGGACGTCCATATTTCAAAACGACCGTTTCAAAAGGCATATTTTACGCACATTACTGTTCTGCTTCTATTTCTTTCTTTCTTTTTTGGTTAAAAAAAACGGGAATGGAAAAAGGCATCCCTCAGAATGGGAGAAAATCGTTGCAAACGAATCAATGGACAAAGGTTTAATCTCCAATATATATAAACAGCTCATGCAGCTTAATATTAGAAAAACAAACAACCCAATACAAATTGGGCAGAAGATCTAAAGAGACGTTTCTTCAAAGAAGACACCGAGATGGCCAAGACGCACATGAAAAGCTGCTCAAGAGCACTAATTATTAGAGAAATGCAAATCAAAAGTACAATGAGGTATCACCTCACACCTGTTAGAATCGGCATCATCAGAAAATCTACAAACAACAAATTCTGGGGAGGGTGTGGACAAAAGGAGCCCTCTTCCACTATTGGTGGGAATGTAAATTGATACAGTCACTATGGGGAACAGTAAGGAGTTTCCTTAAAAAAGCTAGAAATAGAATTACCCTCTGATCCAGCAATCCCACTTCTGGGCATATACCCAGAGAAAACCATAAATCAAAAAGGCACATTCACCACAATGTTCATTGCAGCACTATTTACAATAGCCAGGTAATGGAAGCAACCAAAATGCCCACAGACAGACGAATGGATAAAGATGTGGGACATATATAAAATGGAATATTACTCAGCCATAAAAAGGAATGAAACTGGGTCATTTGTAGAGACATCGATGGATCTAGAGACTGTCATACAGAATGAAGTAAGTCAGAAAGAGGAAAACAAATATTGTATATTAATGCATATATGGGGAACCTAAAAATGGTACAGAAGAACTGGTTTGCAGGGAAGAAGTAGAGACACAGAGGTAGAGAACAAACGTATGGACACCAAGTGTGGGAAGCCATGGGGTGGTGGTGGTGGGATGATTTGGAGATTGGGATTGAACTGTATACATGTATATGCATAAAATACATAACAAATAATAACCTGCTGTATAAAAAATAAATAAAATTAAAGTTCAAAATTTTAAAAAATAAAATTTAAAAATAAAACAGAAAAAAGTTCTTCCCTTCACACAGATGCATTTATATGAATGAATTATTTCCATGCTTATATCTATAAATACATAAAAGAGGAATAAAATCTAACTTGAACCATAAAAGAAAAAAAAAACCTGAACCCACCAGTTATACAGAGGAACACCCAATCAGGGCACTTGCTCCAGCGGAAAACAATTCTGTAATTGGTCAGAGGTGGGGAATCATCTCCCATACAGCCAGCAACCCACCCCCCACACAAGGAGCGTCCTCATTGCAAAGCTGGGGGACCGTACCAAGGCATCTGTGAGTAAACGTGAGCTGAGCCCCAGGCCAGCTGCTGCTGAACTGTTCCCACCCTTCCCAGGTAAAACACCTGAATATGTACAAGGGCTTGAAAGCCTAGAGGAAGGGCCACGGAACCACACAAGCGACAGCCCACAGGCCAACTTGGTGCCTGCAGGCCAGCCAGGATGGTCCTGGCCCCGGGCGCTCTTCCAGAAGTTTTCCATTGCCCTGCCTGAGATACCCCTCCTGTCCCGGCCCCCACTGGTTTTTTCCTTCCTCACCTCTGTCCGGAGAGAGATTCCAGCGGAAGGTATGGGTGACACATCCTCTTCTTTATAGGTGGCAGCCTGGCAACTCCTGCAGAAAGGCCAACAGAGCCCCACTCACACCGGGCAACCCACAAAGCCATGGCCCCTCACTCCCTCACACCAGCACAGCCCCGAGACTGCTGACGGGGCAGAGAATCTGGAGTCAGGCACAGCTTCATGGGCTATTGCTGCCTGGAGCACTGTTTATATTGACCTCAACCAGGCACACCTGGGGAGGGCCGGCCGGCAGGGTAAGGCTGCCCAGGTCAGCTAATCCACAACCCTCAGGGAATCACATTGTTGAAAATGGACCTCGCTAAGGCAGAATAGAAGTCAAGGAATAAAAGGACACGATGCCATTTGCAGCCCCGTAGATGAGTCTGGAGGTAATCACGTGACTTGTAGTAAGTCAGAAAGTGAAAGACACATATCGTGTCATATCACTTATAGGTGTTACCTAAAAATGGATACCAGGGCAGATATTTCCACGGAGAAGGGCAATCACAGATTCATTAAAAAACTTATGGTTCACCAATGGAAAGGTGTGAGGATTGGTTTCATTACGATATCGGGGTTAACAGACATATACAAACACAGGGGACATATATAATCACCAAAGACCTACGGAATACCAAGAGAAGACTACTCAACATTCTGTCATAACGTACATGGGAAAAGGATCCCAGGAAGAACAGACATCTGTATATGTGTAAAAGAACCACATCTTCCACACCTACAACAAGCCAAACATTGTAATCAAACTTGCTGTAATACAAAATAAAAAAATAAATTAAAAACACGAACAAGAAGTAGTGAGACAAACTTGAGGGGCTTTCTCCTGGCACATTCCATTCTAAATTCCAATCTAGAACACGACTTCCATTGAGGCTCTGTTGCCCTAGTAACCAGATTCGGTAAGGGAGAACTGCTGCCACCTTGTGGCCGTTTCACACAACAGCAGCTTTAATCCCAGCGCTAATGGTCAGTTGATATTCAAAATCATTGCCGGCCTGTAAATGACACCTGCCCTGAAAACAA
This sequence comes from Mesoplodon bidens, assembly GCF_964165515.1. NCBI lineage: Eukaryota > Metazoa > Chordata > Mammalia > Artiodactyla > Ziphiidae > Mesoplodon > Mesoplodon bidens. The sequence goes on from NW_027672388.1 coordinate 488,981, forward strand.
ATCCTGGGGTCACATATCGACCAAAAAATTCAAAGGACGTCCATATTTCAAAACGACCGTTTCAAAAGGCATATTTTACGCACATTAGTGTTCTGCTTCTATTTCTTTCTTTCTTTTTTGGTTAAAAAAAACGGGAATGGAAAAAGGCATCCCTCAGAATGGGAGAAAATCGTTGCAAACGAATCAATGGACAAAGGTTTAATCTCCAATATATATAAACAGCTCATGCAGCTTAATATTAGAAAAACAAACAACCCAATACAAATTGGGCAGAAGATCTAAAGAGACGTTTCTTCAAAGAAGACACCGAGACGGCCAAGACGCACATGAAAAGCTGCTCAAGAGCACTAATTATTAGAGAAATGCAAATCAAAAGAACAATGAGGTATCACCTCACACCTGTTAGAATCGGCATCATCAGAAAATCTACAAACAACAAATTCTGGGGAGGGTGTGGACAAAAGGAGCCCTCTTCCACTATTGGTGGGAATGTAAATTGATACAGTCACTATGGGGAACAGTAAGGAGTTTCCTTAAAAAAGCTAGAAATAGAATTACCCTCTGATCCAGCAATCCCACTTCTGGGCATATACCCAGAGAAAACCATAAATCAAAAAGGCACATTCACCACAATGTTCATTGCAGCACTATTTACAATAGCCAGGTAATGGAAGCAACCGAAATGCCCACAGACAGACGAATGGATAAAGATGTGGGACATATATAAAATCGAATATCACTCAGCCATAAAAAGGAATGAAACTGGGTCATTTGTAGAGACATCGATGGATCTAGAGACTGTCATACAGAATGAAGTAAGTCAGAAAGAGGAAAACAAATATTGTATATTAATGCATATATGGGGAACCTAAAAATGGTACAGATGAACTGGTTTGCAGGGAAGAAATAGAGACACAGAGGTAGAGAACAAACGTATGGACACCAAGTGTGGGAAGCCATGGGGTTGTGGTGGTGGGATGATTTGGAGATTGGGATTGAACTGTATACATGTATATGCATAAAATACATAACCAATAATAACCTGCTGTATAAAAAATAAATAGAATTAAAGTTCAAAATTTTAAAAAATAAAATTTAAAAATAAAACAGAAAAAAGTACTTCCCTTCACACAGATGCATTTATATGAATGAATTATTTCCATGCTTATATCTATAAATACATAAAAGAGGAATAAAATCTAACTTGAACCATAAAAGAAAAAAAAAACCTGAACCCACCAGTTATACAGAGGAAAACCCAATCAGGGCACTTGCTCCAGCGGAAAACAATTCTGAAATTGGTCAGAGGTGGGGAATCATCTCCCATACAGCCAGCAACCCACCCCCCACACAAGGAGCGTCCTCATTGCAAAGCTGGGGGACCGTGCCGAGGCATCTGTGAGTAAACGTGAGCTGAGCCCCAGGCCAGCTGCTGCTGAACTGTTCCCACCCTTCCCAGGTAAAACACCTGAATATGTACAAGGGCTTGAAAGCCTAGAGGAAGGGCCACGGAACCACACAAGCGACAGCCCACAGGCCAACTTGGTGCCTGCAGGCCAGCCAGGATGGTCCTGGCCCCGGGCGCTCTTCCAGAAGTTTTCCATTGCCCTGCCTGTGATACCCCTCCTGTCCCGGCCCCCACTGGTTTTTTCCTTCCTCACCTCTGTCCGGAGAGAGATTCCAGCGGAAGGTATGGGTGACACATCCTCTTCTTTATAGGTGGCAGCCTGGCAACTCCTGCAGAAAGGCCAACAGAGCCCCACTCACACCGGGCAACCCACAAAGCCATGGCCCCTCACTCCCTCCCACCAGCACAGCCCTGAGACTGCTGACGGGGCAGAGAATCTGGAGTCAGGCACAGCTTCAGGGGCTATTGCTGCCTGGAGCACTGTTTATATTGACCTCAACCAGGCACACCTGGGGAGGGCCGGCCGGCAGGGTAAGGCTGCCCAGGTCAGCTAATCCACAACCCTCAGGGAATCACATTGTTGAAAATGGACCTCGCTAAGGCAGAATAGAAGTCAAGGAAAAAAAGGACACAATGCCATTTGCAGCCCCGTAGATGAGTCTGGAGGTAATCACGTGACTTGTAGTAAGTCAGAAAGTGAAAGACACATATCGTGTCATATCACTTATAGGTGTTACCTAAAAATGGATACCAGGGCAGATATTTCCACGGAGAAGGGCAATCACAGATTCATTAAAAAACTTATGGTTCACCAATGGAAAGGTGTGAGGATTGGTTTCATTACGATATCGGGGTTAACAGACATATACAAACACAGGGGACATATATAATCACCAAAGACCTACGGAATACCAAGAGAAGACTACTCAACATTCTGTCATAACGTACATGGGAAAAGGATCCCAGGAAGAACAGACATCTGTATATGTGTAAAAGAACCACATCTTCCACACCTACAACAAGCCAAACATTGTAATCAAACTTGCTGTAATACAAAATAAAAAAATAAATTAAAAACACGAACAAGAAGTAGTGAGACAAACTTGAGGGGCTTTCTCCTGGCACATTCCATTCTAAATTCCAATCTAGAACACGACTTCCATTGAGGCTCTGACGCCCTAGTAACCAGATTCGGTAAGGGAGAACTGCTGCCACCTTGTGGCCGTTTCACACAACAGCAGCTTTAATCCCAGCGCTAATGGTCAGTTGATATTCAAAATCATTGCCGGCCTGTAAATGACACCTGCCCTGAAAACAAATCCTGGGGTCACATATCGACCAAAAAATTCAAAGGACGTCCATATTTCAAAATGACCGTTTCAAAAGGCATATTTTACGCACATTAGTGTTCTGCTTCTATTTCTTTCTTTCTTTTTTGGTTAAAAAAAACGGGAATGGAAAAAGGCATCCCTCAGAATGGGAGAAAATCGTTGCAAACGAATCAATGGACAAAGGTTTAATCTCCAATATATATAAACAGCTCATGGAGCTTAATATTAGAAAAACAAACAACCCAATACAAATTGGGCAGAAGATCTAAAGAGACGTTTCTTCAAAGAAGACACCGAGACGGCCAAGACGCACATGAAAAGCTGCTCAAGAGCACTAATTATTAGAGAAATGCAAATCAAAAGTACAATGAGGTATCACCTCACACCTGTTAGAATCGGCATCATCAGAAAATCTACAAACAACAAATTCTGGGGAGGGTGTGGACAAAAGGAGCCCTCTTCCACTATTGGTGGGAATGTAAATTGATACAGTCACTATGGGGAACAGTAAGGAGTTTCCTTAAAAAAGCTAGAAATAGAATTACCCTCTGATCCAGCAATCCCACTTCTGGGCATATACCCAGAGAAAACCATAAATCAAAAAGGCACATTCACCACAATGTTCATTGCAGCACTATTTACAATAGCCAGGTAATGGAAGCAACCGAAATGCCCAGAGACAGACGAATGGATAAAGATGTGGTACATATATAAAATGGAATATTACTCAGCCATAAAAAGGAATGAAACTGGGTCATTTGTAGAGACATCGATGGATCTAGAGACTGTCATACAGAATGAAGTAAGTCAGAAAGAGGAAAACAAATATTGTATATTAATGCATATATGGGGAACCTAAAAATGGTACAGATGAACTGGTTTGCAGGGAAGAAATAGAGACACAGAGGTAGAGAACAAACGTATGGACACCAAGTGTGGGAAGCCATGGGGTGGTGGTGGTGGGATGATTTGGAGATTGGGATTGAACTGTATACATGTATATGCATAAAATACATAACCAATAATAACCTGCTGTATAAAAAATAAATAGAATTAAAGTTCAAAATTTAAAAAAATAAAATTTAAAAATAAAACAGAAAAAAGTACTTCCCTTCACACAGATGCATTTATATGAATGAATTATTTCCATGCTTATATCTATAAATACATAAAAGAGGAATAAAATCTAACTTGAACCATAAAAGAAAAAAAAAACCTGAACCCACCAGTTATACAGAGGAAAACCCAATCAGGGCACTTGCTCCAGCGGAAAACAATTCTGAAATTGGTCAGAGGTGGGGAATCATCTCCCATACAGCCAGCAACCCACCCCCCACACAAGGAGCGTCCTCATTGCAAAGCTGGGGGACCGTGCCGAGGCATCTGTGAGTAAACGTGAGCTGAGCCCCAGGCCAGCTGCTGCTGAACTGTTCCCACCCTTCCCAGGTAAAACACCTGAATATGTACAAGGGCTTGAAAGCCTAGAGGAAGGGCCACGGAACCACACAAGCGACAGCCCACAGGCCAACTTGGTGCCTGCAGGCCAGCCAGGATGGTCCTGGCCCCGGGCGCTCTTCCAGAAGTTTTCCATTGCCCTGCCTGAGATACCCCTCCTGTCCCGGCCCCCACTGGTTTTTTCCTTCCTCACCTCTGTCCGGAGAGAGATTCCAGCGGAAGGTATGGGTGACACATCCTCTTCTTTATAGGTGGCAGCCTGGCAACTCCTGCAGAAAGGCCAACAGAGCCCCACTCACACCGGGCAACCCACAAAGCCATGGCCCCTCACTCCCTCCCACCAGCACAGCCCCGAGACTGCTGACGGGGCAGAGAATCTGGAGTCAGGCACAGCTTCAGGGGCTATTGCTGCCTGGAGCACTGTTTATATTGACCTCAACCAGGCACACCTGGGGAGGGCCGGCCGGCAGGGTAAGGCTGCCCAGGTCAGCTAATCCACAACCCTCAGGGAATCACATTGTTGAAAATGGACCTCGCTAAGGCAGAATAGAAGTCAAGGAAAAAAAGGACACAATGCCATTTGCAGCCCCGTAGATGAGTCTGGAGGTAATCACGTGACTTGTAGTAAGTCAGAAAGTGAAAGACACATATCGTGTCATATCACTTATAGGTGTTACCTAAAAATGGATACCAGGGCAGATATTTCCACGGAGAAGGGCAATCACAGATTCATTAAAAAACTTATGGTTCACCAATGGAAAGGTGTGAGGATTGGTTTCATTACGATATCGGGGTTAACAGACATATACAAACACAGGGGACATATATAATCACCAAAGACCTACGGAATACCAAGAGAAGACTACTCAACATTCTGTCATAACGTACATGGGAAAAGGATCCCAGGAAGAACAGACATCTGTATATGTGTAAAAGAACCACATCTTCCACACCTACAACAAGCCAAACATTGTAATCAAACTTGCTGTAATACAAAATAAAAAAATAAATTAAAAACACGAACAAGAAGTAGTGAGACAAACTTGAGGGGCTTTCTCCTGGCACATTCCATTCTAAATTCCAATCTAGAACACGACTTCCATTGAGGCTCTGTTGCCCTAGTAACCAGATTCGGTAAGGGAGAACTGCTGCCACCTTGTGGCCGTTTCACACAACAGCAGCTTTAATCCCAGCGCTAATGGTCAGTTGATATTCAAAATCATTGCCGGCCTGTAAATGACACCTGCCCTGAAAACAAATCCTGGGGTCACATATCGACCAAAAAATTCAAAGGACGTCCATATTTCAAAACGACCGTTTCAAAAGGCATATTTTACGCACATTAGTGTTCTGCTTCTATTTCTTTCTTTCTTTTTTGGTTAAAAAAAACGGGAATGGAAAAAGGCATCCCTCAGAATGGGAGAAAATCGTTGCAAACGAATCAATGGACAAAGGTTTAATCTCCAATATATATAAACAGCTCATGCAGCATAATATTAGAAAAACAAACAACCCAATACAAATTGGGCAGAAGATCTAAAGAGACGTTTCTTCAAAGAAGACACCGCGATGGCCAAGACGCACATGAAAAGCTGCTCAAGAGCACTAATTATTAGAGAAATGCAAATCAAAAGTACAATGAGGTATCACCTCACACCTGTTAGAATCGGCATCATCAGAAAATCTACAAACAACAAATTCTGGGGAGGGTGTGGACAAAAGGAGCCCTCTTCCACTATTGGTGGGAATGTAAATTGATACAGTCACTATGGGGAACAGTAAGGAGTTTCCTTATAAAAGCTAGAAATAGAATTACCCTCTGATCCAGCAATCCCACTTGTGGGCATATACCCAGAGAAAACCATAAATCAAAAAGGCACATTCACCACAATGTTCATTGCAGCACTATTTACAATAGCCAGGTAATGGAAGCAACCGAAATGCCCAGAGACAGACGAATGGATAAAGATGTGGTACATATATAAAATGGAATATTACTCAGCCATAAAAAGGAATGAAACTGGGTCATTTGTAGAGACATCGTTGGATCTAGAGACTGTCATACAGAATGAAGTAAGTCAGAAAGAGGAAAACAAATATTGTATATTAATGCATATATGGGGAACCTAAAAATGGTACAGATGAACTGGTTTGCAGGGAAGAAATAGAGACACAGAGGTAGAGAACAAACGTATGGACACCAAGTGTGGGAAGCCATGGGGTGGTGGTGGTGGGATGATTTGGAGATTGGGATTGAACTGTATACATGTATATGCATAAAATACATAACAAATAATAACCTGCTGTATAAAAAATAAATAGAATTAAAGTTCAAAATTTTAAAAAATAAAATTTAAAAATAAAACAGAAAAAAGTTCTTCCCTTCACACAGATGCATTTATATGAATGAATTATTTCCATGCTTATATCTATAAATACATAAAAGAGGAATAAAATCTAACTTGAACCATAAAAGAAAAAAAAAACCTGAACCCACCAGTTATACAGAGGAAAACCCAATCAGGGCACTTGCTCCAGCGGAAAACAATTCTGAAATTGGTCAGCGGTGGGGAATCATCTCCCATACAGCCAGCAACCCACCCCCCACACAAGGAGCGTCCTCATTGCAAAGCTGGGGGACCGTGCCGAGGCATCTGTGAGTAAATGTGAGCTGAGCCTCAGGCCAGCTGCTGCTGAACTGTTCCCACCCTTCCCAGGTAAAACACCTGAATATGTACAAGGGCTTGAAAGCCTAGAGGAAGGGCCACGGAACCACACAAGCGACAGCCCACAGGCCAACTTGGTGCCTGCAGGCCAGCCAGGATGGTCCTGGCCCCGGGCGCTCTTCCAGAAGTTTTCCATTGCCCTGCCTGAGATACCCCTCCTGTCCCGGCCCCCACTGGTTTTTTCCTTCCTCACCTCTGTCCGGAGAGAGATTCCAGCGGAAGGTATGGGTGACACATCCTCTTCTTTATAGGTGGCAGCCTGGCAACTCCTGCAGAAAGGCCAACAGAGCCCCACTCACACCGGGCAACCCACAAAGCCATGGCCCCTCACTCCCTCACACCAGCACAGCCCCGAGACTGCTGACGGGGCAGAGAATCTGGAGTCAGGCACAGCTTCATGGGCTATTGCTGCCTGGAGCACTGTTTATATTGACCTCAACCAGGCACACCTGGGGAGGGCCGGCCGGCAGGGTAAGGCTGCCCAGGTCAGCTAATCCAAAACCCTCAGGGAATCACATTGTTGAAAATGGACCTCGCTAAGGCAGAATAGAAGTCAAGGAAAAAAAGGACACAATGCCATTTGCAGCCCCGTAGATGAGTCTGGAGGTAATCACGTGACTTGTAGTAAGTCAGAAAGTGAAAGACACATATCGTGTCATATCACTTATAGGTGTTACCTAAAAATGGATACCAGGGCAGATATTTCCACGGAGAAGGGCAATCACAGATTCATTAAAAAACTTATGGTTCACCAATGGAAAGGTGTGAGGATTGGTTTCATTACGATATCGGGGTTAACAGACATATACAAACACAGGGGACATATATAATCACCAAAGACCTACGGAATACCAAGAGAAGACTACTCAACATTCTGTCATAACGTACATGGGAAAAGGATCCCAGGAAGAACAGACATCTGTATATGTGTAAAAGAACCACATCTTCCACACCTACAACAAGCCAAACATTGTAATCAAACTTGCTGTAATACAAAATAAAAAAATAAATTAAAAACACGAACAAGAAGTAGTGAGACAAACTTGAGGGGCTTTCTCCTGGCACATTCCATTCTAAAGTCCAATCTAGAACACGACTTCCATTGACGCTCTGTTGCCCTAGTAACCAGATTCGGTAAGGGAGAACTGCTGCCACCTTGTGGCCGTTTCACACAACAGCAGCTTTAATCCCAGCGCTAATGGTCAGTTGATATTCAAAATCATTGCCGGCCTGTAAATGACACCTGCCCTGAAAACAAATCCTGGGGTCACATATCGACCAAAAAATTCAAAGGACGTCCATATTTCAAAACGACCGTTTCAAAAGGCATATTTTACGCACATTAGTGTTCTGCTTCTATTTCTTTCTTTCTTTTTTGGTTAAAAAAAACGGGAATGGAAAAAGGCATCCCTCAGAATGGGAGAAAATCGTTGCAAACGAATCAATGGACAAAGGTTTAATCTCCAATATATATAAACAGCTCATGCATCTTAATATTAGAAAAACAAACAACCCAATACAAAAATGGGCAGAAGAACTAAAGAGACGTTTCTTCAAAGAAGACACCGAGATGGCCAAGACGCACATGAAAAGCTGCTCAAGAGCACTAATTATTAGAGAAATGCAAATCAAAAGTACAATGAGGTATCACCTCACACCTGTTAGAATCGGCATCATCAGAAAATCTACAAACAACAAATTCTGGGGAGGGTGTGGACAAAAGGAGCCCTCTTCCACTATTGGTGGGAATGTAAATTGATACAGTCACTATGGGGAACAGTAAGGAGTTTCCTTAAAAAAGCTAGAAATAGAATAACCCTCTGATCCAGCAATCCCACTTCTGGGCATATACCCAGAGAAAACCATAAATCAAAAAGGCACATTCACCACAATGTTCATTGCAGCACTATTTACAATAGCCAGGTAATGGAAGCAACCGAAATGCCCAGAGACAGACGAATGGATAAAGATGTGGTACATATATAAAATGGAATATTACTCAGCCATAAAAAGGAATGAAACTGGGTCATTTGTAGAGACATCGATGGATCTAGAGACTGTCATACAGAATGAAGTAAGTCAGAAAGAGGAAAACAAATATTGTATATTAATGCATATATGGGGAACCTAAAAATGGTACAGATGAACTGGTTTGCAGGGAAGAAATAGAGACACAGAGGTAGAGAACAAACGTATGGACACCAAGTGTGGGAAGCCATGGGGTGGTGGTGGTGGGATGATTTGGAGATTGGGATTGAACTGTATACATGGATATGCATAAAATACATAACCAATAATAACCTGCTGTATAAAAAATAAATAAAATTAAAGTTCAAAATTTTAAAAAATAAAATTTAAAAATAAAATAGGAAAAAGTTCTTCCCTTCACACAGATGCATTTATATGAATGAATCATTTCCATGCTTATATCTATAAATACATAAAAGAGGAATAAAATCTAACTTGAACCATAAAAGAAAAAAAAAAAACCTGAACCCACCAGTTATACAGAGGAACACCCAATCAGGGCACTTGCTCCAGCGGAAAACAATTCTGAAATTGGTCAGAGGTGGGGAATCATCTCCCATACAGCCAGCAACCCACACCCCACACAAGGAGCGTCCTCATTGCAAAGCTGGGGGACCGTGCCGAGGCATCTGTGAGTAAACGTGAGCTGAGCCCCAGGCCAGCTGCTGCTGAACTGTTCCCACCCTTCCCAGGTAAAACACCTGAATATGTACAAGGGCTTGAAAGCCTAGAGGAAGGGCCACGGAACCACACAAGCGACAGCCCACAGGCCAACTTGGTGCCTGCAGGCCAGCCAGGATGGTCCTGGCCCCGGGCGCTCTTCCAGAAGTTTTCCATTGCCCTGCCTGAGATACCCCTCCTGTCCCGGCCCCCACTGGTTTTTTCCTTCCTCACCTCTGTCCGGAGAGAAATTACAGCGGAAGGTATGGGTGACACATCCTCTTCCTTATAGGTGGCAGCCTGGCAACTCCTGCAGAAAGGCCAGCAGAGCCCCACTCACACCGGGCCACCCACAAAGCCATGGCCCCTCACTCCCTCCCACCAGCACAGCCCCGAGACTGCTGACGGGGCAGAGAATCTGGAGTCAGGCACAGCTTCAGGGGCTATTGCTGCCTGGAGCACTGTTTATATTGACCTCAACCAGGCACACCTGGGGAGGGCCGGCCGGCAGCGTAAGGCTGCCCAGGTCAGCTAATCCACAACCCTCAGGGAATCACATTGTTGAAAATGGACCTCGCTAAGGCAGAAGAGAAGTCAAGGAAAAAAAGGACACAATGCCATTTGCAGCCCCGTAGATGAGTCTGGATGTAATCACGTGACTTGTAGTAAGTCAGAAAGTGAAAGACACATATCGTGTCATATCACTTATAGGTGTTACCTAAAAATGGATACCAGGGCAGATATTTCCACGGAGAAGGGCAATCACAGATTCATTAAAAAACTTATGGTTCACCAATGGAAAGGTGTGAGGATTGGTTTCATTACGATATCGGGGTTAACAGACATATACAAACACAGGGGACATATATAATCACCAAAGACCTACGGAATACCAAGAGAAGACTACTCAACATTCTGTCATAACGTACATGGGAAAAGGATCCCAGGAAGAACAGACATCTGTATATGTGTAAAAGAACCACATCTTCCACACCTACAACAAGCCAAACATTGTAATCAAACTTGCTGTAATACAAAATAAAAAAATAAATTAAAAACACGAACAAGAAGTAGTGAGACAAACTTGAGGGGCTTTCTCCTGGCACATTCCATTCTAAATTCCAATCTAGAACACGACTTCCATTGACGCTCTGTTGCCCTAGTAACCAGATTCGGTAAGGGAGAACTGCTGCCACCTTGTGGCCGTTTCACACAACAGCAGCTTTAATCCCAGCGCTAATGGTCAGTTGATATTCAAAATCATTGCCGGCCTGTAAATGACACCTGCCCTGAAAACAAATCCTGGGGTCACATATCGACCAAAAAATTCAAAGGACGTCCATATTTCAAAACGACCGTTTCAAAAGGCATATTTTACAGACATTAGTGTTCTGCTTCTATTTCTTTCTCTCTTTTTTGGTTAAAAAAAACGGGAATGGAAAAAGGCATCCCTCAGAATGGGAGAAAATCGTTGCAAAGGAATCAATGGACAAAGGTTTAATCTCCAATATATATAAACAGCTCATGCAGCTTAATATTAGAAAAACAAACCACCCAATACAAATTGGGCAGAAGATCTAAAGAGACGTTTCTTCAAAGAAGACACCGAGATGGCCAAGACGCACATGAAAAGCTGCTCAAGAGCACTAATTATTAGAGAAATGCAAATCAAAAGTACAATGAGGTATCACCTCACACCTGTTAGAATCGGCATCATCAGAAAATCTACAAACAACAAATTCTGGGGAGGGTGTGGACAAAAGGAGCCCTCTTCCACTATTGGTGGGAATGTAAATTGATACAGTCACTATGGGGAACAGTAAGGAGTTTCCTTAAAAAAGCTAGAAATAGAATTACCCTCTGATCCAGCAATCCCACTTCTGGGCATATACCCAGAGAAAACCATAAATCAAAAAGGCACATTCACCACAATGTTCATTGCAGCACTATTTACAATAGCCAGGTAATGGAAGCAACCGAAATGCCCACAGACAGACGAATGGATAAAGATGTGGTACATATATAAAATGGAATATTACTCAGCCATAAAAAGGAATGAAACTGGGTCATTTGTAGAGACATCGATGGATTTAGAGACTGTCATACAGAATGAAGTAAGTCAGAAAGACGAAAACAAATATTGTATATTAATGCATATATGTGGAACCTAAAAATGGTATAGATGAACTGGTTTGCAGGGAAGAAGTAGAGACACAGAGGTAGAGAACAAACGTATGGACACCAAGTGTGGGAAGCCATGGAGTGGTGGTGGTGGGATGATTTGGAGATTGAGATTGAACTGTATACATGTATATGCATAAAATACATAACAAATAATAACCTGCTGTATAAAAAATAAATAGAATTAAAGTTCAAAATTTTAAAAAATAAAATTTAAAAATAAAACAGAAAAAAGTTCTTCCCTTCACACAGATGCATTTATATGAATGAATTATTTTCATGCTTATATCTATAAATACATAAAAGAGGAATAAAATCTAACTTGAACCATAAAAGAAAAAAAAAACCTGAACCCACCAGTTATACAGAGGAAAACCCAATCACGGCACTTGCTCCAGCGGAAAACAATTCTGAAATTGGTCAGAGGTGGGGAATCATCTCCCATACAGCCAGCAACCCACATCCCACACAAGGAGCGTCCTCATTGCAAAGCTGGGGGACCGTGCCGAGGCATCTGTGAGTAAACGTGAGCTGAGCCCCAGGCCAGCTGCTGCTGAACTGTTCCCACCCTTCCAGGTAAAACACCTGAATATGTACAAGGGCTTGAAAGCCTAGAGGAAGGGCCACGGAACCACACAAGCGACAGCCCACAGGCCAAATTGGTGCCTGCAGGCCAGCCAGGATGGTCCTGGCCCCGGGTGCTCTTCCAGAAGTTTTCCATTGCCCTGCCTGAGATACCCCTCCTGTCCCAGCCCCCACTGGTTTTTTCCTTCCTCACCTCTGTCCGGAGAGAGATTCCAGCGGAAGGTATGGGTGACACAACCTCTTCTTTATAGGTGGCAGCCTGGCAACTCCTGCAGAAAGGCCAGCAGAGCCCCACTCACACCGGGCCACCCACAAAGCCATGGCCCCTCACTCCCTCCCACCAGCACAGCCCCGAGACTGCTGACGGGGCAGAGAATCTGGAGTCAGGCACAGCTTCATGGGCTATTGCTGCCTGGAGCACTGTTTATATTGACCTCAACCAGGCACACCTGGGGAGGGCCGGCCGGCAGGTTAAGGCTGCCCAGGTCAGCTAATCCACAACCCTCAGGGAATCACATTGTTGAAAATGGACCTCGCTAAGGCAGAATAGAAGTCAAGGAAAAAGAGGACACAATGCCATTTGCAGCCCCGTAGATTAATCTGGAGGTAATCACGTGACTTGTAGTAAGTCAGAAAGTGAAAGACACATATCGTGTCATATCACTTATAGGTGTTACCTCAAAATGGATACCAGGGCAGATATTTCCACCGAGAAGGGCAATCACAGATTCATTAAAAAACTTATGGTTCACCAATGGAAAGGTGTGAGGATTGGTTTCATTACGATATCGGGGTTAACAGACATATACAAACACAGGGGACATATATAATCACCAAAGACCTACGGAATACCAAGAGAAGACTACTCAACATTCTGTCATAACGTACATGGGAAAAGGATCCCAGGAAGAACAGACATCTGTATATGTGTAAAAGAACCACATCTTCCACACCTACAACAAGCCAAACATTGTAATCAAACTTGCTGTAATACAAAATAAAAAAATAAATTAAAAACACGAACAAGAAGTAGTGAGACAAACTTGAGGGGCTTTCTCCTGGCACATTCCATTCTAAATTCCAATCTAGAACACGACTTCCATTGAGGCTCTGTTGCCCTAGTAACCAGATTCGGTAAGGGAGAACTGCTGCCACCTTGTGGCCGTATCACACAACAGCAGCTTTAATCCCAGCGCTAATGGTCAGTTGATATTCAAAATCATTGCCGGCCTGTAAATGACACCTGCCCTGAAAACAAATCCTGGGGTCACATATCGACCAAAAAATTCAAAGGACGTCCATATTTCAAAACGACCGTTTCAAAAGGCATATTTTACGCACATTAGTGTTCTGCTTCTATTTCTTTCTTTCTTTTTTGGTTAAAAAAAACGGGAATGGAAAAAGGCATCCCTCAGAATGGGAGAAAATCGTTGCAAACGAATCAATGGACAAAGGTTTAATCTCCAATATATATAAACAGCTCATGCATCTTAATATTAGAAAAACAAACAACCCAATACAAAAATTGGCAGAAGACCTAAAGAGACGTTTCTTCAAAGAAGGCACCGAGATGGCCAAGACGCACATGAAAAGCTGCTCAAGAGCACTAATTATTAGAGAAATGCAAATCAAAAGTACAATGAGGTATCACCTCACACCTGTTAGAATCGGCATCATCAGAAAATCTACAAACAACAAATTCTGGGGAGGGTGTGGACAAAAGGAGCCCTCTTCCACTATTGGTGGGAATGTAAATTGATACAGTCACTATGGGGAACAGTAAGGAGTTTCCTTAAAAAAGCTAGAAATAGAATAACCCTCTGATCCAGCAATCCCACTTCTGGGCATATACCCAGAGAAAACCATAAATCAAAAAGGCACATTCACCACAATGTTCATTGCAGCACTATTTACAATAGCCAGGTAATGGAAGCAACCGAAATGCCCAGAGACAGACGAATGGATAAAGATGTGGTACATATATAAAATGGAATATTACTCAGCCATAAAAAGGAATGAAACTGGGTCATTTGTAGAGACATCGATGGATCTAGAGACTGTCATACAGAATGAAGTAAGTCAGAAAGAGGAAAACAAATATTGTATATTAATGCATATATGTGGAACCTAAAAATGGTACAGATGAACTGGTTTGCAGGGAAGAAATAGAGACACAGAGGTAGAGAACAAACGTATGGACACCAAGTGTGGGAAGCCATGGGGTGGTGGTGGTGGGATGATTTGGAGATTGGGATTGAACTGTATACATGGATATGCATAAAATACATAACCAATAATAACCTGCTGTATAAAAAATAAATAAAATTAAAGTTCAAAATTTTAAAAAATAAAATTTAAAAATAAAACAGAAAAAAGTTCTTCCCTTCACACAGATGCATTTATATGAATGAATCATTTCCATGCTTATATCTATAAATACATAAAAGAGGAATAAAATCTAACTTGAACCATAAAAGAAAAAAAAAAACCTGAACCCACCAGTTATACAGAGGAACACCCAATCAGGGCACTTGCTCCAGCGGAAAACAATTCTGAAATTGGTCAGAGGTGGGGAATCATCTCCCATACAGCCAGCAACCCACCCCCCACACAAGGAGCGTCCTCATTGCAAAGCTGGGGGACCGTGCCGAGGCATCTGTGAGTAAACGTGAGCTGAGCCCCAGGCCAGCTGCTGCTGAACTGTTCCCACCCTTCCCAGGTAAAACACCTGAATATGTACAAGGGCTTGAAAGACTAGAGGAAGGGACACGGAACCACACAAGCGACAGCCCACAGGCCAACTTGTTGCCTGCAGGCCAGCCAGGATGTTCCTGGCCCCCGGCGCTCTTCCGGAAGTTTTCCATTGCCCTGCCTGCGATACCCCCTCCTGTCCAGGCCCCCACTGCTTTTTTCCTTCCTCACCTCTGTCCGGAGAGAAATTCCAGCGGTAGGTATGGGTGACACATCCTCTTCTTTATAGGTGGCAGCCTGGCAACTCCTGCAGAAAGGCCAGCAGAGCCCCACTCACACCGGGCCACACACAAAGCCATGGCCCCTCACTGCCTCCCACCAGCACAGCCCCGAGACTGCTGACGGGGCAGAGAATCTGGAGTCAGGCACAGCTTCAGGGGCTATTGCTGCCTGGAGCACTGTTTATATTGACCTCAACCAGGCACACCTGCGGAGGGCCGGCCGGCAGGGTAAGGCTGCTCAGGTCAGCTAATCCACAACCCTCAGGGAATCACATTGTTGAAAATGGACCTCGCTAAGGCAGAATAGAAGTCAAGGAAAAAAAGGACACAATGCCATTTGCAGCCCCGTAGATGAGTCTGGAGGTAATCACGTGACTTGTAGTAAGTCAGAAAGTGAAAGACACATATCGTGTCATATCACTTATAGGTGTTACCTAAAAATGGATACCAGGGCAGATATTTCCACCGAGAAGGGCAATCACAGATTCATTAAAAAACTTATGGTTCACCAATGGAAAGGTGTGAGGATTGGTTTCATTACGATATCGGGGTTAACAGACATATACAAACACAGGGGACATATATAATCACCAAAGACCTACGGAATACCAAGAGAAGACTACTCAACATTCTGTCATAACGTACATGGGAAAAGGATCCCAGGAAGAACAGACATCTGTATATGTGTAAAAGAACCACATCTTCCACACCTACAACAAGCCAAACATTGTAATCAAACTTGCTGTAATAAAAAATAAAAAAATAAATTAAAAACACGAACAAGAAGTAGTGAGACAAACTTGAGGGGCTTTCGCCTGGCACATTCCATTCTAAATTCCAATCTAGAACACGACTTCCATTGAGGCTCTGTTGCCCTAGTAACCAGATTCGGTAAGGAAGAACTGCTGCCACCTTGTGGCCGTTTCACACAACAGCAGCTTTAATCCCAGCGCTAATGGTCAGTTGATATTCAAAATCATTGCCGGCCTGTAAATGACACCTGCCCTGAAAACAAATCCTGGGGTCACATATCGACCAAAAAATTCAAAGGACGTCCATATTTCAAAACGACCGTTTCAAAAGGCATATTTTACGCACATTAGTGTTCTGCTTCTATTTCTTTCTTTCTTTTTTGGTTAAAAAAAACGGGAATGGAAAAAGGCATCCCTCAGAATGGAGAAAATCGTTGCAAAGGAATCAATGGACAAAGGTTTAATCTCCAATATATATAAACAGCTCATGCAGCTTAATATTAGAAAAACAAACCACCCAATACAAATTGGGCAGAAGATCTAAAGAGACGTTTCTTCAAAGAAGACACCGAGATGGCCAAGACGCACATGAAAAGCTGCTCAAGAGCACTAATTATTAGAGAAATGCAAATCAAAAGTACAATGAGGTATCACCTCACACCTGTTAGAATCGGCATCATCAGAAAATCTACAAACAACAAATTCTGGGGAGGGTGTGGACAAAAGGAGCCCTCTTCCACTATTGGTGGGAATGTAAATTGATACAGTCACTATGGGGAACAGTAAGGAGTTTCCTTAAAAAAGCTAGAAATAGAATTACCCTCTGATCCAGCAATCCCACTTCTGGGCATATACCCAGAGAAAACCATAAATCAAAAAGGCACATTCACCACAATGTTCATTGCAGCACTATTTACAATAGCCAGGTAATGGAAGCAACCGAAATGCCCACAGACAGACGAATGGATAAAGATGTGGTACATATATAAAATGGAATATTACTCAGCCATAAAAAGGAATGAAACTGGGTCATTTGTAGAGACATCGATGGATTTAGAGACTGTCATACAGAATGAAGTAAGTCAGAAAGAGGAAAACAAATATTGTATATTAATGCATATATGTGGAACCTAAAAATGGTACAGATGAACTGGTTTGCAGGGAAGAAGTAGAGACACAGAGGTAGAGAACAAACGTATGGACACCAAGTGTGGGAAGCCATGGGGTGGTGGTGGTGGGATGATTTGGAGATTGGGATTGAACTGTATACATGTATATGCATAAAATACATAACCAATAATAACCTGCTGTATAAAAAATAAATAAAATTAAAGTTCAAAATTTTAAAAAATAAAATTTAAAAATAAAACAGGAAAAAGTTCTTCCCTTCACACAGATGCATTTATATGAATGAATTATTTCCATGCTTATATCTATAAATACATAAAAGAGGAATAAAATCTAACTTGAACCATAAAAGAAAAAAAAAACCTGAACCCACCAGTTATACAGAGGAAAACCCCATCAGGGCACTTGCTCCAGCGGAAAACAATTCTGAAATTGGTCAGAGGTGGGGAATCATCTCCCATACAGCCAGCAACCCACACCCCACACAAGGAGCGTCCTCATTGCAAAGCTGGGGGACCGTGCCGAGGCATCTGTGAGTAAACGTGAGCTGAGCCCCAGGCCAGCTGCTGCTGAACTGTTCCCACCCTTCCCAGGTAAAACACCTGAATATGTACAAGGGCTTGAAAGCCTAGAGGAAGGGCCACGGAACCACACAAGCGACAGCCCACAGGCCAACTTGGTGCCTGCAGGCCAGCCAGGATGGTCCTGGCCCCGGGCGCTCTTCCAGAAGTTTTCCATTGCCCTGCCTGAGATACCCCTCCTGTCCCGGCCCCCACTGGTTTTTTCCTTCCTCACCTCTGTCCGGAGAGAGATTCCAGCGGAAGGTATGGGTGACACAACCTCTTCTTTATAGGTGGCAGCCTGGCAACTCCTGCAGAAAGGCCAGCAGAGCCCCACTCACACCGAGCCACCCACAAAGCCATGGCCCCTCACTCCCTCCCACCAGCACAGCCCCGAGACTGCTGACGGGGCAGAGAATCTGGAGTCAGGCACAGCTTCATGGGCTATTGCTGCCTGGAGCACTGTTTATATTGACCTCAACCAGGCACACCTGGGGAGGGCCGGCCGGCAGGTTAAGGCTGCCCAGGTCAGCTAATCCACAACCCTCAGGGAATCACATTGTTGAAAATGGACCTCGCTAAGGCAGAATAGAAGTCAAGGAAAAAAAGGACACAATGCCATTTGCAGCCCCGTAGATGAGTCTGGAGGTAATCACGTGACTTGTAGTAAGTCAGAAAGTGAAAGACACATATCGTGTCATATCACTTATAGGTGTTACCTAAAAATGGATACCAGGGCAGATATTTCCACCGAGAAGGGCAATCACAGATTCATTAAAAAACTTATGGTTCACCAATGGAAAGGTGTGAGGATTGGTTTCATTACGATATCGGGGTTAACAGACATATACAAACACAGGGGACATATATAATCACCAAAGACCTACGGAATACCAAGAGAAGACTACTCAACATTCTGTCATAACGTACATGGGAAAAGGATCCCAGGAAGAACAGACATCTGTATATGTGTAAAAGAACCACATCTTCCACACGTACAACAAGCCAAACATTGTAATCAAACTTGCTGTAATACAAAATAAAAAAATAAATTAAAAACACGAACAAGAAGTAGTGAGACAAACTTGAGGGGCTTTCGCCTGGCACATTCCATTCTAAATTCCAATCTAGAACACGACTTCCATTGAGGCTCTGTTGCCCTAGTAACCAGATTCGGTAAGGGAGAACTGCTGCCACCTTGTGGCCGTTTCACACAACAGCAGCTTTAATCCCAGCGCTAATGGTCAGTTGATATTCAAAATCATTGCCGGCCTGTAAATGACACCTGCCCTGAAAACAAATCCTGGGGTCACATATAGACCAAAAAATTCAAAGGACGTCCATATTGCAAAACGACCGTTTCAAAAGGCATATTTTACGCACATTAGTGTTCTGCTTCTATTTCTTTCTTTCTTTTTTGGTTAAAAAAAACGGGAATGGAAAAAGGCATCCCTCAGAATGGAGAAAATCGTTGCAAAGGAATCAATGGACAAAGGTTTAATCTCCAATATATATAAACAGCTCATGCAGCTTAATATTAGAAAAACAAACAACCCAATACAAAAATGGGCAGAAGATCTAAAGAGACGTTTCTTCAAAGAAGACACTGAGATGGCCAAGACGCACATAAAAAGCTGCTCAAGAGCACTAATTATTAGAGAATTGCAAATCAAAAGTACAATGAGGTATCACCTCACACCTGTTAGAATCGGCATCATCAGAAAATCTACAAACAACAAATTCTGGGGAGGGTGTGGACAAAAGGAGCCCTCTTCCAATATTGGTGGGAATGTAAATTGATACAGTCACTATGGGGAACAGTAAGGAGTTTCCTTAAAAAAGCTAGAAATAGAATTACCCTCTGATCCAGCAATCCCACTTCGGGGCATATACCCAGAGAAAACCATAAATCAAAAAGGCACATTCACCACAATGTTCATTGCAGCCCTATTTACAATAGCCAGGTAATGGAAGCAACCGAAATGCCCACAGACAGACGAATGGATAAAGATGTGGTACATATATAAAATGGAATATTACTCAGCCATAAAAAGGAATGAAACTGGGTCATTTGTAGAGACATCGATGGATCTAGAGACTGTCATACAGAATGAAGTAAGTCAGAAAGAGGAAAACAAATATTGTATATTAATGCATATATGGGGAACCTACAAATGGTACAGATGAACTGGTTTGCAGGGAAGAAATAGAGACACAGAGGTAGAAAACAAACGTATGGACACCAAGTGTGGGAAGCCATGGGGTGGTGGTGGTGGGATGATTTGGAGATTGGGATTGAATTGTATACATGTATATGCATAAAATACATAACCAATAATAACCTGCTGTATAAAAAATAAATAAAATTAAAGTTCAAAATTTTAAAAAATAAAATTTAAAAATAAAACAGAAAAAAGTTCTTCCCTTCACACAGATGCATTTATATGAATGAATTATTTCCATGCTTATATCTATAATTACATAAATGAGGAATAAAATCTAACTTGAACCATAAAAGAAAAAAAAAAAACCTGAACCCACCAGTTATACAGCGGAAAAACAATCAGGGCACTTGTTCCAGCGGAAAACAATTCTGAAATTGGTCAGAGGTGGGGAATCATCTCCCATACAGCCAGCAACCCACCCCCCACACAAGGAGCGTCCTCATTGCAAAGCTGGGGGACCGTGCCGAGGCATCTGTGAGTAAACGTGAGCTGAGCCTCAGGCCAGCTGCTGCTGAACTGTTCCCACCCTTCCCAGGTAAAACACCTGAATATGTACAAGGGCTTGAAAACCTAGAGGAAGGGCCACGGAACCACACAAGCGACAGCCCACAGGCCAACTTGGTGCCTGCAGGCCAGACAGGATGCTCCTGGCCCCGGGCGCTCTTCCGGAAGTTTTCCATTGCCCTGCCTGAGATACCCCTCCTGTCCTGGCCCCCACTGGTTTTTTCCTTCCTCACCTCTGTCCGGAGAGAAATTCCAGCGGAAGGTATGGGTGACACATCCTCTTCTTTATAGGTGGCAGCCTGGCAACTCCTGCAGAAAGGCCAGCAGAGCCCCACTCACACCGGGCCACCCACAAAGCCATGGCCCCTCACTCCCTCCCACCAGCACAGCCCCGAGACTGCTGACGGGCCGAGAATCTGGAGTAAGGCACCGCTTCAGGGGCTATTGCTGCCTGGAGCACTGTTTATATTGACCTCAACCAGGCACACCTGGGGAGGGCCGGCCGGCAGGGTAAGGCTGCTCAGGTCAGCTAATCCACAACCCTCAGGGAATCACATTGTTGAAAATGGACCTCGCTAAGGCAGAATAGAAGTCAAGGAAAAAAAGGACACAATGCCATTTGCAGCCCCGTAGATGAGTCTGGAGGTAATCACGTGACTTGTAGTAAGTCAGAAAGTGAAAGACGCATATCGTGTCATATCACTTATAGGTTTTACCTAAAAATGGATACCAGGGCAGATATTTCCACGGAGAAGGGCAATCACAGATTCATTAAAAAACTTATGGTTCACCAATGGAAAGGTGTGAGGATTGGTTTCATTACGATATCGGGGTTAACAGACATATACAATCACAGGGGACATATATAATCACCAAAGACCTACGGAATACCAAGAGAAGACTACTCAACATTCTGTCATAACGTACATGGGAAAAGGATCCCAGGAAGAACAGACATCTGTATATGTGTAAAAGAACCACATCTTCCACACCTACAACAAGCCAAACATTGTAATCAAACTTGCTGTAATACAAAATAAAAAAATAAATTAAAAACACGAACAAGAAGTAGTGAGACAAACTTGAGGGGCTTTCTCCTGGCACATTCCATTCTAAATTCCAATCTAGAACACGACTTCCATTGAGGCTCTGTTGCCCTAGTAACCAGATTCGGTAAGGGAGAACTGCTGCCACCTTGTGGCCGTTTCACACAACAGCAGCTTTAATCCCAGCGCTAATGGTCAGTTGATATTCAAAATCATTGCCGGCCTGTAAATGACACCTGCCCTGAAAACAAATCCTGGGGTCACATATCGACCAAAAAATTCAAAGGACGTCCATATTTCAAAACGACCGTTTCTAAAGGCATATTTTACGCACATTAGTGTTCTGCTTCTATTTCTTTCTTTCTGTTTTGGTTAAAAAAAACGGGAATGGAAAAAGGCATCCCTCAGAATGGGAGAAAATCGTTGCAAACGAATCAATGGACAAAGGTTTAATCTCCAATATATATAAACAGCTCATGCAGCTTAATATTAGAAAAACAAACAACCCAATACAAATTGGGCAGAAGATCTAAAGAGACGTTTCTTCAAAGAAGATACCGAGATGGCCAAGACGCACATGAAAAGCTGCTCAAGAGCACTAATTATTAGAGAAATGCAAATCAAAAGTACAATGAGGTATCACCTCACACCTGTTAGAATCGGCATCATCAGAAAATCTACAAACAACAAATTCTGGGGAGGGTGTGGACAAAAGGAGCCCTCTTCCACTATTGGTGGGAATGTAAATTGATACAGTCACTATGGGGAACAGTAAGGAGTTTCCTTAAAAAAGCTAGAAATAGAATTACCCTCTGATCCAGCAATCCCACTTCTGGGCATATACCCAGAGAAAACCATAAATCAAAAAGGCACATTCACCACAATGTTCATTGCAGCACTATTTACAATAGCCAGGTAATGGAAGCAACCGAAATGCCCACAGACAGACGAATGGATAAAGATGTGGTACATATATAAAATGGAATATTACTCAGCCATAAAAAGGAATGAAACTGGGTCATTTGTAGAGACATCGATGGATTTAGAGACTGTCATACAGAATGAAGTAAGTCAGAAAGAGGAAAACAAATATTGTATATTAATGCATATATGTGGAACCTAAAAATGGTACAGATGAACTGGTTTGCAGGGAAGAAGTAGAGACACAGAGGTAGAGAACAAACGTATGGACACCAAGTGTGGGAAGCCATGGGGTGGTGGTGGTGGGATGATTTGGAGATTGGGATTGAACTGTATACATGGATATGCATAAAATACATAACGAATAATAACCTGCTGTATAAAAAATAAATAAAATTAAAGTTCAAAATTTTAAAAAATAAAATTTAAAAATAAAACAGAAAAAAGTTCTTCCCTTCACACAGATGCATTTATATGAATGAATCATTTCCATGCTTATATCTATAAATACATAAAAGAGGAATAAAATCTAACTTGAACCATAAAAGAAAAAAAAAAAACCTGAACCCACCAGTTATACAGAGGAACACCCAATCAGGGCACTTGCTCCAGCGGAAAATAATTCTGAAATTGGTCAGAGGTGGGGAATCATCTCCCATACAGCCAGCAACCCACACCCCACACAAGGAGCGTCCTCATTGCAAAGCTGGGGGACCGTGCCGAGGCATCTGTGAGTAAACGTGAGCTGAGCCCCAGGCCAGCTGCTGCTGAACTGTTCCCACCCTTCCCAGGTAAAACACCTGAATATGTACAAGGGCTTGAAAGCCTAGAGGAAGGGCCACGGAACCACACAAGCGACAGCCCACAGGCCAACTTGGTGCCTGCAGGCCAGCCAGGATGGTCCTGGCCCCGGGCGCTCTTCCAGAAGTTTTCCATTGCCCTGCCTGAGATACCCCTCCTGTCCCGGCCCCCACTGGTTTTTTCCTTCCTCACCTCTGTCTGGAGAGTGATTCCAGCGGAAGGTATGGGTGACACATCCTCTTCTTTATAGGTGGCAGCCTGGCAACTCCTGCAGAAAGGCCAGCAGAGCCCCACTCACACCGGGCCACCCACAAAGCCATGGCCCCTCACTCCCTCCCACCAGCACAGCCCCGAGACTGCTGACGGGGCAGAGAATCTGGAGTCAGGCACAGCTTCATGGGCTATTGCTGCCTGGAGCACTGTTTATATTGACCTCAACCAGGCACACCTGGGGAGGGCCGGCCGGCAGGGTAAGGCTGCCCAGGTCAGCTAATCCACAACCCTCAGGGAATCACATTGTTGAAAATGGACCTCGCTAAGGCAGAATAGAAGTCAAGGAAAAAAAGGACACAATGCCATTTGCAGCCCCGTAGATGAGTCTGGAGGTAATCACGTGACTTGTAGTAAGTCAGAAAGTGAAAGACACATATCGTGTCATATCACTTATAGGTGTTACCTAAAAATGGATACCAGGGCAGATATTTCCACCGAGAAGGGCAATCACAGATTCATTAAAAAACTTATGGTTCACCAATGGAAAGGTGTGAGGATTGGTTTCATTACGATATCGGGGTTAACAGACATATACAAACACAGGGGACATATATAATCACCAAAGACCTACGGAATACCAAGAGAAGACTACTCAACATTCTGTCATAACGTACATGGGAAAAGGACCCAGGAAGAACAGACATCTGTATATGTGTAAAAGAACCACATCTTCCACACCTACAACAAGCCAAACATTGTAATCAAACTTGCTGTAATACAAAATAAAAAAATAAATTAAAAACACGAACAAGAAGTAGTGAGACAAACTTGAGGGGCTTTCTCCTGGCACATTCCATTCTAAATTCCAATCTAGAACACGACTTCCATTGAGGCTCTGTTGCCCTAGTAACCAGATTCGGTAAGGGAGAACTGCTGCCACCTTGTGGCCGTTTCACACAACAGCAGCTTTAATCCCAGCGCTAATGGTCAGTTGATATTCAAAATCATTGCCGGCCTGTAAATGACACCTGCCCTGAAAACAAATCCTGGGGTCACATATCGACCAAAAAATTCAAAGGACGTCCATATTTCATTACGACCGTTTCAAAAGGCATATTTTACGCACATTAGTGTTCTGCTTCTATTTCTTTCTTTCTTTTTTGGTTAAAAAAAACGGGAATGGAAAAAGGCATCCCTCAGAATGGGAGAAAATCGTTGCAAACGAATCAATGGACAAAGGTTTAATCTCCAATATATATAAACAGCTCATGCAGCTTAATATTAGAAAAACAAACAACCCAATACAAAAATGGGCAGAAGACCTAAAGAGACGTTTCTTCAAAGAAGACACCGAGATGGCCAAGACGCACATGAAAAGCTGCTCAAGAGCACTAATTATTAGAGAAATGCAAATCAAAAGTACAATGAGGTATCACCTCACACCTGTTAGAATCGGCATCATCAGAAAATCTACAAACAACAAATTCTGGGGAGGGTGTGGACAAAAGGAGCCCTCTTCCACTATTGGTGGGAATGTAAATTGATACAGTCACTATGGGGAACAGTAAGGAGTTTCCTTAAAAAAGCTAGAAATAGAATAACCCTCTGATCCAGCAATCCCACTTCTGGGCATATACCCAGAGAAAACCATAAATCAAAAAGGCACATTCACCACAATGTTCATTGCAGCACTATTTACAATAGCCAGGTAATGGAAGCAACCGAAATGCCCAGAGACAGACGAATGGATAAAGATGTGGTACATATATAAAATGGAATATTACTCAGCCATAAAAAGGAATGAAACTGGGTCATTTGTAGAGACATCGATGGATCTAGAGACTGTCATACAGAATGAAGTAAGTCAGAAAGAGGAAAACAAATATTGTATATTAATGCATATATGTCTAACCTAAAAATGGTACAGATGAACTGGTTTGCAGGGAAGAAATAGAGACACAGAGGTAGAGAACAAACGTATGGACACCAAGTGTGGGAAGCCATGGGGTGGTGGTGGTGGGATGATTTGGAGATTGGGATTGAACTGTATACATGTATATGCATAAAATACATAACCAATAATAACCTGCTGTATAAAAAATAAATAAAATTAAAGTTCAAAATTTTAAAAAATAAAATTTAAAAATAAAACAGAAAAAGTTCTTCCCTTCACACAGATGCATTTATATGAATGAATCATTTCCATGCTTATATCTATAAATACATAAAAGAGGAATAAAATCTAATTTGAACCATAAAAGAAAAAAAAAAAAAACCTGAACCCACCAGTTATACAGAGGAACACCCAATCAGGGCACTTGCTCCAGCGGAAAACAATTCTGAAATTGGTCAGAGGTGGGGAATCATCTCCCATACAGCCAGCAACCCACACCCCACACAAGGAGCGTCCTCATTGCAAAGCTGGGGGACCGTGCCGAGGCATCTGTGAGTAAACGTGAGCTGAGCCCCAGGCCAGCTGCTGCTGAACTGTTCCCACCCTTCCCAGGTAAAACACCTGAATATGTACAAGGGCTTGAAAGCCTAGAGGAAGGGCCACGGAACCACACAAGCGACAGCCCACAGGCCAACTTGGTGCCTGCAGGCCAGCCAGGATGGTCCTGGCCCCGGGCGCTCTTCCAGAAGTTTTCCATTGCCCTGCCTGAGATACCCCTCCTGTCCCGGCCCCCACTGGTTTTTTCCTTCCTCACCTCTGTCCGGAGAGAAATTCCAGCGGAAGGTATGGGTGACACATCCTCTTCTTTATAGGTGGCAGCCTGGCAACTCCTGCAGAAAGGCCAGCAGAGCCCCACTCACACCGGGCCACCCACAAAGCCATGGCCCCTCACTCCCTCCCACCAGCACAGCCCCGAGACTGCTGACGGGGCAGAGAATCTGGAGTCAGGCACAGCTTCAGGGGCTATTGCTGCCTGGAGCACTGTTTATATTGACCTCAACCAGGCACACCTGGGGAGGGCCGGCCGCCAGCGTAAGGCTGCCCAGGTCAGCTAATCCACAACCCTCAGGGAATCACATTGTTGAAAATGGACCTCGCTAAGGCAGAAGAGAAGTCAAGGAAAAAAAGGACACAATGCCATTTGCAGCCCCGTAGATGAGTCTGGAGGTAATCACGTGACTTGTAGTAAGTCAGAAAGTGAAAGACACATATCGTGTCATATCACTTATAGGTGTTACCTAAAAATGGATACCAGGGCAGATATTTCCACGGAGAAGGGCAATCACAGATTCATTAAAAAACTTATGGTTCACCAATGGAAAGGTGTGAGGATTGGTTTCATTACGATATCGGGGTTAACAGACATATACAAACACAGGGGACATATATAATCACCAAAGACCTACGGAATACCAAGAGAAGACTACTCAACATTCTGTCATAACGTACATGGGAAAAGGATCCCAGGAAGAACAGACATCTGTATATGTGTAAAAGAACCACATCTTCCACACCTACAACAAGCCAAACATTGTAATCAAACTTGCTGTAATACAAAATAAAAAAATAAATTAAAAACACGAACAAGAAGTAGTGAGACAAACTTGAGGGGCTTTCTCCTGGCACATTCCATTCTAAATTCCAATTTAGAACACGACTTCCATTGACGCTCTGTTGCCCTAGTAACCAGATTCGGTAAGGGAGAACTGCTGCCACCTTGTGGCCGTTTCACACAACAGCAGCTTTAATCCCAGCGCTAATGGTCAGTTGATATTCAAAATCATTGCCGGCCTGTAAATGACACCTGCCCTGAAAACAAATCCTGGGGTCACATATCGACCAAAAAATTCAAAGGACGTCCATATTTCAAAACGACCGTTTCAAAAGGCATATTTTACAGACATTAGTGTTCTGCTTCTATTTCTTTCTCTCTTTTTTGGTTAAAAAAAACGGGAATGGAAAAAGGCATCCCTCAGAATGGGAGAAAATCGTTGCAAACGAATCAATGGACAAAGGTTTAATCTCCAATATATATAAACAGCTCATGCAGCTTAATATTAGAAAAACAAACAACCCAATACAAATTGGGCAGAAGATCTAAAGAGACGTTTCTTCAAAGAAGACACCGAGATGGCCAAGACGCACATGAAAAGCTGCTCAAGAGCACTAATTATTAGAGAAATGCAAATCAAAAGTACAATGAGGTATCACCTCACACCTGTTAGAATCGGCATCATCAGAAAATCTACAAACAACAAATTCTGGGGAGGGTGTGGACAAAAGGAGCCCTCTTCCACTATTGGTGGGAATGTAAATTGATACAGTCACTATGGGGAACAGTAAGGAGTTTCCTTAAAAAAGCTAGAAATAGAATTACCCTCTGATCCAGCAATCCCACTTCTGGGCATATACCCAGAGAAAACCATAAATCAAAAAGGCACATTCACCACAATGTTCATTGCAGCACTATTTACAATAGCCAGGTAATGGAAGCAACCGAAATGCCCACAGACAGACGAATGGATGAAGATGTGGGACATATATAAAATCGAATATTACTCAGCCATAAAAAGGAATGAAACTGGGTCATTTGTAGAGACATCGATGGATCTAGAGACTGTCATACAGAATGAAGTAAGTCAGAAAGAGGAAAACAAATATTGTATATTAATGCATATATGTGGAACCTAAAAATGGTACAGATGAACTGGTTTGCAGGGAAGAAATAGAGACACAGAGGTAGAGAACAAACGTATGGACACCAAGTGTGGGAAGCCATGGGGTGGTGGTGGTGGGATGATTTGGAGATTGGGATTGAACTGTATACATGTATATGCATAAAATACATAACAAATAATAACCTGCTGTATAAAAAATAAATAGAATTAAAGTTAAAAATTTTAAAAAATAAAATTTAAAAATAAAACAGAAAAAAGTTCTTCCCTTCACACAGATGCATTTATATGAATGAATTATTTCCATGCTTATATCTATAAATACATAAAAGAGGAATAAAATCTAACTTGAACAATAAAAGAAAAAAAAACCTGAACCCACCAGTTATACAGAGGAAAACCCAATCAGGGCACTTGCTCCAGTGGAAAACAATTCTGAAATTGGTCAGAGGTGGGGAATCATCTCCCATACAGCCAGCAACCCACACCCCACACAAGGAGCGTCCTCATTGCAAAGCTGGGGGACCGTGCCGAGGCATCTGTGAGTAAACGTGAGCTGAGCCCCAGGCCAGCTGCTGCTGAACTGTTCCCACCCTTCCCAGGTAAAACACCTGAATATGTACAAGGGCTTGAAAGCCTAGAGGAAGGGCCACGGAACCACACAAGCGACAGCCCACAGGCCAACTTGGTGCCTGCAGGCCAGCCAGGATGGTCCTGGCCCCGGGCGCTCTTCCAGAAGTTTTCCATTGCCCTGCCTGAGATACCCCTCCTGTCCCGGCCCCCACTGGTTTTTTCCTTCCTCACCTCTGTCCGGAGAGAGATTCCAGCGGAAGGTATGGGTGACACATCCTCTTCTTTATAGGTGGCAGCCTGGCAACTCCTGCAGAAAGGCCAACAGAGCCCCACTCACACCGGGCAACCCACAATGCCATGGCCCCTCACTCCCTCCCACCAGCACAGCCCCGAGACTGCTGACGGGGCAGAGAATCTGGAGTCAGGCACAGCTTCATGGGCTATTGCTGCCTGGTGCACTGTTTATATTGACCTCAACCAGGCACACCTGGGGAGGGCCGGCCGGCAGGGTAAGGCTGCCCAGGTCAGCTAATCCACAACCCTCAGGGAATCACATTGTTGAAAATGGACCTCGCTAAGCCAGAATAGAAGTCAAGGAAAAAAAGGACACAATGCCATTTGCAGCCCCGTAGATGAGTCTGGAGGTAATCACGTGACTTGTAGTAAGTCAGAAAGTGAAAGACACATATCGTGTCATATCACTTATAGGTGTTACCTAAAAATGGATACCAGGGCAGATATTTCCACGGAGAAGGGCAATCACAGATTCATTAAAAAACTTATGGTTCACCAATGGAAAGGTGTGAGGATTGGTTTCATTACGATATCGGGGTTAACAGACATATACAAACACAGGGGACATATATAATCACCAAAGACCTACGGAATACCAAGAGAAGACTACTCAACATTCTGTCATAACGTACATGGGAAAAGGATCCCAGGAAGAACAGACATCTGTATATGTGTAAAAGAACCACATCTTCCACACCTACAACAAGCCAAACATTGTAATCAAACTTGCTGTAATACAAAATAAAAAAATAAATTAAAAACACGAACAAGAAGTAGTGAGACAAACTTGAGGGGCTTTCTCCTGGCACATTCCATTCTAAATTCCAATCTAGAACACGACTTCCATTGAGGCTCTGTTGCCCTAGTAACCAGATTCGGTAAGGGAGAACTGCTGCCACCTTGTGGCCGTTTCACACAACAGCAGCTTTAATCCCAGCGCTAATGGTCAGTTGATATTCAAAATCATTGCCGGCCTGTAAATGACACCTGCCCTGAAAACAAATCCTGGGGTCACATATCGACCAAAAAATTCAAAGGACGTCCATATTTCAAAACGACCGTTTCAAAAGGCATATTTTACGCACATTAGTGTTCTGCTTCTATTTCTTTCTTTCTTTTTTGGTTAAAAAAAACGGGAATGGAAAAAGGCATCCCTCAGAATGGGAGAAAATCGTTGCAAACGAATCAATGGACAAAGGTTTAATCTCCAATATATATAAACAGCTCATGCAGCTTAATATTAGAAAAACAAACAACCCAATACAAATTGGGCAGAAGATCTAAAGAGACGTTTCTTCAAAGAAGACACCGAGATGGCCAAGACGCACATGAAAAGCTGCTCAAGAGCACTAATTATTAGAGAAATGCAAATCAAAAGTACAATGAGGTATCACCTCACACCTGTTAGAATCGGCATCATCAGAAAATCTACAAACAACAAATTCTGGGGAGGGTGTGGACAAAAGGAGCCCTCTTCCACTATTGGTGGGAATGTAAATTGATACAGTCACTATGGGGAACAGTAAGGAGTTTCCTTAAAAAAGCTAGAAATAGAATTACCCTCTGATCCAGCAATCCCACTTCTGGGCATATACCCAGAGAAAACCATAAATCAAAAAGGCACATTCACCACAATGTTCATTGCAGCACTATTTACAATAGCCAGGTAATGGAAGCAACCGAAATGCCCAGAGACAGACGAATGGATAAAGATGTGGTACATATATAAAATGGAATATTACTCAGCCATAAAAAGGAATGAAACTGGGTCATTTGTAGAGACATCGATGGATCTAGAGACTGTCATACAGAATGAAGTAAGTCAGAAAGAGGAAAACAAATATTGTATATTAATGCATATATGTGGAACCTAAAAATGGTACAGATGAACTGGTTTGCAGGGAAGAAATAGAGACACAGAGGTAGAGAACAAACGTATGGACACCAAGTGTGGGAAGCCATGGGGTGGTGGTGGTGGGATGATTTGGAGATTGGGATTGAACTGTATACATGTATATGCATAAAATACATAACAAATAATAACCTGCTGTATAAAAAATAAATAGAAGTAAAGTTCAAAATTTTAAAAAATAAAATTTAAAAATAAAACAGAAAAAAGTTCTTCCCTTCACACAGATGCATTTATATGAATGAATTATTTCCATGCTTATATCTATAAATACATAAAAGAGGAATAAAATCTAACTTGACCCATAAAAGAAAAAAAAACCTGAACCCACCAGTTATACAGAGGAAAACCCCATCAGGGCACTTGCTCCAGCGGAAAACAATTCTGAAATTGGTCAGAGGTGGGGAATCATCTCCCATACAGCCAGCAACCCACACCCCACACAAGGAGCGTCCTCATTGCAAAGCTGGGGGACCGTGCCGAGGCATCTGTGAGTAAACGTGAGCTGAGCCCCAGGCCAGCTGCGGCTGAACTGTTCCCACCCTTCCCAGGTAAAACACCTGAATATGTACAAGGGCTTGAAAGCCTAGAGGAAGGGCCACGGAACCACACAAGCGACAGCCCACAGGCCAACTTGGTGCCTGCAGGCCAGCCAGGATGGTCCTGGCCCCGGGCGCTCTTTCAGAAGTTTTCCATTGCCCTGCCTGAGATACCCCTCCTGTCCCGGCCCCCACTTGTTTTTTCCTTCCTCACCTCTGTCCGGAGAGAGATTCCAGCGGAAGGTATGGGAGACACAACCTCTTCTTTATAGGTGGCAGCCTGGCAACTCCTGCAGAAAGGCCAGCAGAGCCCCACTCACACCGGGCCACCCACAAAGCCATGGCCCCTCACTCCCTCCCACCAGCACAGCCCCGAGACTGCTGACGGGGCAGAGAATCTGGAGTCAGGCACAGCTTCATGGGCTATGGCTGCCTGGAGCACTGTATATATTGACCTCAACCAGGCACACCTGGGGAGGGCCGGCCGGCAGGGTAAGGCTGCCCAGGTCAGCTAATCCACAACCCTCAGGGAATCACATTGTTGAAAATGGACCTCGCTAAGGCAGAATAGAAGTCAAGGAATAAAAGGACACAATGCCATTTGCAGCCCCGTAGATGAGTCTGGAGGTAATCACGTGACTTGTAGTAAGTCAGAAAGTGAAAGACACATATCGTGTCATATCACTTATAGGTGTTACCTAAAAATGGATACCAGGGCAGATATTTCCACGGAGAAGGGCAATCACAGATTCATTAAAAAACTTATGGTTCACCAATGGAAAGGTGTGAGGATTGGTTTCATTACGATATCGGGGTTAACAGACATATACAATCACAGGGGACATATATAATCACCAAAGACCTACGGAATACCAAGAGAAGACTACTCAACATTCTGTCATAACGTACATGGGAAAAGGATCCCAGGAAGAACAGACATCTGTATATGTGTAAAAGAACCACATCTTCCACACCTACAACAAGCCAAACATTGTAATCAAACTTGCTGTAATACAAAATAAAAAAATAAATTAAAAACACGAACAAGAAGTAGTGAGACAAACTTGAGGGGCTTTCTCCTGGCACATTCCATTCTAAATTCCAATCTAGAACACGACTTCCATTGAGGCTCTGTTGCCCTAGTAACCAGATTCGGTAAGGGAGAACTGCTGCCACCTTGTGGCCGTTTCACACAACAGCAGCTTTAATCCCAGCGCTAATGGTCAGTTGATATTCAAAATCATTGCCGGCCTGTAAATGACACCTGCCCTGAAAACAAATCCTGGGGTCACATATCGACCAAAAAATTCAAAGGACGTCCATATTTCAAAACGACCGTTTCTAAAGGCATATTTTACGCACATTAGTGTTCTGCTTCTATTTCTTTCTTTCTGTTTTGGTTAAAAAAAACGGGAATGGAAAAAGGCATCCCTCAGAATGGGAGAAAATCGTTGCAAACGAATCAATGGACAAAGGTTTAATCTCCAATATATATAAACAGCTCATGCAGCTTAATATTAGAAAAACAAACAACCCAATACAAATTGGGCAGAAGATCTAAAGAGACGTTTCTTCAAAGAAGATACCGAGATGGCCAAGACGCACATGAAAAGCTGCTCAAGAGCACTAATTATTAGAGAAATGCAAATCAAAAGTACAATGAGGTATCACCTCACACCTGTTAGAATCGGCATCATCAGAAAATCTACAAACAACAAATTCTGGGGAGGGTGTGGACAAAAGGAGCCCTCTTCCACTATTGGTGGGAATGTAAATTGATACAGTCACTATGGGGAACAGTAAGGAGTTTCCTTAAAAAAGCTAGAAATAGAATTACCCTCTGATCCAGCAATCCCACTTCTGGGCATATACCCAGAGAAAACCATAAATCAAAAAGGCACATTCACCACAATGTTCATTGCAGCACTATTTACAATAGCCAGGTAATGGAAGCAACCGAAATGCCCACAGACAGACGAATGGATAAAGATGTGGTACATATATAAAATGGAATATTACTCAGCCATAAAAAGGAATGAAACTGGGTCATTTGTAGAGACATCGATGGATTTAGAGACTGTCATACAGAATGAAGTAAGTCAGAAAGAGGAAAACAAATATTGTATATTAATGCATATATGTGGAACCTAAAAATGGTACAGATGAACTGGTTTGCAGGGAAGAAGTAGAGACACAGAGGTAGAGAACAAACGTATGGACACCAAGTGTGGGAAGCCATGGGGTGGTGGTGGTGGGATGATTTGGAGATTGGGATTGAACTGTATACATGGATATGCATAAAATACATAACGAATAATAACCTGCTGTATAAAAAATAAATAAAATTAAAGTTCAAAATTTTAAAAAATAAAATTTAAAAATAAAACAGAAAAAAGTTCTTCCCTTCACACAGATGCATTTATATGAATGAATCATTTCCATGCTTATATCTATAAATACATAAAAGAGGAATAAAATCTAACTTGAACCATAAAAGAAAAAAAAAAAACCTGAACCCACCAGTTATACAGAGGAACACCCAATCAGGGCACTTGCTCCAGCGGAAAATAATTCTGAAATTGGTCAGAGGTGGGGAATCATCTCCCATACAGCCAGCAACCCACACCCCACACAAGGAGCGTCCTCATTGCAAAGCTGGGGGACCGTGCCGAGGCATCTGTGAGTAAACGTGAGCTGAGCCCCAGGCCAGCTGCTGCTGAACTGTTCCCACCCTTCCCAGGTAAAACACCTGAATATGTACAAGGGCTTGAAAGCCTAGAGGAAGGGCCACGGAACCACACAAGCGACAGCCCACAGGCCAACTTGGTGCCTGCAGGCCAGCCAGGATGGTCCTGGCCCCGGGCGCTCTTCCAGAAGTTTTCCATTGCCCTGCCTGAGATACCCCTCCTGTCCCGGCCCCCACTGGTTTTTTCCTTCCTCACCTCTGTCTGGAGAGTGATTCCAGCGGAAGGTATGGGTGACACATCCTCTTCTTTATAGGTGGCAGCCTGGCAACTCCTGCAGAAAGGCCAGCAGAGCCCCACTCACACCGGGCCACCCACAAAGCCATGGCCCCTCACTCCCTCCCACCAGCACAGCCCCGAGACTGCTGACGGGGCAGAGAATCTGGAGTCAGGCACAGCTTCATGGGCTATTGCTGCCTGGAGCACTGTTTATATTGACCTCAACCAGGCACACCTGGGGAGGGCCGGCCGGCAGGGTAAGGCTGCCCAGGTCAGCTAATCCACAACCCTCAGGGAATCACATTGTTGAAAATGGACCTCGCTAAGGCAGAATAGAAGTCAAGGAAAAAAAGGACACAATGCCATTTGCAGCCCCGTAGATGAGTCTGGAGGTAATCACGTGACTTGTAGTAAGTCAGAAAGTGAAAGACACATATCGTGTCATATCACTTATAGGTGTTACCTAAAAATGGATACCAGGGCAGATATTTCCACCGAG
The DNA here is from genome assembly GCF_964165515.1 of Mesoplodon bidens. Taxonomy (NCBI): domain Eukaryota; kingdom Metazoa; phylum Chordata; class Mammalia; order Artiodactyla; family Ziphiidae; genus Mesoplodon; species Mesoplodon bidens. The sequence goes on from NW_027672388.1 coordinate 523,883, forward strand.
AAGGGCAATCACAGATTCATTAAAAAACTTATGGTTCACCAATGGAAAGGTGTGAGGATTGGTTTCATTACGATATCGGGGTTAACAGACATATACAAACACAGGGGACATATATAATCACCAAAGACCTACGGAATACCAAGAGAAGACTACTCAACATTCTGTCATAACGTACATGGGAAAAGGACCCAGGAAGAACAGACATCTGTATATGTGTAAAAGAACCACATCTTCCACACCTACAACAAGCCAAACATTGTAATCAAACTTG